>NC_045426.1:672069538-672383228 GCF_902635505.1 Sarcophilus harrisii
ATCACTTTCTGATGACATGGACTTCTTTGAGAATATAGGACAAACAATGAATAGCAGTAGTTGTCCCTCTAGAAACCCAACTGGCCAATTCCATTTGAACAACATAACCCTTCTTCCCTCCCTCCTACCTTTCTTCCTTCCTCCCTTTCTCCCTCCCTCCCTCCCTCCCTTTCTTCCCTCCTTCCTTCCTTCCTTCTTTTCTTCCTTCCCCTCTCTCCCTCACTTCTTTCCCTTTGTCCACATACCATACATATGGTATGTCCACATACCATAAGGGTATGATACCCTTATCTGTGGATGCTCTACCCAGAGGAATATAAATTTTGGTCACCAAAACCTGGCAAAATATCTTGAAGTTTATAAGATAGATTTCTTTCTTAAAGACAATGCCTTAAACCCACATCATTCTGGCTCTCATTGGTTGGCCAATAATAGGCCTCATTTGGTTATTGTTTGGGCCCTGAAGATGCAGAGTGAATATAAATAGCAGTTGTTTCTCTCTTTCTCTCTCTCTCTCTCTCTCTCTCTCTCTCTCTCTCTCTCTCTTTGTTGAGCTAATTGGGATTAAGTGACTTGCCCAGGCTCACACAGCTAGGAAGTGTTAAGTGTCTGAGACCAAATTTGAACTCAGGTCCTCCTGACTTCAAGGCTGGTGCTCTATCCACTGTACCAATTAGCTGCCCCATTTGTTTCTCTTTTGACCAGAAACATTGAGAAACTTCCCCTCCCAAATTGATTTTTTTTTGATTGGGTAAAAGAGGCCAGTCTTAGTCTCATTTTTTTTTTTTTTTATCTAACCTTAACCACTGAATGGGAGTTGCCTCAGCCAAATTGAGGCCTGGGAAAGAGACTAAGCCAGAGCCTTCCACTCATCCTGATCTGGATCCTGATCCACTGAACCCAGATGGCTCTGGAGAAGAAAGTAAGGCTGGTGACTTTGCACAACCCTCTCTCACTTAAATCCAGTTCCCTTGCATGTCATAGTATCACCTCCCTGATGTTATGGTCCTCTTTGAAAAGGAAGGAAAAACAAAAACCACAAACTGCATTTGACACACCCAATTACTTTCTCTTAGACACTGCTTTCTCTAGGTTTTTGTGACCTGCTCTGGGTTCTTCCTAGCTGTCTAACTGATCTTTTTCCATCTCCTTTGCTAGCTCTTCATCTAAGTCAAATCCTTTCATCATAGGTGTCTCCCAAGACATTATGCTGGACCCTCTTTTCTTTTCATTCTACTACTTCACAGAAGTTGAATCCACAGATATAGAAAATTATGTCAGATTTTTTTTCAAAGTGTTAATTGGTTTTGCTAAATCATTTTCTCTTCTTCCTCTTTTTAAAAAAATTCCTGTTATAACTCTCAAAGAGGGGGAAGGAAAAAATAGAGAGAAATCTAAGTGATATAAAAACAAAATATATTAATCAAGTTTTTTTCTCATAAAACAAAATTCATCCTAGAAAAGTTTTTCAATGTATTAAGTAGTAGATTCAGGTATAGAGCACCTATTCACTTTCTCTACTACAAAAAAAAATGCTTAAGGCAAAAAATTCATAAACTAGTATAAGCGGGATGTACCATACCATTCAACCTGAAAATTAATTAACAAATGAGATGCTCTGGGCCTGATAGATAAGAATATTTCTTTGATTGAGGTCATCAATAAATTAATCAAAAGTATACTGGGTAAACAATTCCTAAAACCCATGTAATGAATCACTCAATCTAAAATATAAACTAAGTACAGACTGAACAAAAGCAGATGATGCCATATGGTGAGTATCTCATGGTTGATTGAAAAGAATTAGCTGTACATGGCAGAGTTACCTCTTATTACTTAGAAACATCAGGACTGCAAAAGGATGTTGGAGATTATGTAGTCCAATTCCTTTATTTTATAGTTGGGGAATTGGGGGTCCAAAGAGTCAGTAGGAATCTGGAGTTAAAGACCAGGTGAGCTGTCAGTCCTTCTCTTTCTGTCTTTCACTAGGATCCTTCAGGGCAATCTGGTAGCAGTGGAGGATAGAGTACCTGCAGTCTTCCAGTCATCTTCCTGAGTTGAACTAAGATATGTACTAGCTGTGTGATCCTAGACAAACCACATAACCTTCTATGCCTCAGTTTCCTCATTTGTTAAAGAAGCTGAAGAAAATAACAAACCACTCCAACCTCTTTGCCAAGAAAACCCCAAATGGGATCCCAAAGAGTTGAATATGACCGAGCAATAACAAAGCTCCCTTTTTACACACGAGCAACCCTGAGCTTCTTCATCAGGACCAAAAGGCTGTCTCTAAGGATAAGGTTCAGACCTCAAGGGAACTGACTTAGACTTGGAACAAGAATTTTTTGAGACATTACAGTTGGTCTCAATAGCCTCCAAGCCCTCAGGGTCCATCCCATACTCACAGTTTTCCAGTCCCCTTCCTGCCACATACATATACACATGCTAGTTCAATTTCACAATTCAACATATATATATATATACAAGGCTACCTTGCACAAGCCACAGTGATAACTAACTGGTTGAGTGACTGGGCCAAAAAATTCTTCTTTCAGAGACATCAGTCTCCCCACCTAGAAAATGAGAATAAGCAAGCTCTACCCAGAGTCTCAAACTATTGAAAAGATCAAAGAACAATAATGCAATTATATTCCACAAACATTTATTAAGTACTTTGTGTAAGATGCTTTCTTGGAGTTGATCTTTGAGGGGGGGAGAGTGGGCCGGTGTTGAGCCAGAATTTTTGTCTGCAATTCTCAGGTAGGTTCTATCCTACCTCCCAATCCCCAGTCTACTAAATGGAGTGTAGGTTCTGAGGGTAGAATGCTGGGAAATAGGGCAAAGCTGACTCTAAAAGGCTTTTTTTGGGGGGAAGAGGGAGGTGAAGGAGGCTTGATGGGAAGGAAGGAGGGAGGGAGGGAGGAAGAAAGGAAAGGAGAGAAGTAAGAGAATGAATGTCAGACAGAAGGAAGGACTACATGGAACAGGTTGTTCCTGAAATTTTGTAATTTAGCTAGCTGCCCGAGGGAAGGGCCTGAAAAAGGAAGGATCCAGATAATCCAGGAGAGCTAAATAGAATTCCAAGGCTGGATAGAATACCAATCCTGGAGTCAGGACTTGAATGCAAATCCAACCTCAGACACTTAACACTTAGCTGTGTTACCCTCAGCAAATTATTTAACCCCAAACCAAATACCCATACCAAAAAAAAAAAAAAAAAAAAAAAGCCCTTTTTTTTTTTTTCCTAAGCATCCTCCTCTGACTGTTTAGTTCTGCTTTTCCTGTCTGTCTTGTTAGGGAAGAGCCCCCTTAAAGGCCACAGTCCTCCAGAAGGCCCTTCCCAAAACATCAAGCCCAAGAAATGGGAGCCTGGGAGAGGAAGATAAGAGATGGATATAGACTACTTGAAGAAAATACTAGATTTACTCTTTAGGGGCTGAAGCACAATTTTGGGGGAAAAATATTAGGTGTATCAGTTATGTGCAAGGAACGTTGTTCAATCATATGTCCAATTCTTCATGACCCCATTGGGGATTTTCTTGGCAAAGAAATTGAAGTGGTTTTCCATTTCCTTCTCCAGCTCATTTTACAGAGGAGACAACTGAGGCAAACAGGGTGAAGTGACTTGCCCAAGGTCATACAACTAGTGTCTGAGACCAGATTTGAACTCATGAAGTTGAGTCTAGTTGCTTATCTTAAGCTGCCTTAAACTGTCCTAAATAGATACAAAGATTGCATAGGGAAATTATAATACAAAGTATAGAGAGGGATTGAGTAAAGGAATGTCAAGTTCATACACATTTAAATCCTTAGTATGAATAAGGGCCTGTGATATCACAAAGCGATTTCTTGACTCAACATGAATTGGATTTAGATGAGGCAGAGCTGCTTCACTCTCTCTTGCAATCATCAAAATCCCATAGTAAGACAAGTCAAAATGGCTGAAAGATAGTGGGTTGATTACTATGACATCTTCGCTGTCTGACCACCTGACCCCACAGAATCTGCTTTAACTTCCTTCATGGCCATTGGAATAAATTGTTCTCTGCCCATTACACCCAGGAAGTCTTTACATGCTTGGTGTCTACCCCCCTAGTCACTGACGGATTTGAAGCCTGTCAATCAGTCTGTTTCAGTCCCTCTGCTGAGGTTTTACCAGAGTGTTGCCATTGTGCACACTCTTAGAAGTACAGATGAGAACTGAGCGAAAGTGGACACCAAAGGTGAAGGAGCAGCCCCGAAAAATGTGCAAGGCACTGGGGATACAAAGATAAGAATGGCACATTCCGTGCCCTCAGGGAGCTTACATTTTGTTGTTTGAGGTAGCCAGATGGCTCACTGGATAGAGAGCTGGGCTTGGAGTCAATCAAATCTGGTCTGAGTCATTAACTAGCTTCATGGTGCTGAACAAGTCAACTAGCCTTAATCCTTGCCAAGAAAACCCCATGGACAGTATGGTCCATTGAGTCATAAAGAATTGAACACAACTAAACAATAATACAACTGTCTTACATTCTAGGGGAAGTAGTAGTGACACTTTTCCAGAGATAAATACAATAAAAGGTATAGATCATTGGGGGCAGCTCTACCATTGAACTACAAATCCATCTCTCCTCCCTGAATCTCAGCTTCCTCCATGTTTCAGTAAGAAACAGACTAGATGAATTACTGGACTCACAGAAGGTCTTTTAGCTGTTGAACTGAGCTCAAATGAAGTGTCTTAAAAAACAGCACAGTAGGGAGCAACTAGTTGGTGTAGTGGATAGAGCACCAGCCCTGAAGTCAGGAGGATCTGGCCTCAGACACTTATTACTTCCTAGCTGTGAGACCCTGGGCAGTCATTTAACCCCAATTGCCTCAGCACACACACACATACACAAATAGCATGGTGGAGTAGAGAGGACACTAGTTCTGGAGTCAGAGGAATAGGCTTTATATCCTTGCTTTGCTACTTATTTCCTGTGTGACCCACTTAGGCAGTGAAATCCATTTGGGAGCCTCTGTTTCCCTCATCTGAAAACTGAGAATGTTGGACTAGAGCAGGAGTGGGGAATGTTCAGCCTGAAGGCCTTATAAGGCCCTCAAAATCATTTGCTAAGGCAACCGTAGGTAATGATGAGCTGAAAGTTAGGTACAATAATTTCTCACTGCTTGAGTTGTATGAGTTCATAATTTTGTATGACCTTTGAATACTGATATAAATATTCAAATGGCCCTTGGCAGAAAAAAAAAAAAGTTCCTGGACCAGAGGGTCTTTAAGGTACTTTCCAAGTTGAAATCTATAAATCTATTATCTCTAAAGTTCTTCTCAGTTCTGACATTCTCTGTTTGATGGTTAATGAGAATGTTTTGTATCTCATAATGTGGTTAATGGATATTGTTGTTTCCAACCTTCAGGTTGGGGAGGCAAATTAAATTAAAATTAATTTAATTTTAATTAAATTTTAAAAATCGTATGTTCTAAGGATCCTTCTATCTCTAATAGTCTGTGTTCTGAAGTTATTCTCAGCTCTGACCTCCTATGTTCCAGGGAACCACTCCAGCCCCATACTAGCATAATGTCTGGCTCACGGTAGATGCTTAATGTTTATTGATTGACATTCTGTGTTCAGCTAGCCCTCCTAAATGAGTTCTAAGGGCCCTCTCAGCTCTGACATTCTATGCTCTAAAGCAAAAATGTCAAACAAGCAGTCCTCACTTTAGCCCACAACATTCTCAGGGGTTGCCCAGACCAGATTAAAATGTAATTGGGAAATAATTAACAAAAACAAGTAAAAATATAATAAAACACGGAAATTACATTTTAAAGCTAAGCCAATATATGGCCTCCAAGGATACTTATATACAGATTAGTGAACTCCATTGCTATATATTTGACTCCACTGATCTAAGGGCCATCATAATCTGAAATTCTGAGATCTAAGGTATCCCCATTTCTGACATCTTGGGTTCTAGGGGCCCTCCCAGCTCTGACATTCTGTGTTCTAAAGGCTCCTCCACTCTGACATTTTAGGTTCTAAAGGTCCTCTCAATTGACATTCTAGATTCTAAACTCTGACAACCCCAGCTCTACAAATACCACTGTGGAGCCAAATCATCCCTTTCCTGTCCTGCCAGTCCTGTGGCAGAAATTTTAACTCAGAAAGAAAATAAC
The DNA here is from genome assembly GCF_902635505.1 of Sarcophilus harrisii. Taxonomy (NCBI): domain Eukaryota; kingdom Metazoa; phylum Chordata; class Mammalia; order Dasyuromorphia; family Dasyuridae; genus Sarcophilus; species Sarcophilus harrisii. Next base: position 672,075,693 of record NC_045426.1, read on the forward strand.
TTTCCCCAAAACTACACAACCTCAGTGGCCAAACCAAGTTAAAACCTTCTGCCTCCTGGAAGGGTTCAGTCTCCCTTCTACTGCCACTATCTCTGACTGACTGAGTTAAACAAACAATCAGAAGGTCAGAAACAGATTAAGCCAGTGGCAGTGCCCTCTTTGGTCTCCAGGGACAACAGCTACTGACTGGTCAAAACGGTGGCCTCCTCTCTCTGATCTCTGGCCTCTGGCCTTTGTAGATGGGACAGATTAAAGTGCCAGACACTGACTTTTGCCCTCACAACGTAGGCTCTGCCTAGATATGGTAAGGCAGGAGGGAAGAAAGAAAGAGGGGGGCAATGGAATAGACAATGAGAAGAAAAAAGATGAGATTCATGTCCCCCACAGAACCACTGACCTCCTACTGTCCTTTTCCCCATCAACTCTAAGGATTATTAGGATTTAGGGCTGGGAAGGACTTTAGGATTCAATCCTTTTATTCAAGGGAAAAACTGAGGAAGGGGGAAGGAAATGAGAGGAAATTTAGAATTCTGAATGACAATCCCCTCTTCTTTCCAATACACTAAATCGGCACCTCCACGGTCTAGAGGTGGATGGGAAGTGTTTTGTCCAAAAAATAACACAATTGCCACTCAAACTCAGATCTCATTTTAATTCAGATGTTCTTTTCACTATTGCTGGCCCACCCTTCTCTCTCAATTTGACCCTACGGCAAAAAGATCCAAATTCCCCACGGAGCCCCTTTAGAATCTGAAACCTCAAGCGCCTCTCCAAACTGAACCCATTAGCTGTGTAATGGGCCCGCTCTCTCCCAGCTCCCAGAACAGACCTCGACCCTGCCCTGGAGGTGTACAGGCCACGTGGATTCCGGCCTGGGGCATGTTCCTTCAGTCCGGGCCCCGCCTCTCAGTTTGCCCAAGTCCCGGGTCTTCCAGGGAGCCCCAGGCTTTGGACACTCCTCTGTTCTCTATAACAATCTGTATGGTCTATAAGCACTTATCTCTGAAATCTGCCAAACTCGGATTTATTAAAAATCAGGTGGCAGGAAGACATCTGAGTCCCTCCTCTCACAGGACCGAGGAAATTATCTTTTTAAAGATCCTTTTATCTCCACCTGTTGGCTCGTTTTTCAGTGAGGATATCCTTCAGCTCTGCCTTTTCCCTGCCGGTCTGGAGGCCCAGCGCACAGTAGGGCTCCACAAGGGATCGGCTCTTTTCAGTTCGATTGAACACAACTTTTATTTTATACCTGCTACCGTGTGCACCGTGTTATTGGACCGAGGCCGGCAGAGACCTGGGATTGGGGCGGGCACAAGCCAAATGTCAGATCACGCACCTGCCAAAAATGGGGACGTGGTGGGGGTGGGGAGAGGGAGGGATGGACACGCAGACCAAACAGCGGTTCTGTGTCGGGTTTGTAAACAACGGAGGCAGACAGTAGTTTGCTGGCTTCAGACACTCATTCCAAAGTTCAAAGAACGATAAAAGGAAAAGATAGGCGAGATAGGGCCTGCGCCAAACGGGCTGTCAATGTGAGGGTGTGCGCGCGGAGGCACCAAACCGTGTGCGTGTGCGGGCAGGAGCGGGGCAGCTCGAGTGGGGCCGGGAGCCCGGGTCTGGAGAGGCTCTGCACAGGTGGGAGGGCGATGTGGCATATTGCGCTTTGTCTGTGGACCGGGACTCGGGAGCTGAGGGGCCCGCCGGTGGGCCCCCGTTATCTCTTTTGGTGTATGTAGGGATGGAGGAGAGGGGATCCCTTGTGAAGGGTAAGGGGATAGAGGTGGCTTCGGGGAGGCCGGGTAGGTGGAGGAGGGGTGAGGCAGGTTCCAGGCTCCCGGAAGCTGCGGGAGGAGCCCTGGAAGCCGGAGAGGGCGGGCAAAGAATGGGGGGCCTCCGGACAAGGCTCTCCGCCAGCATCCCGCCCAGCGATGTGAGTGGAGGCGGTCCCGGGGCCGGGCCGGACGGGGAGGGACTGGGAGGGGCCGAGGCTAGTCCACAGCGAAGCTCCGGCCCCGAGCTCCCGAAGGCTCGAGCGCCACCTCCTACGGACCCCGGGCCGGCTCCCCCTCCCTTTCCCCCGCCCCCCCCTTCCTTCTCCAGCACCTGCTCCCGCTGCCTCAGCTTCGCGTGCCTCCCCCGCTCCCAGCCACCGCCCGAGCCTCGCAGGGCTCTCCGAGGGGCCATCCCCTATTACCATTCCAACGCTCCCCCCATTCCAAGCTCCATCACACCCTGAACCCCATCTAGGTTCTTCCTTACCCCATCAGCCCCTCGGGACCCTCCACCCCCATCCCGCTCCCAGCATCCTGCCCGCTCCCTGCGCCCCCCGCCTCCCCCTCCCAGCTCCTCTGAGCCTCCTCCTGTGTCATCCAGGGCCCTGCCACCTCCAGAGTCCCCTCTAGGTCTCCCTCGTCCTCATTGGGTCCAAGATTCGGTTACCCAGAACCCCCAGCCCCATCGCGAGTTCCTAGCCCTTCCCCCTGCCTTCCAGTAACACCGATTCTCCCTCCCTCCCCTCTCTTTTCTCCAAGCTCCCCCCTCCTCAGGCCAGGTCCCGCCCTAGCCCCTCCTTCCCTGTCTTGGAACAGAGTCCTGACTGCCGGGGGCGGGAGGGGAGGGGAGGCGCTTGTCCGATGAGCCGTCCCGTCGCTGCCTAGGCTAGGGAGCATCCAGGGCAGCCACGTCTGCCTCGGCTGTAGGGACTCGGAAACCACCACCTAAGCCCGGCTGCCCTAGGGAGCGTCTGTCCCAACAGCTGTCTGTCTGTCTGTGCCGCTGCTGCAGGTAAGCACTGCCTCCCCACTCCCTCTACCCCCGCCCGCCGGGATTACCAACCCCCATCCTTGTGGCTGTTCCACCTCCCACCCACTCAGTCGGACCTGTCCCTCTCCAGCCTCAGCCCCACGTGCCTCCAGTAGGCCCTCGCTGCCTAGCCCCAGAGGGTCTCAAAGGGCCCTTAACGGCCTCTCCTCCCTACTGCACAAACACACACACCCTGTTCGCCCTTCTCGTGGCTCCCGGGACCCTCATTCCCATCATATAACCCCTCGTCCTGAGCCTCGTACACATTCCCAAGACATCCCCATACACACACACACTCCCCTGTCACTGCACCGCTATCAAATTCACCCCCACGTAAATTGTACACACGCTTCGCTCTCAGCCTTGCACACATGTCAGGGATCCCACGGAACTCCAGTATCCTCAGCTTTTACACACACACACTACCCATGGCACTCACCACTATGTGCTTCTCAAGCACACACACTCCCCGGAATAATAACTGGCCTGAATTTGATCCCGGTTCATAAACCTAACCTGAATCTGGCAAAATTCCTGGAGAATTTCCCACTTGTAGAAGGAATCAGGGAGGGGCATGGGGCTCGGCTCCCCACCTAACCTCTGAGGCAGGAGCTTGTTCTTTTGGAGAGGAAATCGGACAGACCCGAAGCCGGTGTCTGCCGGTCAGGTGGGAGCTGCTACTGCTTTGGGGGAAGGGGTTTGAGGAGGCCTGGGGAAAGCACCCAGGCTGGACCTGTTCTTGCACCCTTTTTGTAGGATATAGTTATGTAAATTTAAAGGGGGGGGTGGCTACACTTGGGGTTGCTAGAGCCCTGCTTACACCGAGCTCTCCTTGCACCAGGCCTGGGCTTGAGTTCCTGGCAGGAGAAATCTCAGGCACTGCTGGGCTGTGACTCATCTTACATCTCATTCAGGCCCATAGAAGTGAGTCTAGTCAGTTGGTGCCTTCAAATCCATCCAGAATCCCTCCTCCCACCTCAACCTCCCTATCCCCAGTGACTCAGGCATGACTTTCCTGGGTACTCCCATTCCTTTACATAATAATTATAACCAGACTGATTTCTCTAAGGATTACAAAGCACTTTCCTCTCAACAACCCTAAGAAACAGGTCATACAAGTATTCCTATTTTATAGATGATGTAACCAAGGCTCAGAAACTGATATTTCCTGGGTCATAGAGCTATCAAGTGAATGGCAGAGCCAGAATTTAACACAGGTCTCCTATAGTTCCAATAAGTTGTCCATCTCCATAGCTAAATGAGAAGATGAGACCTGGTACAGCTGCAGGAATCTCCCATTCTTCCTTGTTCTCAAAGCGGAGCCTCCTTTCTCCTAAAACCCTTTGTCCACATCTCTTCTTCATTCCCATCACACTCTACCTTTATAGAATCATAGATTCACAGATGGAATGAACTTTAGTTGTTATCTTCATTCTACAGTGAGGAAACTGGCTCAGAGGGGTCAGTCAGCTTGTCCAAAGTCACAAGAGCCAGGATTTGAACCCAGGCCTTCTGAGTATAAAGCAATACTTCTCCCACTGTACTGAATTCCAAGAGGTCTTTCAGAATTTATGGAATGCAGTGACTAACCAAAACTAGCAAACCTGGAGATAGATATACAACAAAAATTGGTCAACAGCACAATGAAGAGGAGCTATTCGTTAGAAAAGAGTCAAAAATTGTATCCCCTTCAAATTGCCAGAATAGGTATCCTGCAAAAAAGGTTTGGAAGCCTCAGGTTCATCAGGATGTAAAAATAAAGCTAGTTCAATCCTTAAAGAATAGGTCACCTATGCCTTTTTGGAATTGTCCGGAATTCTTTTTCTGACTGGGCCCATAATTTATCCAGTGCTTCTGGGGAGTGAGATTCATCCATCACTGAAGTCCTAAACTTTGAAAGAAAATCAGTTTATTATTTTTAGAAGAAGTTGCTGGCAGAGAGGAAAAAAAAAAAAAAAACCTGTGCCGACACGTTTGGTAGTAAGAATCAGAAAAACTGGCTAGGCAAGTGACTTGGAAGCTCTAGGCTTCAGTCCTTTTCTCCAAATATAGCCCAGCCTGGTAGAGATTTTAGTAATTAAGTCTGTACCATCCACTCACCATTCTAGGAAGGGCTTTGTGGTGAGACAAAAACTAAACTGAAACTATACAGTCCCTGTCCTTTGGGAGTTCCTATTCCACGTGAAATGAATTTTAAAAACTTCTCCCTAATTTAATTTATGAATGACTTGTTGCTGCTAGGCTACCTCTTTGGGTGAGCTGCTTTCTTATTTTGGGATTATAGCTGGATGGATATTGGAGACTATACCTCCAATTTCATAGTTCATTTGGCTGAACCCCACAGAGGGCCCTAACCAGGACTGAGCAATGAGATCTTTTGAACTCCAAATCCAGAGCTTTTTTTCTTTGCAGAATATATCTTCTAAGCAAATAAGTTCCCAAATAGAAATTACCTCTATAAACAAGCAATCATCTAACCTTTGCATGAAAATCATTGAGGCAAGTGGGTAACTAGATAACCGGACTAGAATTCAGGAAGTTCTAATTTTGAACCCTGCATCACCCATGTACTAGCTGTGTGATTCTGGGCAAATGATATTACCTTTCTCGGCTTCGGTTTTCCCCTCAGTGAAATGGGGATAATCATAGACTCCTCTCAGAATTAATGTGAGGATAATTTGAAATAAGTGCTTTGCAAACCTTAAAGTATTATATCAATGTGACATTTTATTATATAAACATCATTGTTGTTATTATCATTAAATATTATATATTATATTATTAAAGCTAGGGAGATAACGCACTCCCTCCCAAGACTGCCCATTTCACTTTGGACAGCTCTGATATTAAGTTGAAGCCATGCAGAACAAGGCTGATCCATCTTTCATATGACAGCCTTTCAAACATTCTTTGCTGGTGGCCATGGATTGTCTAATATCAGATGACTTCAATTCTATTCCAAATTCCAACAACATCCTCTCCTTTCTGAATATTTTGAATTTTATTCGTCCATATATGAGTCATCCTCCTGGGTATGTCATTCTCCCCACCCCAAGCAACTCCATCCCCCATGGAATATAAGCTTTTTGAAGGCAGAGCTACATTATTATTTTTAATTCATTCCATATTTCTAGCTGGCACTTAATAATTCATGTTGAATGAATGGAGACTGAATAAAATTGGTGGGGAATAATAAGAATAGCTCCTGTTTGTTTACATTTTAAAAAAAAATAACCTTATGAGACATTAGTATAATTATGTCCCGTTTGTAGTTTGAGGGATCTGGGACCAAGAGAGCAAGAATGGTTGGTCATCGTGTTTAGCTGAGCCAAAATTGGAACCCAGGGCTTTTTGCACTATACATGCCCTCTTGGGGAAGGAAGTGATTCCTCATAGTCACATCCAGGTGGGGGTCCTCCAGTAACCCTTAAATCAAAGCCTTGCCCCTCTTGATATCTCCTTTCCCACCCCGTGAGCCAAGGAAGGTCTCCCAGGGTTCAGTGGTTAGAGTAATGCTGGGTCAGCTCTCTAAATCCTCATGGCTTCCCCTGGGAGCTTAGGGTAAAAGATAAATCAGTCTTCCTGGGGAGAGATAGAGGATAAAAGCAGGAAACTTCTGGGTTCTTAGGGCACTAAAAAGAACTAGATGTTGGTTGCCAAGCCACAGCAAACTGGTATTTGAAGGAGGAAAATGGGAGTTCTGCCACCCACCAGGCTGGGAAAAGGCAAATGACCCGATTTTTTAAAAGAAAAAAAAAAAGAGAAAGAGAGCATCTGCAAATTATATGTCACTGAGCTAGATTTCCATTCCTGGGAAAATTCTAGAGTGGATCATTAAAGAGATGGTTAGTAAGCATCTAAAGAAAGGAAACTGTGATTACAGAGCACTGGTTCACCTTTATCAAGAACAAGTGAAGCTTGAGAGACAAACTGATTTCTCTTCCTAGAGCCAGAAGATCTACCTTCAAATCCTCCCTGAGACAAATACTAGCTATGTCATCCTAGGCAAGTCACTCACTTTCACTCTCTCTCAAAGTCCTCACCTATATAATGAATGGATTAGATTTAAATTCAAGTTCCTTCTAGCTTTAAATCAGTAATCCTATCATACTAAATCACTTAATCTCTAAATGCCCAGACAACGCTTAATATTTTAAATTACAGACTAATTGCCAGTTCTGATTTACTTAGGGGACATAGGAAAGGAGAAAAGTCTATACCCGGGCTTCTCCTGTACCAGAAATCTGTTATTAGTGACTTGTATAAAAGAAATCAAATCTTTATATCAAATCTTCAGATGGCATAAAACTAGGGAGGGATAACTAACATACCAGATGACAGCTTTAGGATTCATCAAGATTGTGAGAAGTGAGATTATTCAGCAATATTAATAAAATGACATTCAAGATGGCTAATTGCAAAATCTTACTCGTGATATCAAAAAGGGAACTTCACAAGTACAAGATGAGGGAGGAATGGCTGTTTAGACAGCAGCTTTCCTGGGAAATACCTGGCAGTTTTAGTGAACCACAAATTCAATATGTGGGAAGTGTGTGATGTGGCAAGTAGAGCACTGGTCCTGGAGTCAGAAAGACCCAAGTTCAAATTACTAGCAGATCAAGTCTCTTAACCTCTGTCTACTTCAGTTTCTTCAGCTTTAAAATGAGAATAATAGCAGCACTGTGAGGATCAAATTAGATTATATTTGCAAAGTACTTACATAAATAAATGCTAGCCATTGGCTCTAGTTATTATATGATCTCAGACTTCATTAAGATAGGCACACTTCCAAAATTCTGGATGTTCTGGTCTTTTTTCTACTCAGATCATAATTCATCTGGAGTTGGTTTGGGGGGGCCAGGATGGTAAAGGACCATGTCATAGGATGATGAATGAAAAGAGATTGGGAATAGTTAGCCCAGAGAAGACAGGGCTCAAGGTATTTAAAATGTAAAAAAGGGATCCATCTTGTTCTATTTAGTCCCAGGGGGCAGAACTAGGAATAACAGTGATACATTTAGGTATATATAGTTTTAATATCAGGAAAACTTGACTAATCATGAGATCTTCTGTAAGTGGAATCAACTCAGACTTTCCCCTGTAGGTTCCCCTAACATCTGACACATCCTAGATGATTATTTGTAGTGTGAGCATTGGACTACCTGACCTCTGAGGTTCCCTCTACCTTGAAAATTCTGAGATTCCTTGAGACTAGTTGGGAGGCACATCTGCAATAGCAGAAAAGTTGGAGCTTTGAGGAAGGGAGGAAACCAACCCCAGTCAGGTGATTAGAACCGAATAAAATTGGGTCTAAAACACCTATGAATGCTGTCTTCTTGAATTGTTGCCTCTCTCCCTACAATGCTCATCTATAAAAATGACCTGACAATAAGGAGCAGCCTAGTATAAATTGAGGCCATAAATAATCATAATTATAACTGAAGTACTTTTTTTTAAGGTTTGCAAATTGTATTCTCCACCGTTATCTCCTTTGATATTTGAAACTATCCTAACAGATAATTGCTATTCTTCCCTGTTTTATAGATGAAGAAATTGTGGGTGATGGAGGCACTATGCTAGTTCTTGGGGATATGGAGACAAAAATGAAATAATTCCTGCCTTCAAGGAGTTTATATTCTATTGGGAGAGACAATACATACATACATACATATACATATATACATATACATACACATGAGCGTATATGTACATATATGTGTATGTATTTATAGATAGATAGCTTTATACAAAATAGAATCAGGAAAGGCTTCATATAGAAGGAGACATTTAAGTCAGTCTTTAAGAAAGCTGGGGAATCTAAGATGTAGTTATGGAGCCAGATGGAGAGATAGAACACCATTCTGTATATGAAAATCAGTATCTTGGGGCAAAACCTGAAATCATATCTTCCTGACAGTAAGCTGAGCAGTCTATCCAGGCAAAAATTCAGGGTATGATACAGATAATCCGAAAGGACTTCTGGGAGGAGAGTCTATCCAAGGTCACAGCTCTTGGGCTTTAAAGTTGGGAAGATTTTAAGGTTCATCAAATCCAATCTCCTCATTTTGCAAAGGGGGAAACTGAAGCATAAAGAGGAGTCCATATGTTTGCCACTGGGATGTAACAGAGTCTGGTCTCTTTGCTTCAAAGGTAGGTTCTCTGAAGCCAGATCTGGGTCTCTTTTTTTTATTTTTTATTTAATAGCCTTTTATTTACAGGATATATACATGGGTAACTTTACAGCATTAACAATTGCCAAACCTCTTGTTCCAATTTTTCACCTCTTACCCCCCCCAACCCCCTCCCCTAAATGGCAGGATGACCAGTAGATGTTAAATATATTAAAATATAACTTAGATACACAATAAGTATACATGACCAAAACATTATTTTGCTGTACAAAAAGAATCAGACTCTGAATTATTGTACAATTAGCTTGTGAAGGAAATCAAAAATGCAGGTGTGCATAAATATAGGGATTGGGAATTCAATGTAATGGTTTTTAGTCATCTCCCAGAGTTCTTTTTCTGGGCATAGCTGGTTCAGTTCATTACTGCTCCATTGGAAATGATTTGGTTGATCTCGTTGCTGAGGATGGCCTGTTCCATCAGAAGTGGTCATCATATAGTATTGTTGTTGAAGTATATAATGATCTCCTGGTCCTGCTCATTTACTCAGCATCAGTTGTTAGGTCTCTCCAGGCCTTTCTGAAATCATCCTGTTGGTCATTTCTTACAGAACAGTAATATTCCATAATTTTCATATACCACAATTTATTCAGCCATTCTCCAACTGATGGACATCCATTCAGTTTCCAGTTTCTAGCCACTACAAAAAGGGCTGCCACAAACATTCGTGCACATACAGGTCCCTTTCCCTTCTTTATAATCTCTTTGGGATATAATCCCAGTAGTAACACTGCTGGATCAAAGGGTATGCACAGTTTGATAACTTTTTGAGCATAGTTCCAAACTACTCTCCAAAATGGTTGGAAGTTACCTCCACCAACAATGCATCAATTCCCCGTTTTCCCATCCCTCCAACAATCTCATTATTTTCCTGTCATCTTAGCCAATCTGCAGGTGTGTAGTGGTATCTTAGAGTTGTCTTAATTTGCATTTCTCTGATTAATAATGACTTGGAGCATCTTTTCTTATAGAAATATTTCAATTTCTTCTCAAATTGTCTTTCATATCCTTTGACCATTTTTCAATTGGAGAATGGCGATTTTTATAAATTAAGTTAATTCTCTATATTTTTTGGAAATAGGCCTTTATCAGAACCTTTAGAAAAATATTTTCCAGTTTTTGCTTCCCTTCTAATCTTGTCTGCATTAGTTTTTGTTTGTACAAAACTTTTCATTTTATTGAAATTTTTATTTTGTGATCAGTAATGATCTCTAGTTCTCTTTGGTCATAAAGACCTTCCCCTTCCACAGGTCTGAGAGGTAAACTATCCTATGTTCCTCTAATTTATTAATAATTTCATTCTTTATGCCTAGGTCATGAACCCATTTTGACCTTATCTTGGTGTACGGCGTTAAGTATGGATCAATGCCTAGTTTCTGCCATATTAGTTTCCAATTTTCCCAGCAATTTTTATCAAACAGTAAGTTCTTATCCCAAAAGCTGGGATCTTTGGGTTTGTCAAAGACTAGGTTGCTATATTTGTTGACTGTTTAGTCTCTTGAACCTAATCTATTCCACTGATCAACTAATCTATTCCTTAGCCAATACCAAATAGTTTTGGTAACTGCTGCTCTATAATATAATTTTAGATCTGGTACAACTAAGCCACCATCATTTGATTTTTTTTTTCATTAATTCCCTTGAAATTCTTGACCTTTTGTTTTTCCATATGAACTTTGTTGTTATTTTTTCTAGGTCATTAAATTAGTTTTTTGGGAGTCTGATTGGTATAGCGCTAAATAAATAGATTAGTTTAGGTAATATTGTCATCTTTATTATATTTGCTCGCCCTATCCAAGAGCATTTAATATTTTTCCTTGGTTAGATCAGACTTAATTTGTGTGAAAAGTGGTCTGTAATTTTGCTCATAAAGTTTCTGATTTTCCCTTGGCAGATAGATTCCTAAATATTTTATATTATCAGTATGGTTCTCTTTTCACAGTAATAAGGAGAAAACCGAAGGGTTTAGGGGAGTTAGAAGATGAAAAATCTGATCTGACACTAATTAGGCACTGGGAAGAATGTAGTTTCTACTTGCTTCTGAAACGCAGTGTGATATGGTAAAAATGGGACTGGAAATGAAACCTGGAGCCTTAGGTCTAATTCTTTCCCAACCATCTGCTAGCTTTGTGCTTGGGGAAGTTAAGGCAGTTGACTGTTAGAAGCATCTAGATGTTGGAATGACAGATTTCTGGCTCTAGAGTCAGGAAGATTTGTTCAAATCTGACCTCAGATACTTCTTAGCTGTGAGATTCTGTGCATATCTTTCTACTTTCAGTTTCTTCAACTGTGAAATGGGTATATTAATAGCACCTATCTCCCAGGGTTGTGATTGTGAGAATCGAGTGAGATATTTGTATTTTGCAAACCTATAAATGCTGGCTATATAAAATCATTTTCCTTCCCCAGAACCTTTTTTTTTTTTAAACCTGTAAAAATGGAAAGAAAAATTGAGGCAAGAAATCAGTACTAGATTTGAAGCTATGTGAAACTGGACAATTCACTAAACATAGGGGTTGAGCATCAATTTCTCCTATTTGTAAAGTGCTTTCCAGCTCTTAACTCCCATAATACTGTTATAATCTTTGCCTAGCTCCTATATCGTGGGTAATGTGAGCTGTTGTTTTGTTGTTTGGCTGTCCCTAAGAAGAAAGCCCCAGAGGCATTTTGAGATATACCCTGAGTTGGGAGTGGGGGCCATCCAGGGCTGAGATAAGGGGTGGCCCTGGACTTTTCCTGTATAGTGAGGACAGACAGAAATGCTAGGCAGCCAGCCTTCCCTTCTTTGCCTACATGGGCCCCACAGGCCTGTTTCCAAGCTCCAGCCTGATCTCCTGAGCTCCTGATCTGAATACTCTATAGTTTCTAAGCTCCCAAGCTAGGCCCAAATAGGGAGGCAGAAGGGACATCAGAGGGGATACTGAGAAACAGAGTCTCCTGATTCCTACGTTTTCCTCAGTTCCCTGGGGAATAACAGCTGAAGAACCCTGATTTGCCAGTGGCTTCTCTCCCCTCTTCCCCTTCTCCCAACTGTGTTCCACCTCCCCTTCCTTGTCCCATCCCTCAGCAAATGCCTACTGGGGGCCAACTGTTGGTAGAGGAAATAGGATTTCACATTCATTTATGAGATATCCACTCAGACCAGTTCAACAACCCATGATATACAAAACGATGCAAGATCATGCTAGACTGGAAAAAGTCAAATTAAAAAGACATCGAGTTCTGGGGGAGCTAGTGTGTTCTTGGGGCGTACAGCACAGGAATAGATAAGTAAGATAATTTGAGAAGGGAGAGAGCACAAATAACCAGGGGCCTCTGCCTTCCCATAGTTCCTGGTGTACCTGATTTGAGCTTTGGAGAATGGTCTTAGGCCAAACACTCTTTGCTGGAGATTACCTGGCTGACGAACCCCAGAGTAAGATGGTCCTTGAGCTGACACTCACATTGAGACACACACCTCCTTCCCCAACACAGACAGCTGCAAGAGACTTCCAGGACTGACCAATGAAGCACAGGAGGAGACCTCATATTCTCTGACCTAGAATAATCCATTAGATATTTAAAGGCAGCATCCTGACCCTTCTGAGCCGACTTTTCTCTAGGTAAACATCCCAAGCTTTTCCAATTGATTTTTGTGTACCTCCATCTCCAGGCCTCCCTCATCAACTGTCACCTTTCTCTGGATATATTGGCCTTTCTTAAATATGTTCTGGTGGCTTTGATCTGCATGAATTTATTCAAGATTTCCCACTATATGTCTTAATCCAAATTATTGATAAGAATGTTGACTCAGAGATAAGGATACATCTCAAGAAACTCTACTTGAGACCTCCCTCCTGGTGACTTCATCATCACTCTTTGGGATTGATCATTCAAGCAGTTCCAAATCTATATAATATGATGGTGTTCTTATAACCCATATTTCTCTATGTTGTCCACAAGATATAAAATTTGTCAAATTCCTTTCTAGAAATCCAGGCATCCTAATAAGAACTTTGATTTATGATTTAAGCAGTGCTATAAGGAAGATAGTATGAATATTATTCTTCCTATGAAAAAAAAAAACCAACAAAACAGATTCTAGGGAAGTCCACAGTATTATCCAGAATAGCGAAGTTATATTAAAAAGAAATAGTGGTTGAACATTTCCATTTTTCACAGAATTTCAGCGTTTGGATTTGAAAGGCCAGCTATGTAATAATATAGATTCTTGAAATGGAATGTTTTTGTTATGTATTGAATCTTGTTATGCTTTATATGTCTAAATGTTCTTTTTTTTTTTTTTTTCCTTTTCTCATTTTGTATTTAAGTTTAAAATGAACGAAAAATTTACACGCAGAGACACAAAGAAAATCCATAGGTTTCTAGGTCAACCCATACACGAACAGCAAATCCTCTGATTGACATACTTGTCCAGAGCTCATCCAAGCCTTTCCTTGAATTGGAAGAACTCTACTTCCCAAAACAAGCCATTCCACTTTTCCAAACCTAATAACCGGGAGAGTTTTTCCCCAATCCCTAGTTGACTTTTTGGTGGTTTTCACCCTTTATCTCTAAAATCTGCCCTTGGAAGATATATAGAATCTAATCTCCCATCTGATTTTCAAAGATCTCAATCGTCCTCATTCTCTCTCCACCCCCTCCATTTTCTTCAGCTCCTTGTCATGTGGCTTAGAGGGAGGCCCTCCTCTCCCCAGTGCCCTCCTTTTGTCGCTCTCCAGCCTATAAATGGTTTTCCTAAAATTTAGTGCCCAGCATGGAACACAGTACTTCACTTGTTTCTCCCTATAGTCAGAAATTTTCCTTTTATATTCCCAAACCGTGGGCTAGATCTGACTTTGCTCTTCTGACTCCCTACACAGCTTTAAAAAAGGGACCTTTTTGTCCTCCTGAGCATTTGTTATAAGCCTGAATTCTTTCCTAACACAATCAAGCAGACTAGCCTTTGTGGAGTTCCTACTAAGGGCAAGCACTGTGTTAGCCTCTGGGGATAGGAAGACGAAAAAGGGGGAAATCATCTCAGACTTCCATTACAATGGGAGAGTTGAATTCTGTAGCTTAGGTGTGGCTACAGCTTTCACCTTCTCTCTTGGCTTTTTCCCTCCCCAAGTTTTGTTGTATTTAAAAATATAAAAATCATTCTTTGTTTATAGGTTACTAGACCCTGCCCACTGGCCTGGGATTACTGATGACTGCCTTAGGAGGGGACTAGTATTCCCATTTAGCTATCATAAACCCCTGGAGAACATAATTACCTGTCTGTAAGGTCTAAATCACTTATACTTTGCTCAGCAGCCCATCCTTGTTGGAGAAGCTGCCTCAGTTTCCTTCCCCAATCCTCTACCCTCTGTAGGTGCAGCAGCAGGTAGAGATGATTACTCTCTGTGGGGCTCCCTCCTCTAGGATACTAGCTATGGGGACTGCTTGTGTTGAGGTCTAGACCACATGTGTTGAGGTCTACATTTGGGATACCTAAATGAAATTAGGGTTTAGTTAGGTCTAGTGGCATGTTTGGGGTACAGGGAGTCAAACAGAGTTCCCCTGCAACCCCCTTAGATTCGGCGCAAGGATACGGCGTTATATGAGGTCTAGAAGCGGCGCGGATTCCCAATAAAAGCATTTATTAGCCCAGAGAGCTAGATTAATAAAAAGAGGTTTATTACTGAATCTAGAAGTAGGAGATAGGTGAAGGTAGAGACAAGGAGGGCACTGGACAGAGGGTCCTCACGTGGCGACCATGTTTGGAATCTCTGCAAAGAGGGGTTCCCAGTGTGGTCCTTTTAAGTCGGAGACTTAGCTCGAGGGGCTTTGGGGTGTAGCCCCAGAGTTGGCTCAGATCCGGGTGGGGCTGGGACAGGTCCGGACCTTCTATTGGAATTCAAAGGGACAAGGATTTGCGAGTCAAAGGGTAATTTACATTAGCTAGGGGGGTTTGGGAATCAAAGATTGGAATCTTTCCCGTGTCACTTGCAGGCTGGTCCTTGGGATCTTTTCCATCTATAGAGGTTTTTTTTTTTTTCTTTTTACTTGAATCCTCAGAAATCCAGAGATATTCACTGATGCCTCAGAGTTGCATTATTGATTATTCTCAATCCCAGACAATCCTTATCCCGGTCCAGGTTTTCTTGTTTGGCTTCTCTGCCTCCCTCCTCCTGGATATCTTGCATGATCCTAAAATCCAAATGTGATCTTTATTTACTTAATTTAACCTAGTTTTCAAGACTGACTCCTAATCTATTGTTCTTACCTCCTGCAACCCTCCTTCATGTAGCTCATTGTTTCATTCCCTCAAGACCCAGATTCCCGAAGCTAGATGAGAACTGAGAATTCATGTCACCCATGTGTTAGACCTCTCTTCTGTAACATCCCAATAGACAGATATGGCTTTTTTTTTTTTCCTTCTTTTGGAAGATTTTTGGCAAGTTAGGAGTAAGTCATTTGCTTAGGATCATACAACTAATAAGTATTTAAGCTGAATTTGAACTCAGGTCTTCTTGGTTCCAGGTCTGGCACTCTATCCTCTGCCCAAATATCCCATAAGGATCTGAAGTTTCTTTCAATTAGAATCTGAACTATTCCCAAAGACTTCAGTTTAGGGAAAACACTTAACTCAGGCTCATTTTTCTCATTAATAAAATGGGGATATTAATCTCAGCCCTTCCCCCAATTTAATCCAATCACAATTCATTAGGCATCCACAATGTTCAAGGCACTAAGCCCTGGGAATACAATTACTAAAAAGGCAGTCCCTGCTATCAAAAAGCTTACAATCTAATGGAGAGAGACATAAAAGAAAAAAAAAGGCAGGAAATCAAGTAGGGAATGGAGGGCGTCTTGTTCTGTGGAATTAAAACCAAAAACAGCAGAAACAGAATAGAGTGAACTCCAAAAATTCTAACTTCTGCCCTCCATAAAGGAAGGTGCTGGGAGGAGTTTGATATTTCATCCTACAGGCAGAGGGCAGAGAAGCCTGAAGAAGGGTGTCAAGGCATGGGTTGGAACTGTGTTGATGGGTTTAGGGGCAGGTCAGTCCCTGGCCCTGGAATTCAGAAAAAACAGATTTTTAAAATTTCAAATCTGGCTCAGACACTAAGAAGTTCCCATATGGATGAATATCTCCATTCTACAGCTGAAGATTTGGAGGCCCAGAGTTGTTGTGACTTTCCTACAGACACATAAATAGTAAGTGTGTGATGCTAGGCAAGTCACCTAACCTTGTTTACCTCAGTTTCCTCATCTTTAAAATGAGCTGAAGAAGGAAACGGCAAACTCCTCCAGTATCTTTGCCAAGAAAACGCCCAAATGGGGTCATGAAGAATTAAACATAGCTGAATAATTAAATCTTAATTCACTTATTTTTCATTTAATGACAATTTTAAAATGTGATGATTATTATCACAGGTGCAGTGGATAAAGTGCTAGGTTTGGTGTTCAAATTCAGCTTCAGACACTAGTTGTATGACTCTGGGCAAGTCGCTTATTCCTATTTCAGTTTCTTTCATCTGTAAAATGAATTGGAGAAAGGGATAGCTAGGTGATACAGCAGGTTGGAGCACTAGTTCTGGAGTCAGTAGGACCCAAGTTCAAATTCAGCCTTAGACACTTAACTAGCTGTGTGACCTTGAGCAAGACTCCTAACCCAAGCTGCCTCCCCCCACATTAAAAAAAATAAATACATAAATGTGGAAAAGGAAATGGCAAATCATTCCAGTGTCTTTGCCAAGAAAAGCCCAAATGAGGTCACAAAGAGCTGGACGTGCTAATCGACTAAACAACCACAATGATGAGCTGGGGAGGGGGAAGGGGTCAGAGATCTTGTTCCCTAGGCAGAGCCACAGATGCAGCAGGGTGGAGTGAGCCAACCTTTCAGTTGCAGTGAGAGGATTATGTTCTGTGTATGTTAGACTGGGAAAATCTTTGTATAGCGAAATAGCACAATGTGAGGGCTGAGTGAAAAACTTTATGAGGCACCTCTTCCAAACTATCCATTGTTCTGGTGTTTTTTTTTTTTCAATTGTTTAAATCTTCATTGATCTCATAGATCATACTGACTGTAGAGTTTTCTTGGCAAAGATACTAGAGTGGTTTGCCATTTCCTTCTCCAGTGGTTTAAAGCAAACAGGTAAAATGGGGGCACATAGCTAGTTAGTGTCTGAGGTTGGATTTAAGCTTGAGTTCTCTTGACTTCTAGTTAAAGGTTCTTTTCACTATGCCACCTGGATGCCTCCAAGGAGGAACCTTCTTGACAGTATTTCTGACAAATGGCCATCCACTTGGAGAAGTCTGGTGTCAGGGAGTTCACTGCCCAGCAAGAAAGTTAATTCCAATGTGGGATGGTTCCATTTGTTAGGATGTTTTCCTTAATTTAGAGCTGAAGTGAACTACAGGTTCCCTCCATTCAGAGAGAAAGATTTCTCGCTCACAGAAAGCACAGATCTAACTCAGAAGGGCCCTGCTAAGAAAGGACATTCTTGAAGTAACCATAGTATATATATGTATGTCCCTCATCCAGTCCTCGAGCTTTCTACTAACAAGTTCAGAGGCCATCCAGGACCCAGAAATCCCTGTTTGATGTCAGGAAAAAAATCTTTAACAATCTGAACTACTCAAAAGTGAATGGGCTATCTCTGGAGATTGAAGAGGAAGCTGGTATAATATGGAGATCTTCAATGAGATTCCCTCTGTCCTTTTAGCAGTAGAGAGAATGAGATAATGTTTGTAAAGTGCTTTGCTATATAAATAGAGTTTGCACAGGCATATTAGGTCTCTGCCTTTGTGGCCCAGGACAGGTTTGACTTGCTCCAATAATGATATTATAATCTAAAACAAAAAGCCCAAAATTTTGAGTCTGAGGCTCTAGATTCCAGTTTTTTTGTTTGTTTGTTTTTTGGCTGAGGCAACTGAGGTCAAGTGATTTTGCCCAAGGTCGCACAGCTAGAAAGTGTTAAGTGTCTGAGACCAGATTTGAACTCAGGTCCTCCTGACTTCAGGGCTGGTGCTCTATCCACTGCACCATCTAGCTGCCCCTCTAGATTCCAATTTTGACTTTGGTGCTCACAACGGCACATCACTCTCCCTGTCCAAACCTCAGTTTCTCTATTGGTAAGGTTAAGGTTAATTAATATCTTAAGCATGTATTTAGTACCCACTTTAGAGGAATAAAATCCTCGATTACATACTGGAGACACCAAGATAAAAGAAAAACATTTCCTTCCTTCCTTCAAGGAACTAACAATCTACTGAATGATGCAGGCAGGGAATTAACAATAGGCCTACAGATAAATAAATTTTTTAAAAAAGATAATTTGAGGGAGAAGAGATCATTACTCTACAAAAATCAAAGACATCTTCATGGGGGGTATATAATGTCTGAGCCTTCCAGGAAGAAAAGGATCCTGAGAGGAAGAGATTATAAGTGAATGCATTCTGGGTGTGAGGGGTCAATTGTACAGAGGTGTTCAATGGAATGCTGACTTCGGGGAATAGCAGCAGTTCAGAGTCTTGTTTGCCTGGAATTTAGAGTACAAGAAGAAGTATGATATTATTTACAGATGGAAAGGCAAGCTGGAGTCGGTTTATAAATAGACTTCAATATCAGTATGATTATATCTTTTGTAGAGACATAGGAAGCTGTGGAGAGTTTCAGAGCAGGAGCATGAAATAGCCAAATAAGTTCTTAAGAACAAGCTTAAGCTCCTTCGAAATCTATAGTCTTTTGGGTCAATATGGTAACAACCTTCCTGACATAGTTTTGTTCAATTATTTTAGACTCCTTGTGACCCCATTTGGGAATTTTTTAGCAAAAAAAAAATATTGAAGTGATTTCCATTTCCTTCTCCAGCTCAATTTATAGATGAGGAAACGGAGGCAAACAGGATGAAATGACTTGTCCAGCTAGCAAGTATTTGAGGTGAGATTTGAACTTGGGGAAATGAGTCTTTCTGGTTCCAGGACCTCTATCATCTAGCTGCCTTCATGAGATAGCCCCAAGAGGAGTCTTGGGTTGTTCTGAGATAGGGCTAACAGGGAGACAAAGAGATGAATAGCAGTTGGTCCCCACCCTCATATAGTTTATAGCCAAATGAGGGGGAGGAAAGGATGTGCCAGTTATGTCAATACAATGTAGAATATGATAGGCAGTAGGATAAAGTAGTATAAACACTCTGAAATTGGGAGAATTGGATTCAAATCCTAGCCCTTACACTAAGTAATTTCGTGACTGACTTTCTTCATTTTGAACCTTAATTTTCCCACCTGTAAAATGAGGAAAGTCCCACCAAGGTTGATGTGATTAAACTTGAAAGTGCTATAGATACACAAGTTGAATGTTATCATTGTTTCGGTCTTTCCTATAGTAGGCAAGTTAATCAGGTGGTTGAGTCTCATTTCTTAAATGAATGATTTCTCTCATTCCTGGATGACAGCCTTGGAGAGTATCCTATTATTTATCAGGTTTCGATTGAGATCACCTACTACAAGAAGAGGAATCGTAGCACAATAAAATACTAGCTAGAGGGTTGACACTAGACAAAGCTTCAGAGTTTGACCTTTAATAAAATGGGACTAATCATCCTAACACTACCTCGTAAGGTTGTTGTGAGGAAGATGCCTCATCAACTTCTGGAAAAATATTCCAGAAACAAGAGCTACAATTATTCCTAGGAGAGGCACAAATCAAAGGTTGAGGGGGAAGGAATGTCCATCTTGAGTGGATCTTGAAAAGGTTCCTCACAGAGGTAACAATGAACTAGACCTTGGAAAAGGAAAGGATCTAAACAAGTGAAGATGAAAGGGCACACAGTCTAGGTTTTTTTTTTTTTTTTTTTTTTTTATTTAATAGCCTTTAATTTACAGGATATATACATGGGTAACTTTACAGCATTAACAATTGCCAAACCTCTTGTTCCAATCTTTCACCTCTTACCCCCCCCCACCCCCTCCCCCAAATGGCAGGATGACCAGTAGATGTTAAATATATTAAAATATAACTTAGATACACAATAAGTATACATGACTAAAATATTATTTTGCTGTACAAAAGAATCAGACTCTGAATTATTGTACAATTAGCTTGTGAAGGAAATCAAAGACGCAGGTGTGCATAAATATAGGGACTGGGAATTCAATGTAATGGTTTTTAGTCATCTCCCAGAGTTCTTTTTCTGGGTATAGTTAGTTCAGTTCATTACTGCTCCATTAGAAATGATTTGGTTGATCTTGTTGCTGAGGATGGCCTGATCCATCAGAACTAGTCATCATATAGTATTGTTGTTGAAGTATATAATGATCTCCTGGTCCTGCTCATTTCACTCAGCATCAGTTCGTGTAAGTCTCTCCAGGCCTTTCTGAAATCATCCTGTTGGTCATTTCTTACAGAACAGTAATATTCCATAATTTTCATATACCACAATTTATTCAGCCATTCTCCAACTGATGGACATCCATTCAGTTTCCAGTTTCTAGCCACTACAAAAAGGGCTGCCACAAACATTCGTGTACATACAGGTCCTTTCCTTCTTTATAATCTCTTTGGGATATAATCCCAGTAGTAACACTGCTGGATCAAAGGGTATGCACAGTTTGATAACTTTTTGAGCATAGTTCCAAACTACTCTCCAAAATGGTTGGATTCGTTCACAACTCCACCAACAATGAATCAATGTCCCAGTTTTCCCACATCCCCTCCAACAATCATCATTATTTTTTCCTGTCATCTTAGCCAATCTGACAGGTGTGTAGGGGCACACAGTCTAGTTAAGGGAATAGAGAAAGCAAAGTCAAGGTGTCAGGGGCAGATGAAAAGTAATATAAAAAAGAAGGCTGGGGTCTGAAGAGGGACTAGTTTCAAATCCTGGCATTGATATTTCTTGTTTACATCCTCTGACAATTTGGTGAACTTCTCTGAGCCTCAGCTTCCTCATCTGTAAAATGAGGATTAGACTAGAACATAGTCCAGTAAGAGGTTACTATGAATATTGGATAAGGTAACACATCTGATTTTCTTGCAAATAATAAAACCTTAAAATGCTCTGTAAATGCCAGCAATTATCATAATTATATTATTATAATGGGGATGAGCATTTGGACCTCTGTCCCTGGTGCTAAAATTTAGATGATGCTGACAACACTTGTACTATAGAAATATGAATTTAAAACTGACCCCAGAAATTCAGTTCTATCAATGAAAATGGGACTGAGGCACCCAGAGCTTATGTGATTTAGTCAGTCACACAGATAGTAATAATGGTAGATACAATTAGTTTTAGTACTTAGTCAACAAAAATAATTAGTTGAAATAGAAAAGTTAACACTTTCCTCCCAAATCCTCAGTAGCTTCACTACAAATGAACCTCTTCTTCCAGTATCCTCCAGCAATGGGCCTTTAGCATAATATTCCCTCTTGGAGGCTAGTGGCTCAAGATCTCTCCCATCTGCAACTAAATTTATCTTTTAAAATTGTTTGAAGGATACCTTTCATATTGCTCACCTCCAAGTGCCACAATTCTAGTTATGATTCTGATCTATATAACCTCTAAAGTCCTTCCCTTCCATGATAGTACTCAAAGAGAGTTGGAGAGGAAAATTATTGTCAGAGAAAATATGAGCTCCTTTAGAGCAGATATTTTAATTTTTTGTATCTCCAGACCTAGGACACTGTCAAGCTTATAGTGTTCACTTTAAAAATGTTTGTTGATTGATTAATTCAAACAAGAAAGAGAGGTTGAAGAAAAATAACTCTGGGGTTAAAGTATAAGATCTGGGTTAAAACCTCAGTTTTGAAACTGTATGATCTTGAGCAAGTCCCTTCCCTCCTTTGGACCTCTGTTTTCTTCATTTCTAAAATTAAGGAGTTGAACTAGATGAACTCCAAAGTCCTGTCCAAGCTCTAAATGCTACCAACAAGTCCATAGTCTAAGAAGAGAGAAGGTATAGACATCTATAGCTACCATTACAACATGGTTCCACAAAGTGGACTGACAAAGTGAGCACAGAGGAGAAAAATCATCTCCAGTTTTTTGATTATGGAAAGCTTCCAGAAAGAGATTGAATTAAGAGTTGGGACTTAAAGGGTAGACTCCCATTATCTCAGAGGTGATCTAATAAAACCCATACCTAAAAGAGAATTCTTTCTGCCAAGTTATTAAATGGTCCTCCCTGGGTTACTCAGCTAGAAAGACCTCCAATGAGGTGGACCAACCCAAGTCAGCCCTTTTTACTGCTAGACAGCTACCTTTGCCAATTAAGTTTCTCCTAACACCAAATCAAAATTTACCTCTGGGCAACTTCCTAGCTTATTCTAGAGCCAAACAAAGTAACTCTCATCCTTTTTTCTGTTATTGTTTAGTCATTTTCAGTTCTGATTGACTCTCCATGGACTCATTTGGGGTTTTCTTGTCAAAGATACTGGAGTAGTTTGCTATTTCCTTCTCCTACTCATTTTACAGTTGAGGAAACTGAAACAAACAGATTTGGTGACATGTCTAATGTCTTTTCCATGATGGCCCTATAATTACCTGAAGAAAACTATCGTGACTCATTTATACCAAGTCTTCTCCAAGCTAATTGTTTGTAGTTCTACATTTTGTCTCCTGCGGCATGTGTTTCAGGTCCTTCATAATCCTGGTTATGTTGTGGCTCATCAATATCTATAAAATTATCTGAACCCAAAGTATGACTAGCATAGGTTATAGGGACACTGTCACTTCCCTCTTATTAAGAAATTTAATAAAGAAACTATAAATGGTAGAAAGTAAATGATTTGCTCAAAGTCACACTTGGCAAAATGAGGAGGCAGGATTCTGAGTCAATGCTTCTCCTTAACATTTTTGTCACCTTGCAGCCTTGAAACACCCATCTAAGCCAAGGGGTTACAGGTAAAAAGTTAAGAGACCTTATATTTTCCTACAACCCCACCCATGAGTCATGAAGAACATAGATAATCAACCCAAAGCCTAGCAAGGCAGACAATAAAGCAGGGTTCAGCTCATTCCCCTTTATGAGGCAGTCCAGTATGTCAGCAGTTGAAAACCTACTGCTTTAAAGGGGGGTTAGCATGATGGATGATGATGATGATGATAATCTGGTAGGTGCCCTGCTTTTCAAGGATTTTATTAAACAGAGATGGTAGAGAAGACATTCCAAAAAGAGATTAGGGCAGAGTCATAGAAGAGAAGTATGAGTCCTGCTGGGTTGAAACCATTCATGTAGAGCAAAAATGATGAGTAATAAAGATAGAAAGATAAATTGTTGCCAGATTGGGAGGTAGAGGGAATTGCCCTTTTGAATTGCCTCCTTCTTGAGGAGCTGTCCATGGTAGCTCTTAGAAAGATAAGGACTAAAAGCTCATTTGCCTTAAGCAGAAAATAATCTACAGTGATTCCATATTGCTTTTATTTCTGTCACAGTCTTCTGCCAATGACTTATAAACCAGGGGCAGGTAGGTGGCGCAGTGGATAGAGCACCAGCTCTGAAGTCAGGAGGACCCGAGTTCAAATTTGGTCTCAGACACTTAACACTTCCTGGCTGTGGGACCCTGGGCAAGTCACTTAACCCCAAACGCTTCAGGGGGAAAAAAAACAGAAAAAAGTATAAACCAATCTCCCTCCCAGAAAAGAAAGCGTGTGGCTAAGATCAGAGACTTGAGTAGAAATCACCATATCATACTGTATTATTTGTAACCCTAGCACTTAGCACAGTTCCTGACATACAGTAAGAACTTCCATAAATAAGCTGGCAATCTCCCCACATCTAAATATCATGATCTATCATCTGGGAAAGTTGTACTAGTTATCTATGAGGTCTCTGACAGTTCTAAGTCCATGATCCTACAAAGTAGTGGGGCTAGAAGAATGCTTTTCCTTTTTCTAGATCAGGAAATAATTCCTTTTATTTAATTAATTATTGATTCCTTTTATTTAAAGAGAGGAAAAACTGAACAGGGGCTTCAGTGTGAGAAGTAATCTGAGAAGGCAGAAGAGATCCTGACTGAGGTTAGAAGGTTGGAGAATAGAAGAATGTCAAAAAATAGAGAGGGAAGATGTACAGCTGAACAGTTGGAGCTTAAAAAAAAAAAAACTGGGAGTTAGTTGGGAGCTAAAAACTGAGATTCATCCTGAGGAAGAAGTAAGTTGCTTATACTCCAAGAGGTCCTGTCAGGTGTGAGATCATCCAGTGGAAGGGTGAGAGGAAAAAGAGATGAGTGGTAGTGGTTGCCAATCCTCTGATGAGAGATACAGAGACAGCTATTTGTCAGCTGACTTTCCTGGGAATGTAGCTAAGACATAAGAGAACAACTCTCAAGCCTTAATCAAGCAGGATGACTACCACCTATTTCAGATGATTTGGGTGGGCACAAATTCCTTGCCAGAAGGAATTTAGAAAGCATTGCCAAAGATGATGAAGTCTTGAGCAAGAAGCTGTAGCTATCTTAGGCAGTGTTTTCATCACTGCTGTCCATTGACAGCAAAGGCTTTGGAAATGAAATGCATATTTATAGCTGATGAAAAACATAGTTTCTGAGAATGGCGTTCGTCTCGGTTTCCTCCTCTGTAAAATGAAAGAGTCAGTCTTGGTGACCTCTTAGGGCCCTTTCAACTCTAGCTCTATTATCCTATGACTATGACTTAAAATATGAAATTGATAAGCCCCTGAGAAGGCATGAAATGTACCCAAAGAGGACTAGTAAAAGTAGATTTGTCTGGAGCTTTGCAAATCTAGTCAAAGGGGTTTTCAGCAGAAAACAGCAAGGAAGAAACTATTAGCTACATCTATATGCCAGGCTAGATATCTTTTAGGGTGGTTATTATAAAGGAAGCCTAGCAATTATTTACAGGAGACAAACTCTTTAAGAAAGTACACAAAGTATGGATAGCAAGCAAGATGGATTAGAGAGTCTAATGCAAGGAAGCAAATTTAATCTCATAAAGAAAAAAAAGAGAGATCGAGCTCTTAAAGGTTATGCTTTATTAGAGGGGGAAAAATTTATTTGAGATGGGTGTCCCTCCACACAATCTTTAATTTTCCTCCAAGATTTTATGAAGAAGAAAATGAGAGAGAGGTAGAGAGAGAGAAAGAGAGAGAGAATAAAGCTTAATAAAATTGAAGGAATTTTGAATAGCTAAGTGACTTAGGTTCAATGAGCCTCAGTTTCTCCAACTATTCCGAGTCCGTCTGTTGTGGGATTACTGGAGATGGATCCTGTGTCCCCTGGTATCACATAGTACAAATCTGGTTAGGAGATCTTGGTTCAAGTCCTAATTCTGCTACTAGCTAATGGATTTCCAGGAAATACAGATTGCTCCAGGAACTCCAAAGGATCAGGAGAGACTATAATTAAAACAACATAGCCTGAATCCTCGACAAGCCCAGGAGAGGAGAGGCTTTGACATGTTGGATGGGAATGCAGAGCCCATATTCCTCCTGGCCTTTCTTCCTGGCATATCTGGGAGTCAGTGAAGGATAGAGTAGACAGTTCTGTTAGGCATGGGAGAAGAACCCAAGAAGCAGAAATCCCTGAAAGAAGCTATTGGTTTCTAGGTTGGACTTCCAAGCTTCCTAGATTTTCTCTACTATTTGACTGCAAATGATCTGTAGATAGGAGAGTGAAGAGTTGAGCAGTGGAGAGTTGCAGAGGGCTGGAGGAAGGAAAGAATGAAAAGAGGATAAATAGAGAAGGGGGATGAAGGTCTTCCTAAACATGACCTGTCTTTAATAGGACAGTGATAGCCCACTGAAGACCAGTTTACAAACCTACAACCAGCCAAACTTCCCTTAAACTTCAGCTAGATTTTAGGAGGTTCGATAGAAACCCAGGGGCTCTGAGGGATGAGGAGAGAATAGGACAGCTTAACCCCTTCATTTCCACCCTAAAATCATTGCAGATGAATAAAGGAACTTTTGGTTAAGTAACCTGCCCCAAGATCACACAGATGGTCAAAGGCAGAGCCAGGATTTTAACCCAGGTTATAAGATAATGGAATTAGAACTGGAAAGGACCTTGGAAACCATTAAGTCTACCTAGCTTATTTTACAAATGAGAAAACTGAGGCATTTGGATTAAATAATTTGACCAGCATCATTAAATGTATTTGTGTAAAAATGTTTTTTTAAATTTTTATTATATTATTTATAGTGAGATGTAATATAATATATGCTATACTATAACATAATATATTATCAAATAAAAATTAACTATTTCTCCCAATGTAAGTACCTATGAGTCTGCCTGGCATTGGGCTAAGTTGTGAGGACACACAAAAAAAAAGGCATAGGAGAGTTCTTGCTCCCAGGGAACTTACAGTCTCATGAGGAAGATGAGAAGCAAGGACAAATTTACAAAGCAGTTATAGAAATGACAAATAGTATTGAAATAAGGAAGGGAAGGCTCAGAATTATGAGGGATTGAGGAAGGCTTCTAGAAAGTGAGAGTTGAGCTAGAACTTGAAGGAAATCTATATTCCAGATTTGGAGACGGCAAATAAAAATGCCATGAGGCAAGAGTAGAGTATCTTGTGTGAGGAACAGTCAGAGGCCAGTGTCACTGCTTTGAAGGGTGTATGGAGAAGGGATGGGAATATATATATAAGGTATATAAAAATTGGCAAGGGAGAAGGAACTAGTCTATGAAGGGCTTTGATCAATAAGCAAAGGATTCTGTATTTGATCCTGGAGACATTAGGGAGCTACTGCAATTCATAATCAGCATGGGGATGACTTAATCAGACTGGTGCTTTAGAAAAATTACTGACAGCTGACTGGAATAGGGAGAGACTTGAGGCAGGCAGACCCATCGGAAGGCTTTTGCAGGCATGAGGTGATGAGGGTGGACAACAAAGAGAAGGCCCTCAAAAAGCCTGAAGAGTACTGTCAGGGCTTCAAGATAGAGAGACTGATAAACAAAGACTGCTGTTTGAATATGAAGCAATTCAGAGCATAAATTCGTTGGCTGTCTTTCCACATTCATTATGCTTTTGGAATTGATTCAGAGGACATAAAAACTAGGAGAGTCATGGGAGATCATAACCTCTAGCTCCCTTATTTTTAAGAAGAATAAGCCTAATACCTTTTGATCCAGCAGTGTTATTACTGGGCTTATATCCCAAAGAGACACTAAAGAAGGGAAAGGGGCCTGTATGTGCACAAATGTTTGTGGCAGCCCTCTTTGTAGTGGCTAGAAACTGGAAACTGAGTGGATGCCCATCAGTTGGAGAATGACTGAATAAATTGTGGTATATGAATATTATGGAATATTGTTGTTCTGTAAGAAATGACCAACAGGATGATTTCAGAAAAGCCTGGAGAGACTTACACGAACTGATGCTGAGTGAAATGAGCAGGACCAGGAGATCATTATATACTTCAACAACAATACTATATGATGACCAGTTCTGATGGACCTGGCCATCCTCAGCAACAAGATCAACCAAATCATTTCCAATGGAGCGGTAATGAACTGAACCAGCTACGCCCAGAGAAAGAACTCTGGGAGATGACTAAAAAACCATTACATTGAATTCCCAATCCGTATATTTATGCCCACCTGCATTTTTGATTTCCTTCACAAGCTAATTGTACAATATTTCAGAGTCTGATTCTTTTTCTACAGCAAAATAACGTTTTGGTCATGTATACTTATTGTGTATCTAATTTATATTTTAATATATTTAATATCTACTGGTCATCCTGCCATCTAGGGGAGGGGGGGGGGGGGTAAGAGGTGAAAAATTGGAACAAGAGGTTTGGCAATTGTTAATGCTGTAAAGTTACCCATACATATAACCTGTAAATAGAAGGCTATTAAATAAAAAAAATTAAATTAAATTAAATTTTAAAAAAAAAGAAGAAGAAGAAGAAGAAGAAGCCTTACTGGGGAAGGGACTCCTCAAAAGCCAAAAAGTTGTCCATTGAGTGAGGATTGGCACTCAGGTCTCCTACCTCCCTTGACTTCACCACCCCATTCTCTCCAGTTCTCCAATCTCTCTGATAGCTTTGTCTATCTTCTATCTATCTGTTCTGTCTTTCTCTTCTTGTTCCATCTCCTACCTGCTGATCCCATGATTTAGCTATTTCCTAGGGCTCTGTTCTCATCCTTTTATGCTCTCTCTCCCTCCCCCCACCTTGTAGTAGGAGGAATATTGCTTGACTTTGGAATCAGAAAATCTGCATTTGAATCCCGCTGCTGGTGGTTATTACTTACCCTCATCACTCCAGCCTCAGTTTCCTCATCTATAAAAGGAGGGGATTGGGGCAGTGGGTGATGCAGTAAACCTGAGTGCAAATCTGACCTTAGACACTAACAAGGTTTCTGACCCTGATTGCCTCCAAAAAAGTGAAATAAAATAAAATGAGGGGCTTGGGCCAAGAGAGCCTCTGAGATCCTTTCTAGCTCTACCAGGGGTCCTCAAACTACATCCCACAGGCCAGACATGGCAGCTGAGGACGATTATCCCCCTCACCCGGGGCTATGAAGTTTCTTTGTTTAAAGGCCCACAAAACAAAGTTTTTGTTTTTACTATAGTCCGACCCTCCAACAGTCTGAGGGACAGTGAACTGGCCCCCTATTTAAAAAGTTTGAGGACCCCTGCTCTAGACCATGACCTTATGATCCACAGTGAGCTCATCACCTCCCACAGCTCCACTTCTTCCCTCTGTGATAATAATGCCTCTTAAATCTGAAGGCCCATGGCATCCTCAGACTCAAATGTGTCTAAATCCAGATTCATCATCATCTACTGAAATCTGTCCTCCCCCTCAACAAAGCTTCTTGTCTCTGTCATTGATCCCCATTATTCATCATGACTCTTAAGAGTCATTCTCAACTATTTCCCCTCCTACAAATGGTCACCAAGTCCTAGTCAGTCTAGTTCTGTCAACTACCTCCAACCCACCCCTTTCCTTCCTTTACACAGACCTCCAGCCTACTTGAAGCCTCTCCACAGGATGGTTACACCAGCCTTAACACTGATCTCTATTCTCTCCCTCTCCAATCCCTCTATTCCCCAGTGCACAGAGACCCAGCCCCAATCTGAGCCCCATACCTAGTATCTTTGTAGGGTTTTGTTCGGTTTTTTTGGTGAGGCAATTGGGATTAAGTGACTTGTTCAGGTTCACACAACTAGTGAGTTAAGTATCCAAGGCCAGATTTGTTCTCAGGTTCTCCTGATTCTAGGGCCAGTGCTCTATTTACTGTTCCATTTATTTACCCCCTACTATCTTTTTTGACATTTGCCATTCTCTCTTCTCAGTCTTAATTCCTCCGGATAAGCTAAGTAAGGCTGCCATTTTGCTCTTTTACCCCCATGCCTGACCTTTTTTAGTCATTACAAGAAAAAAAAGAAATAAGCTTTTTTCCCTTTCCTTCTCTCTTCTCCACCCCCTCTCCAAGATAACAAGCCATTCGATATAGGTTAAACATGCACAATTCTTCTAAACATATTTCCATATTCTTCCTGTCGTACAAGAAAAATCAGATCAAAAGGGAAAAAACAAGCAAACAAACAACAACAACAAAAAGTGAAAATACTATTCTTTGATCCATACTCAGTCCCCATAGTCCTCTCTGTGGATGCAGATAACTCTCTCCATCACAAGTCTATTAGAACTGGCCCGAATCGCCTCACTGTTAAAAAGAGCCATGTCCATCATAGTTGATCATCACATAATCTTGTGGCTGTGTACCATGTTTTCTTGGTTCTACTCACTTCACTCAGCATCAGTTCATTTAAGTCTCTCCAGACCTTTCTGAAATCAGTCGGCTCATCTTTTCTTACAGAATAATAATATTCCATTACCTTCATACAGCATGACTTATTCAGCCATCCCCCAGCTGACAGGCATCCACTCAGTTCCTGGTTCCTTGTGACTACAGCAAGAGCTGCTACAGATAGAAATAAGCCTATTATTATGTGCCAGACACAGTGCTAAGAGATTTTTACAATATTATCTTATTGGGTATTCACAACAATCATTGGTTGTAAGTGCCATTATTATTCCCATTTTACAACTGAAGAAACTGAGGCAAATTAAATGAGTTGTCTAAGACTACACTGTTTGTAAGGGTCTAATCCATTGGAACTCGGGTTTTCCTGGCATGGAGCCTAATTCTCTATCCATTGCGCCACCTAGCAGCAGATGGTAGGGAGCAAATACCTACCTGAAAGAAGAAATAAATGAATTCCCAACCTGGAGTGCTCCTGTTCTCTGGGAAGACCTGGAACTATAACGTAGAGGTGTTAGTGATTAGTCTTCTGGTATAATGGAATCTTGGATATCCATCCAAGGTCCTTGCCATGACATCCTGGGTTCTAAGGATCATCCCAACTCTGACATTCCACATCCTATAAATCAGACTAATTCAAAGCTTTATCTCTCCCCTGGGGACTTAGGACAACTTTAGTGGGCAGAACTGTGGAAGTACAGTCAGGTGTGATCTGGGGTTCAAATCCTGTCTCTGCTGCTTCCTAGTTGTACAACAATGGATAAACCATTCAATCCTTTGAAACCTCAGCTTCCTCATTTGTGAAATGGAGTTAATAATACCTGTAGCACTTGCTTTATTGTGTTCATGGTGAGAATCCATTGAGATAATGTTGACTAGTAAATTTCAGTTATTTGAAGAGAGGGGAAAGGGGGCAGAACCAGCCCTGTGACCCTTAGCAGGGGGAACTCCCTAATAGAAAACTGCACTAATTCAGCAACCTGACCTCAAGAGTCAGAGTCTTGTCTCAGCCACAAACTGGTCGAGCACCCCTAGGCAAGCCATTTGACTCCTCAGCTACAGAATGAGTGCTGATCTGTGTGTAACTATATTTTGGTATCCTAAAGAGGGTCAGTCGCTTTTATGTTTTGTAATGGTGGCTTTTTGAGCCTCACGTGGGGTGGGGGTGAGATGCTCCTCTGACCCAGATTATTTCACTGGTAAACCACCCACTCCCCTTGCCTTATGAGCTTGCCTCTAGAAAAAAAGCTGAATCTTTTCTATTTCTGCTTCAAGACAGACGGGTGTCATCCTGAAAGTGGTGACATTTGAGGCTATTCCTTTCCATGAGAGGAGCACGATATGGGGCTCCTGTGTCCTCCTTTTAGAAACTAGAGGCTCTTGAATGCCCAAGGACTTGGGTCAAAATACTTGTTCCAATCAGCCCTGATGTCTCAATGTCGTTGACTGAAGGAGGAAAGGAATCTTCTCTCTTCCCTTCATGTCTGCTTTCCCCACTTTCTCTTCCTCCTCTATCTCCTGTTACCCTCTTCTGCTAATCCTTCTTGATAGTCACTACCCCACACAAGGAAAAGGGCTATAGACCCAGACTATTTACTAGCTAGCAATCATTGGTAAGCTGTGATGGTATCCTGTTTTTTTACTCTACTGTCCAAGTAAAAACCCAGAGCTTCCTCCTCAGTCTCCCTAGCTGACCCTTCCTTAGATCCAGGCTCAATCAATCTCCTTCCCTTCTTCCCTTTCATACTTACTAAGACAATATAATGGCTATCCTAATGACATTCAGAAACTAACTGGATAAGTGGCCCAGGGGTTCCAAGGTCCTCTGGGGCTTGGGTACTAGTGGGGTGAGGGTATGAATGTAATGCCGAAGAAACTGAGCAAGACAGAGATTAGAGACCAATTCAATAATTTATTAAATGGAGAGAAATACTGGGACCAATGCATCCATGTTGATCCCAGGGCTAGATGAGACTATCATCTCAGAGTCTAGCCCCAACTATTGGGGCAGGGAGCTTTTTTCTGGAATAACAAGAACAATGACATTACTGATATTCTAATGACATCTGAAATGGATAAACTTTTATCTTGTCAAACATTAAGAGGGGACAGTTATAACCTAAGGCAGAATACGAAATAGGACAATTGGAGGAACTAGGTCACCCCATTAAAAGGGGACTTTGGCATAACATGAATTCAGTACACTATCAATGATTAGGAGGTGATGACTTCCAGAAAATGTCTGGTCTATGGGGAAGAGGGTGCCTAATGGGGAATGAAGTCAACAAATTCAGCTCTAATCTAATTCAATCCTATGAGCCTTTATTTTATGCCTGTGTATTATGTCAAGTGCTGATGAAGATGACCAGTTCTTTCCTTCAATGAGTTTATACTCTAAAGTGGAAAGTTTCCCAGGGATCCTCCCATTGTTGAGTCCCAACTCCATTTTCTTCCTGCCCTTACACATGTCCATGTTGACTTTGCACCCATAGCAGGCGGTTACCTTTCCTCTCCTCAGATATTTTAAGGCATAAAGTCATTGAATGTCAAATGATACTTTGAAATTTAAAAACCACTTATTACAAACCATCTGTTTGCTGGTGGGAAAAGTGAATCCCAGAGATACAGATTAGATGTCTAATATCACACAGCTAATAAGAAGCATTCTGCGATTTAGGTCTTTTTTTTTCCATCAAACCTCCTTCAATGGCTACTTGGTCTAGCCCAGAGCTATAACTAAAGCCTGCTTAATCAGTACTTTGCCGTAGGGCACCAAAATTTTGTATTTTGAAAAATAACTCCTTCTGCAGATGGAAACAATTGAGTTTGATACCAAATAGTGTGTGTCCTCCCTCTATCAACTGGTGAGCTCTTCCCTCCCCTGGTATAACACTCCCAGGATGTGTGATCCATCATAGGGCTGTAAGGTCTAAAATGTCTTTCGTTTTTTTTTTTCTCCTCTTAGGAAAGAATTTGTCTTAAAAGTTGAAGGCGCCTTTTTCTTCTGCTTGCCCTAGATTGGTGCATTGGGTACTTGCAGTCATGTTTACAGTACAGCCACTTTATTTAGGAGAACCCAGTTGGCAATACCCAGGGGTTACCTTACAAAGGAACCCTATTCCAGGGGGTGGTGCCAGCATTTCTAAAGAAGGGGCTAAGCTCTCCATGGCAGCTGCCAACTCATCGTTGGAATTAGTTTTACCAGGCACTGCTTGCTAAACAGATGGGGAAAGGGAGGTAGGGGAAAACTGACATTGGAATCCATTGGACCTGGATGGAGAAGGGAGTCAACAGTAAAGCAATTGTGGCTTGTTAAGTTATCTTTAAAGAAGACAAAGAGAATTTAGAAGGAGGCCTTCTGGGATGAGGCAAATAGGAAGAGTTCAAAGAGTTTAGGAGTGAGAGGATTTGGATTCAAATCCTCTTCTACTTACCACTTTTGTGATATTAAATGAGGCACTTGGCCTTTGGGGGAGGGGAGCGTTTCCTCATCTGTGAAAAGGGGTAGAGGCCCTAGACAACTGCTAAGGCCTCTTAACTAATGATCCTCCCAACCTCCATTTCAAATAGAAAGAGTATTGGATTTGGCACCAGAGGACCTGTGTTTTATTCTCAGCTCTTAGTAATTGTGATGCTTTTGATATAACTTCCAGCCTCAGTTTCCTCATCTGTCAATTGATAAGGAGATTTCTAAGAGCCCTTCCTAAATCCTAAGAATTCCTATGGGACAGGTCTTCCCCAGGACAACCCAAAGGTATTAGTGATCCTTACCCAGAGAATTCACCTGGAATTTTCCTGGTAGAATGGGTTTCTCTCTTTCCCTCCTTTCTCCAGGAATCCAGGATGTCAGAGTGTAGAAGTCCTTCAGAGACTATTCTCATACAAACTGGAGCTTACCATGAGCCCCTTTCTCAATGTATCATCAAGCTGGTGCTCAAAGACCTCCAGAGGAATCCTTTTCTACTTTGGGCTTGGGCTACTGCTCATCAGGATGTTCATCCTTAGTCAAGCCTTAAGTCTGTCACTCAAATCAGATCCTTGTTCCTTGTTCCTTCTTAGTTCTTCTCTCTTTTCTTCCACCTAACGCTTCACTTATTTGAAGAGAGGAAGCCTGTTTGCATACACACACACACACACACACACACACACACACACCAACCTCCCCCCAAAGCTTTTTCTTTTCCAGACTAAAAACATCCCCATTTCACTCATTGTAGTCTCAGATGGAATGAACTGCAAGTCATCCCTCCGGCCATATTGTTCTCAAAATGTGGCCACCTGGGAATGAACATCATGCTCTTAATTGTGATTTGACTGTATCCAAAGACTATGAAGGGTACTATCTGCTTCTTCCTGGAAGCTTCTCTTAATGTACCCTAAGATCCCATTTGGATCACAGATCTAGAATTGGAAAGAGATCCCAGGGGCCATCCAGTCCAGCCTCCTCATTTGATATTTGAGGAAACTGAGGCCCATGGAGAACTTGGACAATGATTTTTATGACTACAGTCTCCCCCATCTTGTATTTGATTTTTTTAAAAAAATCTAAGTGTAAGACTACATTTCAGGATAGGGATTAAACCTATGATTTCTTAGAGCTTTTGGGTAGTTTTTCTCCATTGTCACCTTCTATTCAACTCATATTTGGAGGGCTGTCTTGATCCTGCAAAAGGTAGTCACTTGCTTAGGGTAACATAGCTACTATCTGTCAGAGGCAGGATTTAAACTATGGTCTTCCTAGCTCCAAAGGGACCCTCTATCCATTGCACTATACTGCCTGCCATTTACTTTATACTTGATATTTATCCTTAAATCATCCCCTCTAATTTATCCAGCATGGGGAGCTACAGCAGTCTCTAGGCTGTGAATAAGTGTTCTCCGAGCCCTTCCCCCAGCACTTCTGTTTATCAGTGGCTATCAGAAGCAAAGGACATGAATGTAAGAGGAAGGCTGCACCATTTTTGTACTTCCTCTTGGTGGTTGGCAGCAGACAGGACCAAGGATAGAGGAAGTGAAGATGGGGGTGGGGCTATGTGTTTTACATGGTGAGTCTCACTCAATTTTATCAACTCGCAGACCATGAAAGCTGGAAGGATCTTTAAGGACTGTCAAGTCCAGTTTTCTCATTTTACAGATGGGGAAACTGAGACCCAGATTGGTAAAGGGACTTATCCAAGTTTACATATTACTAAGCTAGGACTGAGTTTTCTCTTCTCCACCTTTCTCCTCTGCTCTGGACAGCTCTTTCTTTACCCCTAGTCTCCATGCTATAGTTATTGTAAGAAGGAAAAGCAAAGAAAAAATGCTAATTCTGTCATCCCCCAAGCGCCTCTGATTTGTACCAGTATTTCTCATCCTCATCTTCTACCTTGTGCTCCTCATGGATCCAATCAAACGTTTATTAAGCACCAACCACATGCCAGGTGCTGGAGTTGTAACAGCAAAAATGAAACAGTTTCTAGCCTCCAGATGTAGTCTGTGGGTTGGGAAGTGCCCATTCCCTATTAAATACATGATATTGAGCAAGTAACTTTGTTTCCATATCTCAGTTTTCTTACCTAAAAAATGAAATTAAACCAATCCCCTTTCTGAATCCCCTTTCAGCTTTGTAGCTGTGATCTTAAGCTCTTAATATGTTTATTCTTAAAATCCGTACTAAAATATGACATAGGAAAAAATTGGAAAAGGGCACAAGAAGAGTCACTTTGCTATTACTTTGTTAAAATTCCAGTGTTTAAAGCAATCTTCATTAGTTTTTTGGATCTTGAAATGCTTGTATGTGAGAGAAACGTTTGAATTTACAGTAATGAAGGAAAAATGTAATTAAAAATAAAATACATAAAAGGTAATTTGAAGGAGAGACATTAGCTCAAGGAGAACTCCAGAAAGATTTCATGTAGAAAATAGCTCTTGAGCAGAATTTTGAAAGAAACAAAAGAATTCTGAGAGCCAGAGATGAACTGGGAGAGGCATTTCATACAGAAAAGAATAGCAAAGACATAGGCTGGAAATGAAAAATAGAGGATATTTGTGTGAGAACTATTTTCAAGGCCAATTTGGTCTGTAAGAGAAATGTGGCCAGTTAGGTGGCACAATGGGTAAAATGCCAAGTCTGGAGTCAGGAAGAACTAAGTTCAACTTCAACCTCAGACATTTACCATGACCCTGGGCGAGTCACTTCACCTTGTTTGCCTCAGTTTCCTTATCTGTAAAATAAGCTAGAAAAGGAAATGGCAAACCACTACAGTATCTTACCAAGAAAACCCCAAATGGGATCATGAATGATGATTTAAATGACTAAACAATAATGAATATGCAATAAGGTTGGAAAAGTAGGTGATTCAAGTGGGTTATGAAAGCTTTCAGTATTGAGAGTTTCTAGCTAATGCTAAAGACTGCTGACTGTTGCTGCAATTTCTTAAGAAGAGCACAGGGAGATGGTGTCACTTTGGCAATCTCTGGAGATTTCATTGGAAAGCAGAGACTTGAGGCCCAAAGATTAGGGAAAAAGATGCTGCAGTAGTCATTCAACCTTTGTTATATATGTGTTATTTTACACTGGGACAGAGGATAGAGAAGGAAGGGAGGAAGAAAATGGGCAATTAAGCACATATTGTGTGTACAAGGCACTGTGCTAAAGACTTTGCAAATACATTCTCATTTGATCTTCACAACAAACCTAGAAAATGGGTGCTATGTTATTATCCCAATTTTACACTTAAGCAAAAAGGTAGGGAGCAGTAGCTACTCACCTAGCTAGTAAGGATGGATTTGAAGCCAACTACTCCTGATTCAAAATCCAATGCCCTATCCACTATACCAAAGCTTCTTAAACTGTGGATCATGACCCTAAATGGGGTCTCATAACTGAATGTAGGGGTTGTGAAATTGTGATTTATTCAGTGAATAATTTGTATACCTAGTCTTGGGTCATGTAAACATTTCTCAGGTGAAAAGCAGTCAGGATGGAAAAAAGTTTAAGAAACTCTGCACAATACCGCTAATTAGAGCCAGGAATTAATTAACAAGCATTTGTTAAGTACCTAATCTCTGTCATATATTATGAAAATATCCTATTATGTGCCAGGCCCTATGCAAATATTCTCCAACACTGTTGGGGGGGCGGGGGGAAGAGGGAGAAAATAGTTCTCACACAAATATCCTCTATTTTTCATTTCTAGCCTATGTCCTTGCTATTCTTTTCTGTATGAAATGCCCCTCCCAGTTCATCTCTGGCTCTCAGAATTCTTTTGTTTCTTTCAAAATTCTGCTCAAGAGCCATTTTCTACATGAAATCTTTCTGGAGTTCTCCTTGAGCTAATGTCTCTCCTTCAAATTACCTTTTATGTATTTTATTTTTAATTACATTTTTCCCTCTTTAATTACATTACCTATTAAGAAGGTAATAAATGTCCCTGCCCTCAAGAGTGCTCATATTCTAGAAGGAGAGACAAATTGTAAATAACTATGTTCAAGATACGGCAGTGCAAGTGAAAGAGAGAAGGTATTAACGTGGAGGAACTGGGAAAAGTCTCCCTCAGAAAGTCCACTTAAAGCTGAGTCCTGAAGGCAGCCAGAAATTCTGGGGTAAAGAAGGAGAGCATTCCAGGTCTTGCTGATAGCCAGTGCCAGAATGGAGTCGGGAGATAAAGTATCTTGTATGAAGAACAGCCAAATAAACCATTGTGGCTGAATGAGATCATGTAGGGAAGAGGGAAAAGGTTTATGGACAGAGGGGTAAAAAAAGCAGAAAAGGGATGAAGACCTGGGCAATATTGTTTCTTGACAGAGATCAGAGGTCTTTGGGGAGGGAAGAAGAGTAGACAGTATAGTTAACTAACGTTATCAGAGTGAGTGTGCCTGGATTGGAAGAGACCCAATTTTATCCTCTTAACACTTAGGCTTGTCACAGATGGACCGAGTGCTCTAGTAAGATAGTTATGTTCCCTATAATCTTCTCTAATTGTATACAACCAAATAAGGTATTAGCTTAGGCTACGTGGG
The DNA here is from genome assembly GCF_902635505.1 of Sarcophilus harrisii. Classification (NCBI taxonomy): domain Eukaryota; kingdom Metazoa; phylum Chordata; class Mammalia; order Dasyuromorphia; family Dasyuridae; genus Sarcophilus; species Sarcophilus harrisii. The sequence goes on from NC_045426.1 coordinate 672,113,403, forward strand.
TTTACCAGCTAGCCCTTCCCCACCTAACTTTCCCCATTTTGGTCTCCATATATTGTGGCTTGGCATAAAAAATTAAATAGGAATTTGGGAGTTTTGCAGAAGTCAAGGACAACACTTGAAGGCAAGCAGATGATGTCAAAAAAAAAAGTTTAGAAAGTCAGAAATATATAAAATATATCTGTAGTACTGCTTAATATCACCAAGTTATTTTTTAATACTGTAAACATGTCATGAAAGAAAAATAAAAATATCAGACTTCTTTTTTGATATGAAAGGAGTTTTTGGGTGTGGATTTTCCAGATCATGGAGGGGTACAGTACCTTTAACCCTCAAAATATGGAAGGAATAACTGTAATATGGATTGAGGAGAATGGAAAGGTAGGGAGGGCCCAGGTTGTAAAAGGGCCTAAAAGCCAACCAGAGTGTTTTAATTTGATCCTAGAGGTAATAGGGAGTCACTGGATCTAATATGAGGGTGTGTGGGGGAACATGCAGCGATGTTAGGGATGACATGGACAGAACTTTTAAAAAATCGCTGGCAGCTGAGTTCAAAATGGATAAGAAGGGAAAGAAAAATGAGGCAGAGAGCCAATCAGAAAGCTGTTGATCTAGGCAAGAGGTGAGGAGGGCTGGTACTAAGATAGTGACTGTTTGAGTGAAAGGAACTAAAATTACAACCAAATCACCTAGTCAGCAAAGCTCAGTATAATCTTTCATGGGGGGAAGGGGTAGATGGGGAAGGTTGGGAAAGGAGGAAGGGATATTCAGTGAAATAGAGGACTTTCAAACCTTCATGATGAAAAGACCAGAGCTTTAAGTCTGACTTTTCAAGTACCAGAAGTATTACAAGATAAACAGGAAAACAAAATCATAAGGGAGTTAATAAAGTTAAATTGTTTACAAACTATTTACCTTCCTACTTAGGAAGGTGGTACTTGTTAACTCCTAACTACTTCAGCATTATTAGGGCAGTTTGAGGTATTCATAGAGAACATAAGTATGGACTGAACCTTTTATGATGATATAAAAAAAAGGGGGGGGGGCTTAAGAAAGAGGAAGAGAGAAAGAAGACCTAGAAAGGAGTAAATTATATCACATAAAAAAGGTGGGAAAAGAGCTTTGACAGGGAGGGAAAATGGGGGAGAAGGAGGGTAAAGAACTTGAATCTTACTCTTATTAAGAACATGCACACTCAGTTAGGTATAGAAATCTATCTTATCCTACAGAAAAGTAGAAGAGAAAGGGGGAAACAAGAGAAGGGGTTGATATTTGGAAGGTGAATTGAGGGAAGTGGCCATCAGGATGAGTATGGCTTGTTGGGAGGATATGGGGGAGCTTCAGAAGAAGGCATTCCTTTCTGAGGATGAGTAGGATGGAAGGAGAGAGACTAGGATGAACCAAGAGAAAATAGGATGAAGGGGGAAATACACAATAATCATAACTGCTAAAAATTTTACATCAGGTTTCTCTGATGCTGATCTCATTTCTCAAATATCCAAAAAACTGAGTCAAATTTATAAGCATATGTTATCCCCCAATTAATGAATGGTCAAAGAATTTGAACAGGTAGTTTTCAGTTGAAGTAACCAAAACTGTTTATAGTTATGAAAAAATGTTCTAAAATATAGGTCTATCCCAAAGATTAGAAAAGCAATATGCACAAAAATATTTATAGCAATCTTTTTGTGATAGCAAAGAATTGGAGATTGCAGGGATGCCTATCAATTGAGGAATAGCTGTTCTTCATGTTATATGTATTATCATGTCATAGTATTTGATTGTGATGAAATACTATCGTGCCATTAGAAAATGATGAGCAGGATGCTCAGAAAAACCTGGAAAGACTTACAGGAACTGATGCCCATTGAAGGGAGCAGACCAGAACAGTGTACACAGTAATATCAACTGTGAATGACTTAGCTATTCTCAGCAATACGTGACCTGAGGCAATTCCAAAAGAATCATGATGAAAAATGCTATCCATCTCCAGAGAAAGAACTGATGGAGTGAATGCGGATCAAAGCATACTAATTTTTTTTTCATGGGTTTTTTTTTTTTGGCCTGTGTTTCCATTCACAACATGACTAATATGAAAATATTTTTCGCAAGACTGCACACGTATAACCAAATTGCTTACCTTCTCAAGAAGGGAGAAAGGGCGAGAATTTGGGACCCAAAATTTTGAATTAATCTTTAAAAGTGTTTTACATTCAGTTGGGAAAGATAAACTATTAAATTTCAGAAGTTTGGAAAAAGCATTTTTGTTGAATGGTGAGGTCAGAGGCCGCACTACGGAGAGATTTAGAGACACTCAGTGTTGTTGGCTTTGTCTAGGAGTTTAGACTCAATTTTGCCCCTCACCCCCATCTCAGTTCCTCCAGCTTGATGGAAATAGAGGCAAGTGAGAAAGCCTAAGAAAATTGGAGGGTGTGAACTGACGACAAAGCTCCTCCCAAAGTCAATGGTCTGTGAAACGATCCTGCTGGGTGAAGGCTTTCGAGTCCCAGCCCTATTTCACCGGGGGAAACCCGAATTGCCCCATGTGGCCGAGCTGCAGCTGCCAGCCAGCCCCGGACCTTCAGCTGGGGCCCGGAGCCTTGATTTGTGAATTCCGGTAGCCGCCGACTGGTGGATGAAGCCTGGGGCAGGGCCAGGGGCCAGCTGGGCTGGACTGAGCGGAGCTAGGGGATGGGACTGGGCGGGGCCAGGACGGGCTGAAAAGGGAGGGAGTTCTTCTGAAGCCCAGCCCTCCCTCCTCTGAGCCTCTTTAGAGGAAGGATCTCCAGGGTGAGTCCGGCTGTCCCGTCTCTCCGGATGGTGAGGGTACCTCCACTCTCTGCTGCCGCTGCCTCCTCTGGACCCAGGTGATCCTCCTATTCCATTCCCAACTAGCAGACACTAGTTATGGGCCTACTGTGTGTGAGGAAGGGCAACTATTGCATTCACACTATTCTGTTTATAAGGCCGGTAGAGAGGAGATGGGGAAGATTTCTGTAGCCGGGAGAATTCAGGAAGACTTCCTAGAAGAGGCGGCACCTGAGCTGGACCTTGATGGGAGGGTATGGGGGAGTTTTGGAGGGGGGCATTCCAGAAAGCTCAAAAACCTTCAAGTGAGGTCCCTCTGTGGTGGGGAGACTTGATCTGGCTACGGCTTAGATGGCCAAAGAGCCTTCAGGCTGGGCAGTGGAAGGTTTGAATGCCAGGCTTGGAAAATAGGATTTTTCCTGAAAGCTTCTCAAAGAGCTATGGAGAGTGGTTTAGTTAATCGAGGAACTGGAAGATCTATGGAGAGTAGTTTAGCCAAAGAAGGACCTGTCTGAGCTGGGCTGTAATAAAATGACTGTCAATCTGTTTAAAATGAGTTAAAGGGAAGCTAGGGGACTGGGATAAAAGGTTAAGCTTGAATTGGGGGGAGGAGGGAGATTGGATGGGAGGTACCTCTTCAGGACTTGGTTCTCGACTAAACGTGGGGAGAAGGGGCTCCTGGCTTGCTCTGGCATCTCCTCCCGCTTCTCTGGGCTCGTGTATTTAGAAATGGGATCAGAGATTTAGAGGTCTAACGCATTCATTTTACAGATGAGGAAACTGAGGTAGAGATTAAGTGATTTGTTCAAAATCATTAAGAGAGATTAAATGATTTGTCCAAAATCACACAGGTAGTAAGAATTGGAAATCGGCTCCAAAGCTTGGGCCTGGTTGAGCTTGACTTAAAACTGCTTCCAGGAGTCCAGGAAGGGCCCAGTGTGCTTAGGTCAGAGAAGGCTGTGAGCTGTCCAGGAGAGAAGACCGAGGTAGTGAAGGCAAGGGGGAAGCTTGGTTGTGGGCAGACTTGACATCTCCATCTCTGGGTGACTTTTTCAGCGTACTTCCTCTGGCTCCCTTCAGGAAAGCCTCACAGGGCAGAACCCGAGACTATTGCTCCCCTGTTACCACTCACCATCCCCTTACCTCCCCCTCCTTGATCTGAAGGCCTTTGCTCAGAGTTGGCCTGGGCTGGGGAGCATCACTCAAGCCCTAAGCCCCTTCTCCTAGACAGCTGAGCTAATTTTAGCCTGGGCCACCAAGAAGATTATCCCCCATCTGGGAAACTTGGAGGGATCAGCCTTTTGTCTTTTCAAAGGACCCTCTGCCTAACAGAAATTGAGCCTCCTTTGTGAGGGCGAAAGTCAGTGGGGACACCAGCCCCTAGACCAACCAATCCCCAGGAGCCAAGCCGGAGCTATGGCTCTAAATGATTATAATTGTACTCTGTCACTAATGTATGATTTTAAGCCTTCCTCAGGACAGTGTGCCATCTCCCTTTTAAATTTCTTCCTAGCTCTGATATTCTAGGTGTAAAGTCTATTCTCTGACTCTGACATTCTATCTTTTAAGGACTCTCTTATATCTGTGGTTTTAGGGTCTCTTTCCCTTTATGGGAGCAGCCCTCCCCAGTCCATGTGACTTTCCTAATCAGTGTTCAAATCACAGCTGGACCGAGCTAGGGGCTGGCAGCTGGCTGGACAAAGTCTGGGACACCTGGGTCTCTTGTGCCAAGGAAGATTAGACAGCAACCAGTGTATTAGATAAGGCTCACCCACGCAGTGCCCCTCTGGTGGCCTTGAGGTGGCAGTGACAGGGAGTCAGATTTGCACACCCGATTTACTATGTGACTGGACAAATTCCTTCCTCTCTTAGGGCCTCAATTTTGCCATTTGTAAAATAAGAGGGTCGGACTTACCTCAAGGTCCCTGATATCTATGACATTCTCTGTTTCCAAAATCAATGATCCGTGTACATTGACTCTCAGTTAACCAGAGTTTTTGATTAACTCACACTTGTTCTCCCTTGCCAATGCTGTATCCCCTCCCTCTCAGGATGTTTTCCATAAAATTCTTGGCTTTTTGCCTCCAGGATGCTGACCAGCCTGTATGAGTGGTTTTGGAAGGATGAGTATTGGTTCCCTCCTGGATACTCATGGGCTGACACGGAAGATTCAGATGGGGTCACCTATCCTCATCCCAGGGACCTGCTGGCATCCATTCCCATAGCATTGGTTCTAATGGTCATCAGATTTGGCTTTGAGAGGTAAGTCAACTTGGGATTCCTTCCTTGTTAGTCCTAGAATGCGGGCACCTATGGGCAAATGCAAAGAAACAAAAAATCAAACTTGTTCATATCTGCCAATAACCATCATGGTATAACAACCAACTTATTCATAAGTCATGTCTCTTCTTGGGCTAGTCATTGGAGGCTTAGTTTCTCATCTGTCAAATGGGAATATTCTTACTTTGCTGATCTTACTGGGCTACTATGGTGAAAGCAATACTGAAGCAGGATTTTTACTCTGATGGTTCCTGTCTTCATCCCAGCCTCTGGCTGGGCCAAAAGAAAGATGATCATCTATTAAGATGATCATCTTTAAACACTAAAGAGTGGCAGTTTGTCACTTTTCAATAAACCCTTCACCTGAGCTAACAGCTCCTCCCCTGCTGCCCAGGACAGCAAGCCAGCTTAGTATAGCCATGGCACCCACAGCAAAGGAATCAATGCAATCCAGCAGGGGATTTCAAAGAAAACTTTCATAAAAAAAGATCCTCTTTTCTCATTGACTTCCAATATAGAAATGGACAAAGGTTTGCCATGTAAACAAAGAAGTCCATGAATTTACAACTGATATAAGGAGAGGATAAATACTTTCCAAGAAAAGGTTAATGATTGTTCACAAGAGCTCTGTGTTGTATTCAGGTCCTTCTCTGGTGATTCATTGTAGTGTGATAGTGGCCCTTAGTTTTTATAGATTGCCCCACTGGGTAGGGCAAGCTCTGGCTTGCTTCCTGAGCCAGAATGGCCTTTGAGCACAGGCTGAAATGCTGTCCAAAGACCAGGCCATGAGAAGGTTGAAGTAGTTCATCACCAAAGAGTTGACCCTCAGAAAACAGATTTGTCTTTCAGGTCTTGCCAACCTATTCAGAAAAACCTGATCTTTATACCAGACCCTGCTGTCTATCAGTCACTGCGACGCACAGTCCCTGATCCAGTCAAACGTTTATTGAGTTGAATTATTACAGAAAACTAAGGCACAGAAGGATTCTGAAGAAATCATTTGAGCAATTGCTGGGTGCCTGCTGGGACTGAACTTGGAGTCAGAAAGACTCATCATCCCTCAGATAATTACCAGCTGTTAAATTACTTAAACTCTATACCTCAGTGTCCCCATCCATAAAATGAGGGGTCAATAAATACATCTACTTCTTAAGTGGTTGTGAAAATCCAGTGAATTAACACAAATCACATTGTAATCATTAAAGCCCTATGTTAATGCTAGCTAATATTATTGTTATCATCATTATTATTGATATTTATTTGAGAGGATAGGATAGACTAAATAACATCGGATTTTTCCCAGCCTATGAGAATTTGAGAGTATACACATTGAAGCAATCCTAGATTGAAGCAAAATAAGAGAATTAGGACATATTTCTATGGCTTTGGTTCATTAAATTGGAGCTGGAAGAAAGTTTATAAACTTATAAGTATCTGAAGTCACATTTCAACTCGGGTCCTCCTATTTTGGATCTGGTACTTGGAAACCGGCTATTTCTTTGTAATCTCAGTTCTCAGACTTAAAATTTGCCCAAGGCCTCCTTGAGGGTCTGTGGAGTCCAGATTAAGGACACTTGAACTAGACCATGCTTGTCCAACTCCAAACATTTTTCAGATGAGGAAACTAAATCCTAGAAAAATGAGGTGACTTCCCCAAACATCACACAGCCTGTAAGTAGCCAAACTGAGATTAAAATCTAATCCTCTCTGGCTCCCAATCCAATAGTCTTTCCCATATATCATGCCTTGTGAATACAAAATGTTTTTTCTCCCAGTAATTCCATAAGATTGCAATATATGAACTATGTGGAATGTTATTGGGCCACAAGTGGGGAGGGTCTTCCTGCCCAGGAGATTCCAGTTAAACTTGGCCAACAGCTTCTTCTACTCCCACATCTACCCACAGCTTTATTCTTGGAATATCATCCTTGCCTTTTAATTGCCTGTTAAATTCATCTCCAACCCTCACAAGACTACCTCCAACGCCTCCTCCTCTTGAAAGTTTACCCTGATTTGACCCTCACTGCTGGTAATAACCTTTTGGTTAGATTCCTTTACCATGTATTTAACCCCGTGATATCACATATAATATATAGCTATGTTGGTATCTTACGCCTCTATCTGTCTATGGCAGGGGTCCTCAAACTTTTTAAATAGGGGACCAGTTCACTGTCCCTCAGATTGTTGGAGGACCAGACTGTAGTAAAAACAAAACCTTTGTTTTGTGGGCCTTTAAATAAAGAAACTTCATAGTCCTGGGTGAGGGGGATAATCGTCCTCAGCTTCCCCATCTGGCCCACAGGCTGTAGTTTGAGGACCCCTGGACTCTATGGGTTCTAAAGGATGTAAGTCTACTCCCATCACTAAGCTAAAACTTTACATATAGAGGCACTGAATAAATACTTGCTGATATTGGAGTTTGCTCTTTGGCTCTGGCTAGTATTTCAGGAGGCTTTTCTCATCAGGAACCCATTTGTAGGGAATGCTCCTTTCACTTTCCCAACATTCCCGAGTTCTGCTGAGATTTAGATTGATCCCCTTATATTTGCCCTTGCTGAGAGCTCCCTTTCTCTTTGTCCCCCTGCCCCTCATCTCCTTCAGGCTATATGAGTTAGCTGGGGCAGGCCAGCTTGGATTTGGCAAAAAGCTCCCAAAGGACCCTAGATGAGGGGGAGGGGTTCTTGGGCATCACATCCTCCTGTCTCTTGTTCTAGGACCATCGCGATGCCGCTGAGCAGGGCTTTAGGTGTGCGTGATCGCCTGAGAGTCAAAGCTGCCCCTAACCCTGTCCTAGAGAACTTTTTCCGGACCCACAATAAGGATCCAAAAGAGGTGAGGAGGTCCCTGGACTGGATGACCTTAAGAAACCCTGGATGCCTAAACTCCTCCAGTTCCCTTCAGGAGTTAATATTGCCCTGTGGGAAATCCCTCTGTGTGATTCATTAGAGGGATTAAGTATGGATTCAGCCTCAGGATGATCTAAGTACCAAGAACTACCATTTCAACACGATAGAGAGGGCCAGGAGACTTGAGTTTCTTTTTCTTCTAACTGATTGCCTAGATGACTTTGAACAAGTTAATTCAACTCTTGGACTTCAGTTTTTCTCATCTGTAAAACAAGGGAGTAGAAAAGGATTAGATCTGAGGATCCTTCCAACTCTCAAAGTCTGTTCTAAAGTTCTTCTCAAAGGGGCTTTCTTCAGGGAGATTTCCCCAGGACATGTCCCTGCCCCAACCCTCCACCTCCCTTCTTCCCAGCTATAATTTGGGCAGTGCTTTCTTTGGGTGGACTTTCCCTGGCAAGGGAAGAGACAGCTCCATTATCCTTAGCCCCAAAACCAGCCCCCATCCCTCAAGCCTCTGATGTAGAGTTCACCAGGGTCTGGAAAGTTCTAGGTTTCTGGGGGCAGAGTGGCAGCTTGGTGAGGTGGACGGTGGCCTGAGTAAACTTGAGGGAGAGGCCGTCTTTCCTGTTGTCACTGAGAGCTTAGGTCTTGCTTTCTCCCCCATCCCCTTTTCCTGTCCTTCTGTCTCCAGGCGCAGCTGAGTCACCTGGCCAGCCAGTGCGGCCTGTCCGTGAGGCAGGCCCAGCGCTGGTTTCGGCGCCGGAGAAATCAGGATCGACCGTTACTGAGCAAGAAATTCTGTGAAGCCTGGTGAGCCTAGGGGAGTGCCATCCATAAAAGGGAGCCTGGCCAAGATCTGGGGTGGGGGACAAGCCTAATTAGGGATCTGGGGTTCTATGTTTTGAGTCTGTCTGACCTGCCCCTGGCAATAGCCCTTTCTATCCATCCCCTCCTTCATCTCTCCCACCCCTGGACCCGGGCTCCCCAAACTTAGTCCATATTCTGTTCTGTATTTTCAGTTGGAGATTTTTATTTTACTTCTCTTCTTTCTTTGGAGGCTTCCTCGTGCTCTACAATGTGAGTATGTCCTTTCCTATCGTCAACACAGATTCCTCTGTCCCCTTTCTCATTCCTTCTTCCACCTCTGGCCCTTTTTGCTGTGCCCATCCTCCTCTTCATTTCCAAACTTTTTATCCCTCCCCTTCACACTATTCTCATATCCTCTTCCATCCCTCTCCCTTTAAGTTCTCATCTTCTCTATCCATCTCTTGCTTCCTTGTTTCTTCCTGTTCCCATATTCTTCATCCCTCTTTTTCCTAGTCATCCCCATTCTTTCTATTTCACCATCCTGTCTATCCACATATTTTTTCCCCTGAAGTAATTGGGGTTAAGTGACTTGCCCAGGGTCACACAGCCAGGAAGTGTTAAGTGTCTGAGGCCAGATTTGAACTCAGATCCTCCTGACTTAGGGCTGGTGCTCTATCCACTGCACCAACCAGCTGCCCCTATCCACATGTTCTTCTTTTCCCTTTATTTTTCATTCCAATCCCCTCTTCTCTCATCCCTTCCCTTCCCAATCTGTCTCTTCCCAATCTCTCAATTCATTTATAACCCCATAGTCTTCATTCCTCTCTTTCCATTCTCTTGTACTGTCTTCATCTTTTTCTTTGATCTCCCCTTCCATCTCTCTCTGCTTTTTTTATCCATCTCTCTCTGTCCCCATGTTCTAAACCATGTCCTATTCCCACCTTGGCCATTATATTGTTGCCCCTGCCCCTCTCATTGTTCACCATTCTCCCATACCTTTCCCCTGAGTCTGAGAGTCAGGGTTGTGTCAGCCTGACCACAGCCTCTCTAAGCCTGTAGCTTAAGTGGCCCACGTGATCAAAAAGGATTAGAAACTCTTTAGTCAGGGATCCATACATAAGATTGAGCCACTTATGAAAGGGAACAAGACCATACTGGTTACAGAAAGAGGTAGAGGGAACCAGCTAAGTGGTTCAGGGGATAGAGCACTAGCCCTGAAGTCAGGAAGACCTGAGTTCAAATCTGGCTTCAGACACTTAACACTTCCTGGCTATAGGACCCTGGGCAAGTCACTTAAACCCAATTGCCTCAGCAAAAAAAAGAAAGAAAGAAGTAGAGAGACAGGCAGAAGATCAAGTGTTCAATTTAAATTGAGGATGCAAAATACAAGCAGAAAGGACAGTTATTGCCTTCAAAGAGATTATATTCTAATGAAAGAAGATATATAAAAGCTAAAAAGCTGACTGGGGAGCGAACAAAAGGGGGAGGGAGAGAATTACTGAAGGGTTGGGAAGTCCAAGAGGAGAATAAAAACTGCCCAGCCATCAGCTGTTGCTAGAATCAACAGAGGCAGGGAACAGGCTTTTGTTAAGGGCTTCTTTTGTACCCACTTGAGAACTGGAGATGCAAAGAAAGATAAAACCAGTTCTACCCATTAGGAGCTCCCATTCTCATGGAGGAGGGACTACATGCAAATAACTAGATGTAAAACAGATAAATCCAGGGTAAATTGCAGGTGTCTCAGATAGAAGGGATTTGAATGAAGAAGGAAAGAATCCTAGACCTGGTGGAGAAACAGTGAAGACATATTGAGTTAGGAAATAGCAGGTTTTATTCAAAGAACAGCAAAGAAGCCAGTAGCACTGTCAATGGATCATAGAATGCTTGGCAGGAAATAAATGTAGAGAAAATGTAGGACTGGAAAGGTAGGAAGGGGTCAGATTTTTGAAAGGCTTTAAAACCAAAAAGAGGATTTTATACTTGATTCAAGAGGTAATAGGGAACCATTGGGATTTATTGAGTAGGTCAAATCACATCCTTTAGGAAGGAGAGGGGAAACGGTGGCAAGAGTCAGACCCTTTTCTCAGATCAGGTTTTGCCCAACAGGTGAAATCCTGACCCTGTCTCAGCAGGGGAGAATGAAGCAGGGGGAGGCCAATATAATGGCAGAACACACTGTTAAGTGGGGATGAGATTATTTATGTTGAGTGCTTGGAGTTCCCTGAGGGCGCCTCAAAGTTACAGGTCAAAGCTATTACCTGTGCAGCTGGCAATGCTGAGGGCAATTTCCTGAAACCCATCCCTTGTTCATCTTCCAGGAAACCTGGCTATGGGAGCTCAAGACATGCTGGGACAAATACCCCTTCCAGGTAGGTAACCCAAGATGGGGATGTATGGCAAACATGCCCAGTAAAACAGGCCTTGGAGCTAAAGCAGATGCTCACGTAGAATCTTAGCTCAAAGTTAGAAGGGATTTCAGGAGCCATTTAATCCAATCCATACCTGGACCAGAGTCCCCTCTATCAGGAGAAATCCATTACATCCTCTGGCCTCCCATTCTACTTTGGGACATCTCTGATTGTTAGAAAGTCTCTCTCAAGCCTTAATCTGCCCTAAATCCTCCAAGTTCCACCCATTACTTTTTCAACTTCTTCCCTGTCGAGGCCCAGGGGACCGAGTCTAATGCCTTCTGCATGTAGTGCCCTTCAAAAACCTAACTACAGTTATGGCTTCCAGTTCAGGAAAGATCTTAGGTCTCTTTCAGATAATTTTGCCTATCTAACCATCCCGTCCCTGATTTTTGAACCAATGTTCAAACCCTACAATATTTCTATTAAATTTGGCCAAGAAACTTTTAAAATCCTGACCATCATTCCAAATGTAAGCTATCTTTCCCTTCTTTTTGCCATTGGCATGTTTATAAGCGTGCAATCTGTGACTTTATCAAAATTAGTGATTTAAATTTTTTTTTCAGTGGCATAGGGCAAAGCACAGACCTTTTGGGTTTCTCATTGGAGCCCTCTGTGCAAATTAGTATTGAATTATTCTTTGGACCAACTATTCACCCAGTCATCTTTCCAACTGTATTATCATCTGGTCTACATTTTGTGTTCTCCCACAAGAATTAAATGAGAGATTTATTGATAAATGCTTGTCTAGAATCTGAATAAAACCTCTTCTGTAGCATTCCCCAATTTTCTACTCTTGTCACCCTTCCATTAAAAGAAGTGAGGTTCATGTATCAGGTTCGTGGGGACAGGTTTCTGGTGCTCTTTGGGCCTTCTGCAGAGAAGGGACAAGGTAGTATTCTTGGACTCATGAAACAGTTCTGTCTTTTCTCACTGTATACTCAATCCACACCATCTAACCAAGTCGTGTCTTTGACCTTCAGCCTCTGCAGCCTGCCATGTACTGGTGGTACCTCCTTGAACTTGCCTTCTACATTTCTCTGCTGCTGACTCTCCCCTTTGATGTTAAGAGAAAGGTGAGTTAAAGAGATCCCAGGCAGAGGGGAAAGGTCCCATTCCTTGAGTCTGATGGAGGACCGTTATTCATACCTGCCTCCCTTGGGAAAGTACCAAGCTTGACTTTGGCTCTGAAGGCTATGCATGAGGACTTGGGCCACCAGACCTGGTCAGTGTGCTCTGCCTGGAGCTGGGCAAGGGATTCCTGGAAATCAGGTACCCTCCATCTGGACCCCAGGGACCTTTCACCAAATCTGCACCCTGTCTCCAACTCCCTCCCAATTCCTACTATGTTGTCTCCTCTCCTTCTCTTGGTCTCCTCTTCCCACTTGTCCTTTTTGGGTCTCATCTGGATCACCCTTAGCAGACCTGGACCTCTTGTTGGTGGGTGTTCCTTAGCATCCAAGAGGAGGGAGGGTCTCACCCTGGTATAGACCGGAATCCCAGAATCCTAGTGTGACAGCTGCCTTCCTCTCTCCAGGACTTAAAGGAGCAGATCATCCACCACTTTGTCACTATCGTCTTGATTGGATTCTCTTATTCTGCTAATCTCCTGCGCATTGGGACCTTGGTGTTACTGCTTCACGACATATCTGACATTTTCATGGAGGTGAGTGAACAAGGCGTTGGTCTCTTGTCTGATCTTCCAGGCCCTTTGTCAAGTATCTGTATTAACAGATGGAGGTCCGTGACTTAAAGAAGGGTGTGTTAGAGCCAGCTCACGAGAATTCATTACTAAATTTTCAGGGTGAACATTTATGCATCAGAAATTGGCAAATACTACAAATTAGGGCTCAATTTATTGTTCTATTGATTGTCCCAGACCTAGGAAAGTATTGGATTTTTCCATAGCATTATTATTGTTATTATTTTTTAAAAAGAAGAAGAAAGAAAAAGGAAAAAGAAGCAAGTGAAAGGAAAAAATTTATTAATGTAGATTAGGGGTAACTAAGTGGTGCAGCGAATAAAGCACCAGCCTGAAGTCAGGAGGACCTGAATTGAAATCTGGTCTCACACTTAACACTTCCTGGCTGTGTGACCCTGGGCAAGTCACTTAGCCCCAATTGACTCAGCAAAAAAAAAAAAGTAGATTAAACTTAGATATGTTGTATGTGTATTTTTCTCCCCTACCAAAGAGCTGGTTGTTAAACATTTACCAACATATCCCCAGTTATGAGAAAATAAGGTCTCTTTCCCTTGGAATTCCGTAAGCCCAGATAGGGTCAAAGCCTCCAGTCTAAGAAAAAGCAGGAACATTCATTAACCAACTATGTGACTATGGGCAATTCACCTGATTCCCTTCATTCTGTTTTTTTCATAGGGAATTCTAGTACTAGGGAAGTGTTAGTCCCACTGTACTCTCCTCTGGTCAGAACATATCTGAAGCTTATAGTAAATTCTTCCTATTTCATTATAGGAAGAATATTGGTAAATCACATTGCATCTATTGCCAGGATAATAAAAGGACTCTAGAGTGAATGTTGTTTGAAAGAAATGATAATCTTTAATCTGGAGAAGAAAAGACTTAAAGGAACTTGATAATGACCTGAAAGTGTCTGAAAGGCTATCGTGTGTAAGAAAGGTTGGATTTGTGTGTGGCGGAAGTAGGAGAAATTGTAGAGATTCAGGTTTAAAGTCAGGGAAAACTTCCTAACAATAAGAGCTGTCCAGCAAGTGGAATAGATGGAAAGTCTTGGTAAGTGAAGAGTTTCTCCTTCTTGGGAAGTCTTCAAGCCAAAAGTGGATAGCCCCAGTTAAGGATGTCGGAGGGGTTCTGGTCAGAGATAGATGAGATTCAATGGTCACTGATGTCCCTTCAAATTCTATCAAATATTATGATACTGTAGGAAAAAGATGTGAAGTCAGAGAACCTGGGCTGTAGTAGCAGGGCAAGGAAGAAGAGGTGAAGATCAAATGAGATAATGGATATAAAATACTTTGCAAACCTTTAAAGTACTGTATAATTGTAGAGATAACTGGGAATGTATTAATGGACAAATGTATTAATGGGAAAGTATGGATGTCCCAGTGGAAGGTTCCCAAGGAAAGGTTTGTGTTTGAGGAAATAGTACTTCAGCCCACAGAAGGCTACAAAATCATCCCCAACTCTCCCACCCTGATGGCAATCCATTAATTAGGCTTCCTGCTCAACTTTCCTATACTCATGACCTACCTTTCTATTTTTCTCTTTTGTACTTATCAATATGAAAAAATTCTGTATTGATATCTTTTGTTGTCATCTGCTTGACAATACAGGATATGTATTATTCCATGCTCTCACCCCTTCATCAATACCCAGAAGGGAAGGAGGTCCATTTTTTCATCTCTTCTCTTTATTATCATAGTGTTTAGTTCTGGTTTTTTATTTTTTCCATTTAATATTGTGGAAGTCACAGTGTATGGTTTTTTTCCTGATTCTGCTTATCAGTTTATATAAATATTCTTTTGTTTCTCTGAATTTTTCATATTCATCATTAAATATGGCACAATCATAGGCCTTCATGTACTGTAATTTGTTTAGTCAGTCCCCAATCAGTGAAAATATATTTTGTTTCCACTTTGCTCCCACAAAAAAAAATAATAACTATTTTGATGTTTATGAGATTTTCCTATTTCTACTATCTCTGAGATAGTTGCATAGTAGTAGGATGATAGATTTCAAGCTGAAAAGAACCTGAGAAAAGAACCTAGTCAAACATTATTTTACAAATGAGGAAACTAAAGCATACAGATTAATATGCTCAAAATCATATAGGTAGTAGAGATAAGAAACAAGATAGTAGTGAAGATGAACCCAGGTCATCTGACTCCAAAGTCATTGCTTTTTCCACCATTCAATACACTTTCTCTGGGTCAGTGAGTAGATATTTTATTAATTTCTAAAAAATAACTATAAATTTCTTTCCAGCTTATTGTTTCACCAAAAGTGTGCCTGTTTTTCTGAAGTCCTTCCAGCACTTAACTGTTTACTATTTTTTTTTGTCATCTTTGATAATTTTACAGATGTGAAGTTAAATCTTTGAAATTTTTATTTGAATCTTTCTTTCTTTCTTTTTTTTAAATGGAGGAAGAGATTCATCCAGTGTGTATATACACACATGCATAATTTGGGAAGGAAAATATTATCAGCAATCCCTACTGGGTTCACTAAAATTTGTGGTACACAACCTTAACTAAGTTCTCACTGCTATAAAGCAAAATTCTACCATACCTCCCTTATCAACTCACCATCCCACTCACCACAGTGCTATTGAATTTTTCTTCACTAATTTAGGATAATTGTTCATTGTTATTAATAGTTTCAATTCCTCTCAGAACAGTTTGTTCACAGTCCACTTATTCGATAGAGAAGAGCTTTTTATCTTAAATATTTGTATTAATTCCTTATACATCTTAGATATTAGAGGTACGTAGGAAAGACTTTTTTTCCCAATAAAATACTTCCCTTCTTATCCTACTTGTATTGATTTTTGTTAAGTGTAAAAGTTTTGTACAAATTTATTTATCTTTTGTGATTACTTCTGCCTCTTTTTTGCTTAAGAATATCTGAATCGTACCTATGAAGGGTACTTGATCTGTTCTCATTTTTTATAGTGTGAACTTTACTCAAGTTACATATCCGTATTGAACTTAATGGTAGTAAATGGTATAAAAGACTGGCCCAAATTTAATTCCTGCCATGCTGCTTTCCACCTTTCTGAGTCATTGCTGTCAAATCAGAATTCTTCCATAAGTAATTTGGATTTTTCCAGTCAGTGACTAGGTTATTGTGTTTGGTTGTTTTTGATTTTTGACTAATTTATTTCACTGATGTTTTTCCGTTTTTTGTTTTTTGTTTTTTTTTAAAGCCAGTACTAAATAGCTTTTGTGATTACTCTTTCTTATATAATTTGAGATCTGGAAATGTTTTGCCCCTTTCATTTCCATCTTTCTCCAATATTTTCCTTGAGATTCTAGAGCTTTTGTTTTTCCAAAATAAATTTGTTATTATTGTAGTTAGTTCCATAAAGTAATTAATGCTAACTAAATCTCCGGTAGATTGATTTTGCTAAATGCTTAGCATAGTGTTTGGTACATAGTGGACACTTAAATGTTTGCTCCCTTGTTGTTTTTATTATATTTAATTTTTTTTAAAAAGCCCTTCCAAAGTGTTTAGCACTGTGCCTTGCACATAGTAGGTACTTAATAAATATTCCTTCCCTTCTCCCATCCATATGACCATCAATAAAACTAACCCTAAATTCAAGTCCTCACTGTCTCTAGCTTTGACTATAGACTATCACAGTAGCATCCTGATCGGTGGTTGTAGTGGTGATTATTATTCAGTTGTTTCACGCATGACTAATTTTTCATGATCCTATTTGGGGTTTTTCTTGGCAGAGATACTACAGTGACTCGCCATTTCCTTCTCCAGCTCATTTTAGAGATGAGGTTAGGTGTCTTGCCCTGAGTCACACAGGAAGTGTTTGAAACCAGATTTGAACTCAGAAAGATGAGAAAGATTCCACATCTGACTGACCCTGTCTCTGCTGTAACACTTACCCAGCAGCCCGGATTGGTCTCCCTAGGAGCCTTCAAATCTCTCCACTCCAATTCATTTTTCCATCCTATATAATATTCCTAAAAGGGTCCATTTCACTTACCTACTGAAAAAGCTTCAGGGTTTTCCTGGAGCCCCTCAGATTAAATAAAGACTTCATTTCGGCTCCTGTGTTTGGCATTTAAAGCCCTTTCTTCACAGCCCTCTCAGGCCTACTTCTCTGAGTTGATCACATGTTCCTTCCTTTCACATACTCTCCAGTCCAGCCAAACAGGCATTTTCACTATTCCTCACCTGTGGTAATCTATCTTTCATCTCTTTGTTTTTAACACAGATCATCTCCTGTGCTCTTATTTCTCTCTTATTTCCACATCTTAACATTCAAGGGAACTCAATATTCTATCTCAAAGGTTACCCCCCACATAAGGTCTTTATTAATTCCTCCCAACTGTTATTTAAATATAATTTATGTATTTATGTGTACCAGTTATCTTCCCCTAGAGCAAGTAAGCTCTTAGAAGTCTGGAACTATTTCTTTTTTTTTTTCTTTGTATTCCCTAGAACAAAACATATAGTACGTACTTAATAAATGCTTAAGGATTAATTGAACAGAAGGTAAGGCTTGAAGAAGGGAGGACAGGACAGGGTAGGTATTAACTC
The DNA here is from genome assembly GCF_902635505.1 of Sarcophilus harrisii. Taxonomy (NCBI): domain Eukaryota; kingdom Metazoa; phylum Chordata; class Mammalia; order Dasyuromorphia; family Dasyuridae; genus Sarcophilus; species Sarcophilus harrisii. The sequence goes on from NC_045426.1 coordinate 672,130,805, forward strand.
AGGGAAACCAGCAGAGGTTTCATAAAAGTAGCTTAGAAGACCTGCAGAAGACAGTTTGCTGGATGCAGTTCCAACAAACTAGATGACAGTCAGGGGTCCCTCAAAATCTTCACCCACAGGCAGTAATTCTGTCAATTTTACAAGCACAAGTTGGGGAAGGTGTGGTTAGGTTCTGAAAATATCCAGGGGATTTTGGTGGATGGCAAGCCCAGAATAAATCAGCAGTGGGATACGCTGGCCCCAGAAAGGGTAGCAGGATGTTGGGCTGCATCTGGAAAATCCCAGTGCCCAGAATGAGAGCGTTAAGTCACTCTGGGCTCTGCCTTGCTCAAACTCGTGTTCAAGATGGTGTATGATGATGGGAAGAGACGCTTGTGGAAGGGAGAGGGACAAGAATGAGGCCAGAAAGAACTGGAGAGTTTCTAGCCAAGGAGGACCAGGATGTCAAATGGACTGTGGCAAACATGAGTGAAGGAATTAGAAGACTTGATAAAAGGGGGTCACTTGTTCAGGATGGCCTAAGAATGGAACAATAAGGGAGAGGCAGATGTTGGCTTCCCAAGGATCTATCGAGTTATCTGAAAGTAGAATGGGCTGTCCCCAAGGAAGCAGTAAGTTTGCATCATCTGAAATCTTCACGTGGATTCTGGGTGATCACTTCTCGAGCTCTAAAGGGGATCCCTGTTCCAGTATGGGTGGAACTAGGTGCCCTCTCAGGTCCCTCCCAGATCTTGAGATTAGTTGATTCTAAAATTCTTTCTTTCTCTTTTTCTTTCTTTTCCTTTCCCTCCCAGGCCTGTAAAATGTTTAATTATGCACAGCGGAGGCATATCTGTGACACACTCTTCATCATCTTTGCCCTGGTGTTCATCGTTACCCGGCTCATTATCTTCCCAACCAAGTGAGCCTGGTCTCAAGAGATGGGGTGGGGTGGGCATAGGGGGACTTAGTGTGATCCATGGGAGAGACCTGGGGTCCCAAGCCCTCCTCATTGAGGATCTTCTGCTGCCCAGAGCTGTCCCTCCAAAGACAAGTAATGGCCTGCCTGGTGATGGGCCCTGGCCAGTCCAGATGGAGCTAGGGGTCTTTCAGGATGCTATTCTTGGGGTTCCTGTTCCACCCCCTCCCATTTCTGAGGGACTGAAGACTCTCTGGTGACCAAGACTTGTCTAGATACCAAGCTCTCCCCATGAGTGGGGCAGATTTCTGGGAGCCCAGCCCCACAGTGACCCAAGTTCCTCTTTCTCCTGCAGAATTCTCTACACTACCTACTATGATTCCATGATCAAATTCCAGCCCTTCTTTGGATACTATTTCTTCAATGCCCTCCTCATGATCCTTCAGGTTCTCCATGTCTTCTGGTCCGGCCTCATCCTCCGTATGGTCTACAAGTTTGTTTTAGCTGGCAGGGTATGTACAGATCTGGGGCTGGGCCCTGGCCCCTGATGCTCTTAAGGCCCAGTGAGCCCGTCCTAGGCCCATTTCAGACAGAACAGGGGCAAGTGAACAGGAAGCCTGGTCCTTGGGGTGCAGGGGAGTCTGGGTGGTGGAAAGGTGGGGACCCAGGCCTGGCATCCCAGTACCAATAGGCACCCAAGGGGTTCAGGCAGGGAGTCTTATCCCAAGCCCGTGACAATCTCCATTTCCCAACTCTCCTTCCATCTCTGCTATCATCTCTTTCCTCATATATATATTTCCCCCATTTCTTTGCTTCTCTCCTGATTCTTTTCTCCTTCTCTGCCTTTGCTCTCTGCCTGTGTCTCATTCCCCAACTTTACTCTCCCCTTCTTTCTTTGTTTTATTTCCCTTGTCTTCACTCTCTCTTTCTTTCTTACTGTTTTATTCCCCTTGTCCCCACTCTTCCCTTCTTTCGTATTCTTGTTTTGCTCCCCTTGTCTCCACTCTCCCCTTCTTTCTTACTCTTGTTCTGTTCCCCTTGTCTCCACTCTCCCCCTCTTTCTTACTCTGTTCTCCTCTCCCCATCTCTGTCTCTTTTTATCTCTCTCATCCCTTTGCTCTCCGTGCCTCCCCTCTTGGCCTCTGGTTTTCAGATGCAGAATGACATAAGGAGTGACTTGGAAGAACAGAATACAAGTGATGAGCAGTCCGAGGCACCCCGACAGAAGAATGGGAGGCTTCAGTCCAATGACAAAACAGACACTTGTACCCTTCCCCGGGCCAGGGTTGCTCGTGGGGCTGGGCCCAGCCAGCTGGCCAATGGCCACGTCCCAGCAACATAGTCTGGTCCGGCTCAGGGCTACCAGATGGTCTGGCTCAGGGATGAAACCTGGATGACTGGTCTGCAGACTGTCTGAGGATTCGGTTGTCATGGGAAATTTCCCAGAATCTGATGGAGCACGGACTCCATAGGCCTGGACTAGGACCCTTTACTTATTTCTCCATCTCATTTCTGTCCCCACCTCTGCTGGACCTGAGGGAGGAGGAAGAAAGATAGAATCTCGGTCGAAGATTTGGGGGTGGGCTTAATGATCTTTCTCCTGAACAGCCTTTATCCTGAGCCAGTATCCCTGGACTGGCTGCTAAGGCCTTAGAAAGCCAGGGTGATTGGGGATAGGCTCTGTTTCTGCTGTGCAGGTACCCCTGAGGAGAGAGCTGAGGAACCCTAAGAGCCTCTTATCCCCCTACCCCCCAGGATTACATCCCCATGAGGTTAAGAAGGAGCAGGCTTCTTCCTGAGCCAATATGGGGGATACATGGGCTTGTAAGCCTGGGTCTGGATTAAGCTGACCAGCCTCAGACCCTTCTCCCTGTCCCAGCCTGAAGCCTCACCTCTGCAAACCCTAGGATTCAGGGTAGCCCATTCAGAATCGGGATGGGGGTGCATTCTGGGTTTCCCCAGACCCAGAGAGGGAACAATAAAACTTGAATGGAGTAGTTTTCACTGTCTCTGGGATGCCGGCCTCTTTCATTCACTGCTCATTCTTCTTGGACCCTTCCTCAATTGTAATACTAATGAGAGTCCTAAAAATGTCACAACTGGAAGGGATCTCAGAGGGTCTCTATTTGAAGCCCTATTTCAGCAGCAACATCCCAGTCTGCATGTGATTATTCAGGTTTTGCTTGGATACCTGCCATGATGAGGAGCTCACTGCCTCTGGAAATAGTCCATTCTTTTTATAGGACACTTGTTATTGCTAAGAATTTAAATGTTCATTCCTCTATCAAGTCCAAATCTCTCACCCTTCTGAGACCTCCTACCACTGCTACCTGCCCCAAATCTCACCCCTCCCTCAAATGTGGATGGCAGCAGGAGTCTGGGGAAAAGCCTGGAGAACTACAGTTTGGAACGAGTTGATTCCCAAGACAACTCAGACAATGATGTCTAGGACTCCTTGTGTGGTAGCAGAACCCCCCCCCCCCACTTTCCTTTAACTCCCCAATCCAGATGCTTTAAAATTATGTAGAGAGACAACATGGCAAAATCTCCCCCACATCAGTGATTCCTCTAGCTCTCAACTCTGTGACCTGAAGTAGGAACAATGATGGGTAAGAAGTGAGCGTCTGACAGTAGGAGGAGTGGAAAAGGAATTCTGAGTGAGGATAAGGAACTGCAGAGATTCCCCCTGGGATCTAAGCCCCCTGGTAAAACTCCATGAGACCCTAAGCATTCGGCTCTGAAAAGGGACCTGAGGTTTCATCTAGTCCAAGCCCCTCATTTTACAGATGGAGAAAATGAGAGAGGGAACTCCTCTCCCATTACATAATACAGCCAAGCAGTATTCAGATTCCATCTATGATACCCCACTTTAATCACCTCATCTCCTTCTGTCTCTGTGGCTGGGGCTGCTGGCTGCCTCCACTGTCCTACCTGTTCTCTGCTAAACAGGAGGGAAGGACTTTCCAGACGGTCTCTCCTCAAGACACAGAAGGAAAAGAGTTTGGCTCCCAATCCTCACATCTTTTCACTCAATAACCAACAGGGAGAGACCGATGTAGGGGTGCTACCGGAATATGTTTGTGTGAACAAAAACCAGGTTCAGCTATTTATTGGGTCAAGCAGACCGGGCCCAATCTAGTCCTTGCAGAGTGAGGAAAGCCTGACAGTCCTTTCTCCCATGAAGCAAACAGGCCAGAGGAGCAGTTTAAAGCCGGGTCCTAGAGAAGAGCTGAGGGCAATCAGCCTCCAGATATCATCTTAAAAGGGTCTCTCCCCCAGCCACCCTTTCCTCCCTCTGCTTCCCTCTACTGTTTTGGACAAGCTGCCCCTTCCTTCCCTGCCAGGGCTGAGAGCCTCCTTTCATCTTCCCTCTATAACACCACCAGAGACTAAAAGCCTCCAGCCGCTTCCTCTTTCATATCTTTGTGATTCCTATAGAAATGGGCTGTCCAGAGTGGCAGCATGATAAAGCTTCTTGAAATTCAAAATAAGTATTGGAACCCTCTTTTGTTAAAATAATTGCTACTCCACAAGTCTCGGGCAAGGAGAAGAGGAAAGAGGAAGGGATGAGGCTCCAGGTACTTGCCAGAAGAGCATCCATGGGAGGATGTGTCCCTACAAAGCTGCACACCTGTGGAACTGTTTCCCCTTCTTTCTCCACCATCAGCCCAATTTACCCTGGATACATCTTTAGCCTCTTAGTTCCTCCTCCAGTTATATCTGCTCCATCCCAAGAATATTCCCCAAAACAAGACAAAACAAGAGTCAAAATTTAAAGAGTGAGCAGGAGATATGCCCCCCCATCCCCAAGTTTACTTCCATCTACTCTATTTTGTCCACATTTGCATATATTTTCTCCCCTGTTAAAACGTGAGCTCTTTGAGAGCAGGGACTATCTTGCCTTTCTTCATATTCACAGCTTTTAGTGTTGGTGCCTGCCATATAGTAGTCCCTTATTAAATGTTTGTTGATTGAATATCAGGGAACTTCCTATAAAGGAGTCCCTGTGAATGTGATCTCTATCTCCAAAGCTGGAGCCCAAATTTAGAGTTGAGGGAGAAGCTACTACTGCAAAACCTTGCTGGTTAATCTTCCTGCCATAAATCTCCCACTATCTTTAATCCGGTTTATCTTCTACTCAGCTGTCATCTTCCTAACAGGCCAGCCAAGTCACTGTCCTATCAATAAACAGTGGCTCCCTATTACCTCCAGGAGCAATAAAATCCTCTATTTAGTTTTTAAAACCCTTCATAACTTGTTCTTACTCTTCCATTCTTTCTCCAACATTAGCTTTCTTGTTCTCACCCAGGGTGCTCCATCTCCTTTTGAGTGACTGTCCCCCCGTTCCTAGAATGCTCTTCCCCCTTACTTGTGCTCCTTGATGCCCTAGTCCTTTCCCTCTGAGATAACCGCCCCCCATTTTTGTGTATGTTTTGTATTACATAGTTGTTTGCATGTTGTCTGTCCCTGTGACCTCTCAGAGAGCAGGGATTGTTTTATGCCTTTGTATCTCCAGTGCTTAGTACAGTGCCTAGTACACAGTAAGCACTTAATAAATGCATGATGAGGACAGTTACATGGTGCAGTGGATAGAGCACTGGCCCTGGAGTCAGAGGCCAGGAGTTCTAATCCAGCATCAGATACAACACTTCCTAGTAGTGTGACCTTGAGCAAGTCACTTAATAACCAATTGTCTCATCAAAAGAAAAGAAAAAAAACAAATGCATGATGGTGGTGGTTGTGGGAGTTTTCCATCTTGGGTTCCAGGAGAATCTCACTATATAGTTAGTTAATAATCTTTAAATTAGAGGATGCCTCCTTCGAGACAGAATCGGTCTAGCTCATCTTATTGCCAGTAAAACGAAGAATAAAATATAAGTCTGAGGACCTCATTGATACAATCCCATAGCTCTGTGTCTTTATCCGGGGAAATGTTTTCCCCAAACTCGCAGAATTCATGTTCATTCTCCTTCACAATTACTAAGGTGAGGATGACCTCAGAGTCGGACCCTCCCACAGGAGATTCCATGAAATGGGAAAAGCACAGAATCTGGAATTAAACGATCCAGATCTGAATCCTAACCTTGCTTATTTACTAAGCAGCCTTGTCCTCTCTGGGATATGGTTGTATTTATGTGATGTGTATCCTATTTCCTCATCTATAAAATGATCTCCATGGTCTTCTCCAGCTCCCAATCCCATGGCCTATGAGGTTCAGGCATGGGTTGTCCTAAATGACCCACCCCCCTCCCGGTTCCTTCCAGCTCTGAGATTCTATGATTCTAGAACTGTTGCTTCTCACAGGTCTTTAAAACCTGCTCCCAGAGTAGTATCTCCCCCTACAGGGGAGAGACCCTCCCTTACTCCCCAGGAGTCCTCAGAAAGCAGCTGGGTTAAGTCAAGGAGATGAATGACCAGTACACTCTCAGGGGATGAATCTTCTGTGCACTGAAAGGGATGTTGGAATACGGAACACAGAATGACAGAACTGAAAGCGACCCCCTAATCCAGCCACACAGAAGCAGTTCCAGAGAGGGGTAGGGTCTTTGCCATGTCCGTGTGGCCAATCTAGTGAAGCCGGGGTCAGAAGATAGACTAGGATTCCTTCCTTCCATTCCAGAGTTTTGTCAGGCCCAGGTATTGCTGCTTCTTCCTCCCTATCGACCCTCACCTGGTCTGTCCCCTGGGAAAGAGCCCACAGCCCCGTTGTTGCTCTGAGCTCAGCCCTGGCTCCTCCCTTTCCCCAAATCAGTTCCAGGACCTTAAGTCAGGACATGCCTCCCCAGTGAGTCCAGGGGCCCAAGGGGGGACCCAGAGCCCCATCTCCAACTCTCCTTAGACTGTAGCGGGGGGACAGAGGGCCCAAGCGAGTCTGACCCCGATCCCCCAGCATCATCTCGGGGCCGGTGGGTACCCTCGTGGCCCTGGTTCTAGGTTCTTGTTTTCTCCTTGATATTCCCTCATTCTGGACTGGCCTTTGTTCCAGGGGAGACAAGAATCAGATCCATGCCGGGAACCGTGATAAACACTCTACATTTAGATATAAATACTATTTGATAACTACCTGAAACACCTGCAGCTTCGTCATGTGCTTTCCTTCCAGCCGCCCCATGAGGGCAGTGGTGCATAATGCTTATCCCTGACTCCAGCCTCATTTCTTAGCATTGGCCCGTGGGTATTCTTTGTTCCAGGAAGGCCCAACTGCTTAACTGTCCCCCGAATATCACGTTCCATCTCCTACCTCCGTGGTCTGGCACAAGCTGTTCCCTGCCCAGAACGCACCACTCCCTCGGCCTCTCAGATTTCTCTTCCTTCAGGCCTCGGTCCAGGCTCAGCCCCTCCTTCCTATGTGACCATCCACCCTTGTTGGGGCCCTCTCTCCTCCCGGTGCCCATTTTTCCCCATCCATCTCTCAGAGGCAGCTGTTGGCAAAGTGGGGAGAGCTCTGGGGTCAGGAAAACAAGTTCAAATCCGGCCTCAGACATTTACCAGTTGCCTCAGTTTACTCACCTGTAAGAAAGGATAATAACGCCATTCACCTGGCAAGGTTGTTGTGAGAATCTGTACAAGTGGTTAGCATACAGCCCTGAAGTCAGGAGGACCTGAGTTCAAATCTGGTCTCAGACACTTAACATTTTCCAGCTGTGTGACCCTGGGGAAGTCACTTAACCCCAACTGCCTCAGGGGGAAAAAAGTAGCACAGTGCTTGGCACATAATAAGCATTATATAAATGTTTTGTATATATAAATTATAATATATATTATATATTGTTATAATTTACATATAAATTATATAAATGCTTTCCCTTCCTCCTTCCTAATCTCCCACCAACCACCACCAAAGTAAATTTTTTGAGGGCTAATTTTTGTCTTTGTAAGCCTAGCATTTAAGAGATACTGTAATGAATTTAGAATTTATTTTTTTTTTTTGAGGCAATCAGGGTTAAGTCACTTGCTCAGGTGGATCTTGGTTCTGCTCTGATCTGTGCCCTCCCTTCTTCTGGCCAGATCATCAGTCAGATAGTCAAAAAATGTTTATTATCCCCTACTCTGTGCCAGGTACTGTGCCAAGTGCCAGGATACCTAGAAAAACATCAATTGAGTGATAGACAACCAAAACTAGAACTAGAGTGAGGGACATTTTTCCAAGCTTCTCTAATCTAGGCTGAGTACATATTGGATCCAGCAGTTAAGGTACTAAGAGAAAGAAATCTTCACAGTCTCAGGAGCAAATTATTATAATGTCACATATCACAGACCAGGAAAAAAAAAAAAGCCATTTTCTTGTCTCTCCCTCTCAGTTCTTATCCAAAGGGAACAACTGTCTTTTTCTTTTAAAAACACTGAGAGGCATCTCCAGTTGTTCTGATCTATATCTTGCCCTTGGAACCAGATGGCTCTGGAGGAGAGAGTGAGGTTGGTGACTTTTCACAGTTCTCACTCATTTCATTTCAATTCATTTGCATGTCATTTTTTTTTTTTTTTAATTTTAACACTGACTTTAAGCCAAACTGTGAGCACTGAAAAAGGTACAGGAGGAAGACGATAAGACTTACCAAACTTCAGCTGGAAAGGATCACCAAATGTCATTGCTGGGAATATCTAGAATGATAGTTAAGAGCTGTATTCAATCTTTAGCTATAAATTGAGAGCATAATATTATGTTTAGATGAAAATGGAGGGGGTGGGATATGAGCTTTGGGTTTGAAGGAATCATGAAATTCAAAAATGAATGATACAATCAGGAGAAATCAAAAGGAATTAAGGAAGAGAGAGAGAGAGACAGATTTAGGCTTCTGAAGAGAAATTGGAGATAAAATTATAATAGCATTTATATAGCTCTTTAAGATTTACAATATATATATATTTACATTTTACAGATGTTAACTTATTTGACTTTTCCCACAATCCTGTGAGTGAGATGCTGTTGTCCTCATTTTACAGATGAGGAATCTAACACTGAGCAAAGAGACAAATGACTTGCTAGAAATTGTCCACAGTAGAATTCAAGATTAGATATTTCTAACTCAAAGTCCATTGCTCTATATCCATTTATTGCACCACCTAGCTAATTTTAGTTTTATACATAGACGTCATAATTCACAGGTACAAGTGAATGGGATTGCCAAGAAAAAGAGGGTAGAAATAAGAAAAAATAATTCTGAGGACAGAATACGAGGAAATAAACACCCGCCTTAAATTCTGGGAAAGAAGAATAACCAACAACTGAGACATAGAAATAGGCTTGAAAAGTAGGACAACAATCAGGAAATTGCAGTATCCTGGAAGAAAGAGAACAGAATGTACAAAGAAGGAACAGTTCAAAAGCATTCATTTTTTCACGGAAATTAAGGAGGATGAGGAGTACAGAAAGTCAATTGGATTTGTCAATTTAGTCATGGTAACTTTTGAGAGAATAGTTTTACTAGAGTGAACAGAAGACAGATTCAAAGATTGAAAAAATGGGTAATGAAAAAGTGAAGGAAGCAATTAAAGAATACCTCTTTTTAAGAATATTGATTAAGTTTGAAATGAATGTGATAAATTTATCATATAATAATATGTGATAAACATATGTTTATACATATGTACATAGATGTACACATATATATATATATGTTTGTGTGTGTGTATGTGTGTAAATTAGAGGAGCAAGAAAGGCTGTATCTTCCACAACTATGACTGAATGATTCCTAAAGTAGTTCACGTGGAATCAAGAAGACCTAAATTCAAATCAAACCCTAACCCTAAATTCAAATCAAACCTCAGACACTTATTATTAGCTAGCTGTATGCCCTCTGGGTAAATAATTAAATTGCTGCTTGTCTCAGTTTCCTTATCTGTAGATGACAATAATAGTAGCACCTACTTCCCAGAGTAAAATGGGATATTTGTAAAGTGCTTTATAAAGTTTAAAATGCTAGTTATTTATTATTGCTGTTGTTGATAATCATTATTTATTTTTATTATAATTGTTAACGATGTTTATTGCCCATATATATAATTTTTAGCTACCCAAGATTTAAAAAAAGGATTTTTATGCATAAAATCAATATATCTCAGATAAGGAAAGAAATTTTCAATTGGGAAGAAATCTGCAACAAATATTTTTATTTCTTGATAGTATTTTATTTTATGGAAATATGTTTATGTTAATGCTGTAAAGTTAGCCATGCATATAACCTGTAAATAAAAGGCTATTAAATTAATTAATTAATTAATTAATTAAAGAAAAAAAAAGGAAATATGTTTAAAAGGATTATACATATTTACCTTATATCAGATTGCTTGTTCTCTTAGGGAGTGGGGAGGAAAGGGAGAGAAAGAAAAGAATTTGGAATATAGTCTCACCTGAAAAAAAGTTTTCCTCTTTAAAAAAATAGTATTTTATTTTTCCAAATACATGTAAAGATAGTTTTCAACAACATTTTTCTAGATTTTGTGTTCCAAATTTTTTTTCCCTCCTTCCCTTATCTCCACATTCCCCAAGACAGCAAGCAAACTGATATAGGTTATATATGTGTAATCCTTTTAAATACATTTCCTTATTTTTGCACATGTGGGTCTTTTCCCCGCTTTTATGACCTCTTTGGGATATAAACCCTACTAGTGACACTACTGGATCAAAGGATATCACAGTTTTATAGTCCTTTAGGCATAGTGTATAAATATTTCTAATAAATTTCAGATATATAAGATAATAAGAATATATGACCAAGAATTGTCCATCAATACACAAACATTTTAAAAATGAGCAACAGTTTTTAAAGAATTTTCATACAGCAGTATGAAAAGCCATTCCAAATCACTAGTAACAAGACAAATGCAAATCAAAAGAAAGAACTCCAATAGGCCAAATAACAAAAGATAAAAATAGTCCATGCTAGGACGCCACTGGAAAGACAGATACATTTATACAGTATTAGTAGAGATATGAAATGATCAAACTATACTATAGTTTTGAGAAATCAGTTCTATAGTTTACATGAGAAATCAATAAGTTCTTCATACTCTGATTCTGATAGTCCACTATTGCACATAGACCTTAAGAAATTCATTTAAAAAAAAAAAAGGTCTTATGTATTATAAAATGATTATAGTACTTCCTTTTGCAGAGGCAAAAAAAAAAAATGTCTTTATAACAAAATAAACAAAATGTATGATAAAAATAAAAACTATTTGGGGACAGCTGAGTGGTTTGGTAGACAGAGCACCAGCTCTGAAGTCAAGAGCACCTTAGTTCAAATTTGGCCTTAGATATTTACTAGCTGTGTGATCCTGGGAAAGTCACTTAACCATAATTGCCTTAAAAAAATTTTTTTTAACTTCTCTATTTGTCAGAGCTAACATCATTTAACACTGGAAAGAATCTTAGAAATTATCTAGTTAAATTCCCTCATTTTAGATTGAGAAAATTCAGGGTCAGAAAAAGGGGAAAAAGTCAAATAGCAAATGCCAAACCTAGGGTTCACACCTGCACTTAACTGAATGGAGGATGGATTGAAGTGGGGAAGAGACCTGGGGCAAGTCCAGCTCAGAGGTGATGAGGGCCTATACTAACCAGAGCGATGGTTCTATGAAAAGAGAAACGTGAGAGAATAAGATTTGACAATCGACTGGATAAGTTGAATGAGTCTGAGTAAGGAGAGAGTAGGACTGAGGTGACCTGGATGACTCAGGAGGATGTTGATACAGAATAAGAAAAGTTGGGAAGCTGGAAAGATTTGAAGAAAAAGATGAGTTGTTTTGGACACATTGAGTGTGAGGTGCCTATGAGACATCTAGGGTGAAGTGTCTGAGAGCTACTGATAATATAGGACTAGCGTGCAGGAGAGAGATTAAGGCTTGATGTATAAATCTGGCAATCATCTATCTTCCTAAAGAAAATAATTGAAATTATTGGAGCCCATGATAGCAGCTAGCAAAATAATATGGAGAAAAAAAGAGAAGATAGTCCAAATCTTTGAGGGATTTCAGTGGTTAAAAGGTGTGACATGGATAAAGATCCAATAAAGGAGAAATAAAAGGAGCAATCAGCTGAATATGAGAAAAACCAGGAGAGAACAGCATTTATGAAAACCAGGGAGGAAGGAGTATCCAGGATTTGGCAAATACAAAAAGCAAAACAGTCCCTGTTATCAAGGAGCTAACATTCTAATAGGGTTATAGGGGAGTGGTAGCCAGAGAAGTATGGCTTGATCAGGAAAGTGACTGGGACAGGAAAGTTGCTCTCATCCACTCTTCTTATTGCATAGTTCTAACTGGGTCACTCCATTCCTCCAAAATCGTTGATAGTTTTTCATTGACTTCCAAATGAAAACCAAATTGTAGCTTGGTGTTCAGGCTAGTTCTTTTACCTTTTATCTTTTTATCTTTCCAGCCTGATTTCTTATTCTTCAAAAATCCTAACCTCCAACCAACTATTCCATTGACCGGTCCTCAAATATATCTTGTACTTTCCTTAGCTCTGTTTTAGCTAACATCTGTCCTTTGCTGGAAATACCCAGCAGCCTCTAGTCCCCAGTGCCATTATCTCTACCTTTTGATATTTTAGCCATCTTACAATGCACAGATTAATTCTCACCTCATTTGTGAAGTTTTTCTGGATTGTATCCATTGAAAGTAATGTTTCCTAAATACCTTTGGTGCTAAATATTATAATAGTATTTTACCCCTTGGTATATAAAATTACAGAACATCATAGATAAAAGAGATAAAGTCCCTTTTAGTTCATTTAGTCCCATTTAGTTCAACAACAACATCCCATTTTCTATCACCTATTTCTGGAAAAATGCTCTCCCTGTCTTCCTCTCATCCCACCAAATATATTCCTGTTTTGAATCTCACCTTCACATTCTGCATCACTCCCTAAATCCTATTTTTCTCCTTCCTCCAGTACAGATGGAACCCCTAAGCAACTCACTCCTGGGAAGGGGGTAATGGCTGGAAGGAGATGTTCTGTAATGGAAAAAAAAAATGGGAAAAAAGCCAAGAGAAAGATTTTTAAAAGATTTGTTGTTAAGATTAGATCTGAAAATCTTAGCTGGAAAGGAACTGATCTCCTTCTGGAATTTAGAAAAAGAAAAATCAAGAAAGGGAAAGAGGAGGAATAGTAACATACATTGCAACAACAAAATCTGAAATCTGTTTCTAGGGGGTGGTGACAGTCCCACTGTTCTCTGCCCTGGTCAGATCACACCTAGAATATTTTGTTCCATTCTTTCTAGATCCACAGGGAAGGAGGCTAGTATAATAAGGGGTCTAAAAATTAAGTCATATGAGGTTTGAGTGAAGAAACTTGGGGTTAGTTAGCTTGAAGAAAATTAGATAATGATAAAATAATAACAATAATATTTAAATGAGACTTTAAGGTTTGCAAAGTACTTTACAATTATCATTTCATTTTATCCTCATTACAAGTCTGAGAGGTAACTGAATATTATTGCCCATTTTACACATTTGGAAACTAAGGCAGAAAAAAGAAAAGCAACTTGCCCAATCACATATAAATATCTGATGCCATATTTGAACTCAATTCTTCTTGACTGAAGGGTCAGTGATATATATATATATTTTTTTTGCTGAGGCAATTGGGGTTAAGTGACTTGCCCAGGATCACACAGCTAGGGAGTGTTAAGTGTCTGAGATCAAATTTGAACTCGGGACCTCCCGATTTCAGAGCTGGTGCTCTATCCACTGCGCCACTTAGCTGTAGCTACTTCTTAAGTAGATGATTTTCATTCCAGTCTTTAAATCTTGGTGGAGAAGGGAAGAGATGAGAAGTATCTATCAGAGAACTGAGAGTACCCCAATACAAAAGTAAGCTCAATTGTTGGTAAAAAAAAAAAAAAAAAGTCTCGAGGTTAGATTTCAGCTTCATTTTAAGTTTCTATCAACTGAATCTCTCTGAGAATGGCTATTAACCCCAGATGACTGAGTCCAATGGGAGGAACCTGATCCTTTGCTAGGTACATTTTATTCATTGTTCTTGTATCCATAACACACAGTCGACCAGGAGCCATATTAATTATATTATAATATTATATTAATATTTATTGAGTGAACTGATCTAGAAACCAACAAAAGTCAGCAAAGTACAGTGTTCTCTCATTTTATCCCCATAACCACCCTGGGGGTAAATATAACAGATTGTCATGGTCTCCATTTTTCAGATGAGGAGGCTGCGAATAAGACAAAAGAAGTGATTTGGCTACCATCATCCACTTGGGGACTGTCCCTCTTGCCTGGATCTGACTTTAAATACCTTCTACTTCTAAGTCAGGTTTTTTGGACACCATCCCATCCTGCGTTGACAGCCTGGGTTTTGAGGACTCCCAGTGTCCAGAGAGGACATGGCAGGTTCATAACTTTGTGCTCACCTGGCACTCGGGCCAATGGGTTTTCCCCCCTGCTTCTCTTCCATGTAACAGAAGTAACTCCCATTATGTTGAGGCTGTCAATTTTCCTGTTGCCCCAACAGGGCAGAAGTGAAGTAGATGCAAAAGTGGTCACCGAAGACAATGGTAGGAAGTCATGGGAGAGAGATTACCAGAGGTGGAATTGTCCCTGGAGGTTGTGTTGACCAGGGCTTCTTAAACTCAAATCGTGGGCCCCTCTGGCAAGCTTATGGAACTCTTCTCAGAAATAATGTTTTTAAATTTATAAAATACATAAGATGACAGTTTTATGCTGCTGGCATAAGCTTTGTGAACTGGAAATACAGCTAGAAAAATATAAGAACCCTTGATTTAGACCAATCTGTTCATTTTACAGCAGAGGAAATAAGTCAAACAAACCTCTCCTCCCGGTCTCTGTAAAACAATGGATGTTTTAAGGTTCACAAAGCATTCCACATGTCCTGTCTTATCTAACCTTCATAACAAACAGTAGGTGATTGCTATTATAAGAGCCATGCAAATGTGAACAGGCTTCCTCTGGAGGGAAGTCTTCAAGGCAATGGTTGGATGCCCCTTCCAGGTGCCGAATAAGGGCTTTCTTGGGCCAATACCAGTGACTTTCTGAAGGCCCCTTCCAGTACAGAAGCGTGTGAAATGTCTTAGAGGATAAGTTTTCTTATTTATTGCTAGAAATGTTCAAACTCTGGGTGATCACAGGGTCATCTGTCTAGAACTGGAACCTTTTCTGGGTGATGTGCTCAGTTCCCAAAGGTTACCATATTTCTGTGAAGATGGATAACAAGCTGTATATATTTAATTCCAATCCTGCATCCAAATTCCAGTCCATCACAAAATGCCAGGACATCCCAGCAGCATCTGAGGTTCAAGATGACCATGCTGACACTCTATTATCTCTTGACTCATGTATTTTTATTAGATGTTCCCTATACTTGGAATGCTTTCCTTCTTTACCCATCATCTGATTTTCTTCCAGTTCCAGCTGAAATCCCACTTTCTGCAAGAAGCCTGTCCCAGTGTCTCAATTCTAGTACCCTTTTTCTGTTGATGATTATTTGTCCTATATAGAACTTGTTTGTGCATAATTGTTTGCATGTTATATCCCCCATTAGACTGTGAAAGCCTCAGAGGCAGGAACTGTCTTCTACTTTTCTATGTCAAGAACTTAGTGCTCAGCATATAGCAGGTATTTAATAAATGTTTATTGACTGCCATGTATACAACAGAACTCAGTGTAATCAGATAATTTCAAATCTGGGAGGCCTCTTAGAGGCCAACTTGTCCTGTTTTTCAACAAGGATCCCCTCAATACACCTCACAACTGCTCATTGAGCTCTTTAAGACCTCCGACCTCCATTAAAGAGTAACAGAGTCCTGAGCAAACACCTTTGACTTTGGGATAACTAATTTTTGCCTTCTTATAATTTCTACCCACTACACCTGGGCCTGCCCTTTGAAACTAAAGCAGAACAAGTCAAAAACCTTTCATAACTATGTCCTCCCTGAGCCTTTGCTTTTACATATTCTACAATATTCTCAAGTCCTTCAAGCATCATCCTGACTGCCTACTTCTGGATTCTCCAGGCTATTGATATCCTTCCTAAAATGGGGTACCCTGAACTGAATACAAGTGGTCAGACCAGGGTGGGATACAGTGGGCTAACATTTCCCTGGTGCTGGAATTCTCTGTGAAGCAACTGGAAATCAGAGAGGTCAAGTAGCCCAAGGCGACATGGTTAGTGACATGGTTAATGGGTTGCCAGAGGCAGGATCCCTGAGCAAAAAGTCCCCTGAACACGCCTGCGACTTCTCCAGCTCAGAGAGGTTCAAAAAGACAGATATTTTCCTAGAATCTTTCCTTACCCCATGGCCCCAGTGAATACTCAAGATTCAATATGGGCCACGATTCTTCCCCCACCCAAACCTTTCCCAGCCATCCCTTCCCCAAATGCCTGTTTCTGCTAAGGGCATCATCATCCATCCACTTGCCCGGGTTTGAAACCCAAGAATCATCCCTCATTTCCAGTCATTTTCCAAATCTTCTGATTCACCTTCACACATATCCTTCCTTATCTCCATCCCCAGACTCACTGTCCTAGTTCTGACCTTCTTCACCTCCCACCTAGCCTAACCCTTAGGGTCTTTCTGCTTCCACTCTCTCCCCTTTCCAATCCATCTTCCCTATAGCTACCAAATTACTATTTCTTACACAGAAGTCTATGTCACTCCTCTACTTTTAAAATCTCCAAAGATTCCCTATTGCCCCTAGGATAAAATACAAGGCTGGTAACTAAATTCCTCCTCACTCTAACCTACCTTTCTAGACTGATTTCAGATTATTTCCTGATCCCCAAATAAAACATGCTACCTCCCATCTCTGTGCCTGTACATAGGGAATCTCTCTTTTCTTCCCCCTGACCCATACCTGGGATACATTTCCACCCCTAAGAAGCCTTAGCTTCCTTCAAGCCCAGCATGGGTGGCAAACTTTCCTGATGGACCCCAAGAAAGCCCTCTCCCTCCTGAAATTACACAAAGTTGACTTCCCTGTGTATTAGGTTACTCCACTGAAGTGCAGGCTCCTTGAGAACAGGGGCTTCTCTCACTGGGAGCCTTTGCACAAAGATGTGATAACCACTTGTTGGGTACCGGGTGAGCTAGATGGTCTCTTAAGGTCTCACCCAATTCTTATAATTCAGTATTGTCTCTTCCCAGTAGTAAATTCCTTGTATTTCAATTTGATTTTGGTATCCCCAAGCTTATTATATTATCTTATGTATGGTAGGTGCTTAATCAATGCTGAATTGAATCTAATTCAAGCCCTCATTTTACAGATAAGGAAACAGATTCAGAAAGGCTTACTTAGTTGAAATAAACAAGATTTAAATGGCAAAGTCAAGAAAGTCTAGCAAGCCCCAAACCTTGACACCTCTGACTTCCACACACTACCCTGCCTCCTTCTACTTAGCCGGGATGCTATCAAAGGGATTACCATCTGGAGTAGAAAGTTGAACTTGCTTCCTAAGCTCCCTTTCAAGGAATTTCAATTCTATGGGAGGAAATACAGGCTATATATTTGCAGTCAAGTGATCTTGGTTCAAATCTCAGCTCTGTGTGACTCCAACAAATAATGTAATCTTTCTGGCCTCATTTTTCCTGTTCAAAAAATGGGAACAACAACACTTGTACTACTTACTTGGTGGTATTTGTATTCCTTACAGTGCTATCAATATGACAGTGATTCTACTTAACAGTTTATTTTCCTCTATTTTTCTGTCTGCAGTAAAAGTTACTGCTGCCTTCAAAATGTTAGGCTTGACTTTGTACTGCACTATAACTTCTTATGATAAAGGAAGAGACTCCAAGGACCTTAGAGACCATCTAGTCCCGCTTCCCCTACTTGTGAAACTCCATTTGCCCAAACAAGAAGGTAAATTCCTCCAGAGTGGGGGTCTTTTTTACCTACTTGCCCCCATTCCTATGCCAAGCTCTAGATCAGATTCTTCTTCCATGGGGAGATTAAGAAAAGAGACCAGAAACAGACTGGAGGAAAGGTTTTAAATTTTGGGAAATCATTTTAATCACTAAAATGTCGATCACCCTAGATGTTGGGCTGTCCTCCTCCTCATCTGTAGCCCATGTGGGAGCTGAATGGAGTGTCTCACCCCTGAGCCAACAGCCCGGCCTGGTGGCTGATACCAGGGACCCCAGCCTTGCCCAACAAAGAGCACTGGCCCTGAAACCAGCTGCATGGGGGAGTGATTGGGCATGTGACTACCTCTGGAGCCTGCAGCCAATTCCCACTCCTACCCCCGTAGGAGGCAGGATGTTGCAAAGAATCAGGACCCACACCCATCCGGCCTTATCCAAGGGGTGCCGGATGCAAGGCCTCCCAGGGTGGTAGAAAAAGGCAACAAGGTCAGGACCTGTCCGCTGCCTTCAACAGAGAGGTAGCTTGTGATGGAGGCCATGGGGAAGAGTCCTCTGTAGCTAACGACCTCTCTCCCCCTTTGCTTCTCCTCCTCCTGGAGGACTCAGTTTGGCCCCAGGGCAGCCTGGGCCACTTTCACAAATGGACAAGCAATCCTGGAGGCCATAGAGCTGGCCCTCAGATTGAGGATGACGGTGTCCTCTCAGGCATCAGCAGAGAATCCTTCACAACTTCTACCAGGTGTGGTTGGGGGAGGAGGCGCCACCGGACTTGGGCCCAGGTCTGGCAACACACAAGCAGACAGGCGGCAGCCAGAATTCCACTTAGGGCGGCTGAAAGGAAAAAAAATCAGACTCAGAAAATGTCAGTGCTAGAAAGGACCTTACCCTCCCCATTTTTCAAAGCATTGAAATAAGGGTTAGAGAAAGATGTAACCTGGTGCCACAAGGCAGGTCGGTGGTTAAGTCCTAGATTTGAACTCACACCTTTCGACTCCAGCTGTGGAGCTCCCCATCTCTCCACCCTGCACCTCTACCCCTGGTCATCCAAAAGACCTCCACCAGAGCCACAAGGCAAGGGCACCCTACCCCACAACCCGCGGGCACACTAGCAAAGGTCATTTTAGACTGCTAACAGACATTGCTTTGAAGTCTGGGAACTCCCAAAACTCTCAGGGAGGAGGTGGAAGAGGGAGCTGTTCCAATGGGACAGGGCAGCAAAGAAGGGCTTAATCCAGATTTCAGGAACATGAAAGAGAATAAATACAAACATGGAGCTTGCGTGAAAAGCACACTGGGCACTGACAGCAGAATGAACTGTAGCTGGTAGGAAAACCAAGAAAATTTCCCTTTTCTTCTGCTTTTGTTTTGTCTGTTTTTTTTTTTTTTTGTTTTTTTTTTGATAACAGCTTTTTATCTTTCAAACAAAGAGTTTTCAACATTCACTTTTGCAAAACCTTGTTTTCCTAATTTTTCTCCCTTCCTTCCCCCCATCCCCTCCAAATAACAAGTAATCCAACATAGGTTAAACATGTGCAATGCTAAGAACATTTCTAACTAGACTTCATTTTCTGAAACTCTCTCTGTGTTCTACAAGTTGGCCTCAATTCCAAACTCTTACTCTGCTCATCACCTCTGCTCAGGGGGGCCTCTCTCTCTCTCTCTCTCTGACATCAGGGAACCCCTCCCTGATCCTCCAAAAAGGAGGCTTTGCAGCTTCTGCATGTTGGCTTCTTCCTTTAGATTGCAAGCTTCTTGAGAGCAGGGGCAGTCTTAGGCCTTCTGCTGTGTCCCAGGCTTAGCCAAGCACAGTTCCCTGGCAGTAATGGGCATTCTAGCAGTGTTTACTGACTCTGACTGGAACAACCAAAATGGATTTTTTAGCCACGTGGAGGAAAGGAGGAGAGTAAAAGGGCAGAGACTGGATCATGACTGAAAATAGAGCAGAAGTAGCTCAATCCTTAGTTGGCTTGTTTTCTCTGCCAAGAAGAATGAGCATCAGACTGGGAAGAACATTGAGAAGAACAGAAAAGGTGCCGCCAGCCTGGGGAGGGATAGATGTGGGCTGATCACAGAGGGCCAGAGAACAGAATCGGCAAACTACAAGCCAACCAATCTCACAATGTTTATTAGACTAGATAAAGGAAATCCTGGAGGGAGACTGGAAGAGTTCACATGTAGATAAGGGACTGAACTTGTTCATTTTCTCCTGGGGGCAGAACTAAAAGCAATGGACAGAAGTTGAAGTAAACCTGCTTAGATGTCAGGAAAGTGTTCCTAGCAAGGAAAATGGGCTGCCCCAAGAGGTATTTTTCACCCCTCATTGCTAGATGACTACTTGTTGAGGAAGTTGTGGAAGGGGTTGAGTTAGATGGCTTGCAAGACTCTTTCCAACCCAGAGTTTAGTACTGGCAGGACCTAAGTCACAACAGAAGCTGAGCAGGCACCCGGGCTACCCAAGGGTCTCACCTGCTGCCATGACCAGGCCATACGCGCTTCGTCTTTCCGAAGGTGTGAGGCTTCCACGACCTGGAGTGGTGTTCTGGTCTTCAGGAGCTTGTGTCACCCCTGAAATGGAAGCATCCTCAGGTCAGCTGAACCTAAGTGGTCCCCCATGGTCAGCTATATCTAAAGCTAAAGGCATTGAAGGCTTCCTGCATTTCTGAGCCTGAAAGTACCACCAGGGTATACCCATCTGAGAATATAGGCCAGAACTAGATAGGTACAGACACAATTACATGCTCCTCCCCAAACTGGAGCTCCCTGATCTCTGAGGGTCAGAATCAGTGAGAAACTGGAATGTGACTCAGAGATCTCCCCCACTCTCAGCACTGCCTTTGTGCTCCATCACTACTCTATCAGTTCTTATTGTCTGACTTAGTGCCCAGTCTCTGCCTGGAACAAGGCAGTGGGGAAAAGAACCAAATCAAAGACTCAGGGAATTTCTGGTTTGGAAAGGACCTTAGGGAAAATTAAGTGATATTAAAGAAAACAACATGGAAATCAAAAAAAGAAAGAAAGCTGCCCAACACCACAAAACCCACTCAAGATGGATGCTTCGAGGTCAGCCTGGCCCTTCTACCTCTCTCAGGGCTGTCTAAAAAAGTACCTGAAGAAAGCCCCCAAGAAGTACCTTATGGCATTCTCTGCCCTCCCCTCCCAGAAATGTCAGAGCCTTCTCAGAGAATACTGCAAAGGCTGAGCACATCATGTGCTTCCCAGCAGCTGAGAGAGCCCAGGCCCAGGCCAGAGGAAGGAGTATCCAGGCCAGCAGCTGGCAGCCCACCTCTCAAAGTGAAGATTCTCTACAAGGTGCACAAGATGCTGTGGCCACCTCAGCCCTCCACCCCCCACAGCAGAGAAAATCTATACCTGCTCCTAGGTGGGCATCACGTGGAGGCGCGGCCATGAAGGTTCCAGACTTGATGGAACCAATATTCTAAAAGCCGACCGCAGAGATGCTGCCCCCACTCAGGGACACTTACCGGTGGTCACAGTTATCCCATTGATGCTCAGAGTTCCTGAAGGGACAGCACTCCCATCACCTGGGATGGGAGACACAGATAAAGTGGCAGTTTCTGTTGTCCCTGCAACAAAACCAATCTGCCTCAGGTCAGTGGCCCAGGGGGAGAGGGAGCCGAAGATTCTTCAGAACCAGAAAGGAGACGCTGCCCACACTCAGGGACACTTACCAGTGGCCATTGTTAACCCAGTGGTACTCTGATTTCCTGAAGGGACAGCACCTGGAGTGACAGACTCAGCTAAAGTGGCAGCCTGATTGAAGGGAGTTCCTGTTGTCCCTGCAATGAAACCAGTCAGCCTCAGTCCCTATGGAGAGATCTCCTCTTTCACCCTGAGGTTTCTCTGACTTTATCGTGTCCTGGGAAGCTCGTTAGTGGGAAGATCTCATCATCTTGCTGTGGAACTTTACTTCATCTGACCCTTGGACCTTCTGATTGGAAGATAGGGCCATGAACCCCTCCCCCGCCCAGTCCATCCCCTACTCAGAGAGGGAGCTCATCTCAAAATTCAAAACATCTTTCTCACTTGGCTGAACAACTTCAGGACTTCTCTGACTGACTCTTCCCCCATTCCCCCAAAGCAAGTGGTCCTCCTCACTCCTAAATTCGTTGTTGCATCCTTGATGCTTGGCACCCAATAGGTGCTTTTACTAACTCGGACATCTGAGACCAAAAGATGGAGGAACGTCCCCTGGCCAGTGTTCCAGAGATGCACCAGAATCCAGTGGCCTGAGGAACGCAGGTCAGCACTGGCCGGATCTAGACTCCCTCTCTAAATTGTAAGTCTCCCATTGATTCCCATGGTACTGCAGCTGGCTGGGATTGGAAGACAACCTATGTTTCACAACATCCACTGTCTAATCTCCACCTCCATTTTATTCTATCTTAGCATCAAAGTCAAAGGATGAATTCCACAAGGGCTTTTGAAAGTCTCTCCTTCCTCAGGCATCCAAGGTATAAGCTCTTAACTTCTCTCTTTCTCTGGAACTCTAGCTGACTGAAAGGGCACAGTATGTAAGCATGTGCACACATACCCCTCGCCCCCCATGAACACTCACCACAATGATGTTCGTCAATGCCGCTGGCACAGTCTGGGTGCCCATCACACACCCATGCATGTGGGATGCATACTCCTGGAGCACATTGGAACCCTTGCTTGGCACACCCCAGCGAGGGCATCTTTGAACGGCGCTTCCTACAGTCCACAAGCCGTTCATCTGTGCCATTGGGACAATCGTTGATCCCATCACAAAATCGATATTCAGCCAGGCAGGGAGGTGGGGGACAGCTGGGTTCAATCCACAGGTCAACACACTGGGGTCCCTCACATCTGAGAGGGGAACATGTCTCAGAGGGGCACCGCTCCTCCCCCTGGGCACAAGCCTCTACTCCTATTCACAGGTAAAAAGAAAGGTTACAGATAATCTTAATGGAGGTTGTTACAATAGAATTAGGTTATAAGCTAAAGTAATTGTATTGAAAACTTTTTCTCAAGACTTGGGGACCACAAGAGAAAATGTGGAGTCCAGGGAAAGGTGGGATATCCTTAGTAATCGGAAGGAGGGAAGGCTAATGCTGGAGACTCTCTTCAGACTCTGTAGGGCTACAACTGATGGAACCCATTTACTCCGGCCCAGACAGATTAACCCATGTCCTCTTGGTTAGTCTTTAGTATCCTTACAGGCTCTTGCAATCCCTTCTCCACAACACAAACATAATTCTTTACTAGCCTAATGACAAATTACAAAGAAGGAATGTAGCACAGAAAGTTGTAGAGTTTCAAGGGACAAAGGGGTACCCATACAATTGGTTGAGCCCAGCTCAGTCCTGCTCCGGGCTGGGTGACTTCCCCGTTACCACCTACTTACGGCAGGAAGTTTCATCTCTGCCATCTAAGCAGTCCTTGTCACCGTCACACAGCCACTCAGAGGGGATGCAGATGCCATGGCCACATGGGAACTTTGAGGGTGGGCATGGCTCCTCAGTGCCTGGGAAACAGGGGCAAAAAGAAAACCTAAATGACAGGACATCCACAGGCTAGCCTAAAGCAGCGAAGCTGGGATGTCCCATAAGACAACAGAACACAGTGGGGGTGAGAAGGAGCCTGACTTGGAATCAGCAGCCCCTGTTCTTGACTCCCACCTTTACTCCATAAAGCTCTAAGCTTCCTTCTTGGATTATTGTCTCTAAAAGTGAGGAGAAAAGTGAGAGGAAGAGAAGGAAGAACTGAATGAATGGATGGAGGGGCAGATAAATAACAAAATAATGTCCCAGGCCTCATTAATTTCTTTTTTTTTTTTTTTTTTTTATTCTTGAATTTTCTTTTTTTTTTTTTTTTTTTTTATTTAATAGCCTTTAATTTACAGGATATATACATGGGTAACTTTACAGCATTAACAATTGCCAAACCTCTTGTTCCAATTTTTCACCTCTTACCCCCCCCCCTCCCTAAATGGCAGGATGACCAGTAGATGTTAAATATATTAAAATAAAACTTAGATACACAATAAGTATACATGACCAAAACATTATTTTGCTGTACAAAAAGAATCAGACTCTGAATTATTGTACAATTAGCTTGTGAAGGAAATCAAAGATGCAGGTGTGCATAAATATAGGGACTGGAATTCAATGTAATGGTTTTAGTCATCTCCCAGAGTTCTTTTTCTGGGTATAGTTAGTTCAGTTCATTACTGCTCCATTAGAAATGATTTGGTTGATCTTGTTGCTGAGGATGGCCTGATCCATCAGACTGTCATCATCTAGTATTGTTGTTGAAGTATATAATGATCTCCTGGTCCTGCTCATTTCACTCAGCATCAGTTAGTGTAAGTCTCTCAGGCCTTTCTGAAATCATCCTGTTGGTCATTTCTTACAGAACAGTAATATTCCATAATTTTCATATACCACAATTTATTCAGCCATTCTCCAACTGATGGACATCCATTCAGTTTCCAGTTTCTAGCCACTACAAAAAGGGCTGCCACAAACATTCGTGCACATACAGGTCCCTTTCCCTTCTTTATAATCTCTTTGGGATATAATCCCAGTAGTAACACTGCTGGATCAAAGGGTATGCACAGTTTGATAACTTTTTGAGCATAGTTCCAAACTACTCTCCAAAATGGTTGGATTCGTTCACAACTCCACCAACAATGAATCAATGTCCCAGTTTTCCCACATCCCCTCCAACAATCATCATTATTTTTTCCTGTCATCTTAGCCAATCTGACAGGTGTGTAGTGGTATCTTAGAGTTGTCTTAATTTGCATTTCTCTGATTAATAATGACTTGGAGCATCTTTTCATATGACTAGAAATAGTTTCAATTTCTTCATCTGAGAATTGTCTGTTCATATCCTTTGACCATTTTTCAATTGGAGAATGGCTTGATTTTTTATAAATTAGAGTTAATTCTCTATATATTTTGGAAATGGGCCTCATTAATTTCTCCTGGAAAAGCTGGATCTTCATTAATTGTGAATGCATTGGTTGCAAATGTAGAAATCTTGACAGCAAGGAAAGATTCTTGAGTTTTGTTTTCTCCTGGAAGCTATTGGACCCCTTTCTAACTCATTTCTCCCTCCTCCAAATTACATAGGCTTTCCCCTTTCAACATGGTCCCCCTAAACTGAGTGATCCAACTATTATGGAGACTTATGAGGGAAATGGCTAGCTCACTTGACCTGATTGAGCCTTAGCAGCAGTTTGACCAGCTGAGGCCACTGCACCATCTTTCCAAAGTGGGGAAGGGATTCCTTGGGATATATGCCATTTTTAGTGAAGGAGCTTGGGGAGGGGGAAGCTGCAGGACCACAAGCCACAACTAGATGAGCTGCACCAGAACAGAGAGCCAGCATGGTACAGCAAAAAGCATACTAGACAGAGAACACTTTAGACCAAAATCTAAAGCAGAGTTTCTTCCACCCACAACCCCTTTTTGCCAGACATATTTTTCTGTGATTGTGGTTACTAAGTATATAAAATATATCTCCATATAGGCACATGCCTACATATAGTTATATAAAATACATTACAAATCAAACATTTACTGATAATAAATCATAAAGAAATTTATTTTAAAACAAATTTTTGGTATTTTTGGTATATGATTTTACTATTTATTAAAGATGAAAACAAATCTACATAGTAATGAGATGGATGTATTTGTTTATTTTTACATAAATAATTAAATCTTGGCAGAATATTCGATACTTTTTACTGTTGCCAAATTTTTTTGTGACCTCCACATTCATAATCCCAGATGGGGTCTCTACCCATAGTTTAAGAAGCTTTGGTTTTCAAATCCTGCCTCAAACACTAGCTGTATACCCCTAGGTAAGTCACTTCTCTGCCTCAGTTTCTTCAACTATAAAAAGGGAATAAAGTGTTTTGAAAACTATAAATGACCTTATATGTCTATTTTGGTTATTATTAAAGTTAGTAAAATGGCACACACCTAGGCAGAGAAAATGGAAATTATCAAACTAACTCACTTTATTGAGGACTAAATTTAGAGTTAGAGTGGGGAAGTGATTTATATTCAAGGACTGAATTTAAACCCACATTTTCTAACTTCAGAAGTTACCATGGCCACCCCATACTACTTTCCAAATACGTGGCTCCCATCTTTTTATACCTGTCCCTTATTCACAAGGAAACAGAAAAGTAGAAGCTTCCCTTATTCTCAGCCCTGCATTCACTTGTCTCTGCCTCCCCAAAACAGTTGCCCTCACAGAAACTCTTCACAGAAACTCTTCCAAACCTCTTCCAAGGTTCCAAGAACCTGCTGTACTTCCTGGAGGAGGTGGAAGGTACCTGCCCCAGGCCACATCTCTTTCCCAACAACCAGGTGCTGTTCCCAAAGAGAGGCGCCACCAGGGGAAAGCAGGAAAAGAAACAGGACTATCTCAGCCCTGACCTTCTTCTCTTCTAGGATAACAGGTTCCTGGATATAGGAAGAGTAAATCAATAAAGGTTTCTGACTTGGTAGAGCCAAGAGTTATGAGTGCAGGCATAGCTAAACCAAGCCAAGCTACCAGCTGCAGTGATTTATCCATTAGTTTTCTGAATGGACAAGGCTCTCATTACCTGATTTGGGGGACACAGTTAATAAGGTGTGATCTCCAAAAGCTTTCAGGACTATTGAAATGGAACCAGCCACAGCTCAGCAACTCTCAAGGAAATGGGAGTCTCGGTCCCTGTACCTGACTGATCTGGACTAAAGCTCTGAGTCTTAGACTACCAGCACTGACCGTGGAAAGCATCTACACAGGAGATTTCAGAGCTCTAAGATGACTAAGAGTCTCGCCAAGCTGAGGGAACCTTCACAAATCCTAGCTAGCCAGTGCCTCTCCCCAAACTAAAGCCCTTTTCTTGGTAACAAAATAGGGAGTAGGGGCTATACTCTACTCAGCTCTTCATGTCCTATCCTGCCTCCTCACCACCTGAAATTTCATCATCATGCAGACTAACTCAACCTCCTCAGAAACTATTCCCTAGACTGGAGTGCCAGTGGGAGAGCATGAAACTCTTCAAAGTCTTCTTTTATGGAGAGCTTAGAACCTTGCAAATAATTTGTGTTTATTGTCTACTATCATTGTCACTCCCACCACCTCTACCTTCTCTTAATCGTGTACATTCTCATCCACCAAACCTCATCTCCTAGCCAAGGAGAGCCAAAGGATGCATCACACATGGACTCCTTTCCATTGCATCTCTCAGCAAAGGGCTCGAGGCTCTCTCCAAGTTTCATTAACTAAATTAAAAAGTGATAGGCCCACACATACATACATGGTCACACATGAACACATGAATGCACATGTGCTCCTTTGTTACCATATTGCTGGGACAGACGTCTTATATCCTAGAAGAAAGGAGGCCAAAAAGCTCCACAAAATAGGAGGCTTTACAGAACCTTTATTTCAACTGCTTTGTTTTACAGAAAGGGCAAAGGAGATCCTATTTACTCAAGGTCACCCACTGAGTTAAGCACAAAGTTGGAGCTTGAACCCAGGCTTTCTGACTTCCAGGGGCAAGGCCCTTTCCAAAAACATTTTATGAGTATAGGTTTTGCCTTCCCACTACAAGCTTCTTACATAGCAAATCATCTCTCATGGTCCATTTAAGCAGTTGCCTCTATTTCTTCTGTATTTGCTCATTATTTCCTCAGTCACCTTTAGTTCTGCCAAGCCGGATGTTATCTACTCACCATGGCCCAGCTCTGGTCTGACTTCTCTGAAGCCTTCCCAGATCGATCCAGCCCAGAGACCTCAGACTTCTCTAGCTCCTATTATATCTTGACACTCTACTCTTTATGAACAAAGACTTCCTTCTCTAACTATGGCCAGAAGGCAGACGAACATTCTCCCCAAGCTAAGGATATCTCAAATAAATCATATAACCCATGATGGAGAGCGGCAGCAGTCCCACAACTTCCCTGGAGAGAAAACAGATGCAACTTGTAAGCAGAACAAGAGTATGGTTGTTAATTTCTGAGGTTAGTGAACAAGGCAGGTGGGTGGAGGGAGCAGAGTTCTAAAAATCAACTACCATTCCCACCTACATAAAGACTCGTGGTTCTTTGGGAACGAAGCCAAAAGATATATAACAAGGCTTCCCTTCCTCAAAAAGTCTTTTTCTTCCCATACCTGCTTCCTCCTCTGTAAAACAAACTCATCCGTTCTGCGGTCTACATTCCTCCAAGGGCTCTTTCCTCCATTAGCTCCTAGAGGACAGGGACTCTCTTGCCTCTATTCCTACCTCCAGAGCTTAGCACAGTGCCTGGCACATGGCAGGTGCTTAATGAATGTTTACTGAATTTAAGTGAATGGAATCATTTCCCCAAGGGTCTGGGTGGCTTCGCAGCACAGGCGTCCCGGGGACCGTCACCCCCTCCTCTTCCAAAGGACAAGGGAGCGCGGGTCCCAGAGCTCTCCAAGGTCACAGGGGGCGTCGGTGGCTGAGGCTGTGGGAGGGCCCCTCATCTGCTGACTGCCGGCCAGCCTTCGGGAATAGCCTCCCTTTCCAACCTGCCTGAGCTTCCTAGGAGAGGAGAGCGGCTCAGTCTGGAACGCCCCCCCTCCTCGGCTGGACTTTTCTAGAATCTTTAGGGCAACGCTTTCTTCAAGGTTCAGACAACCGCCACTTCTGAGGAAAAGCCTTTGCGGGGATTCTCACACTAGCTGCTAGTTGCCTGTGCACGTGGGCACGCAGCTCCGGGGGGTGGGGCGGCCGTTTTCGTCCTGCGTTACCCACGGAGGGTCGGTTCGGGGAGGGGGATGGGAGGAAGGGGGCCGGGCTGGCTCAGGAAGCTGGCGAGACATAAGTCGCACCATTTGCAAAGGGGCAAACGGGAGGAGGGGGGAGCTGACGAGGCACGGGCGGAGGAAGCCCAAGGATGACCGCTGGGGCCTCGAGGAGCCGCCGCCGAGCCCTTCCGGCGCGGGAGGCCCGGCTGGCTGGCCCGCCATCTCTCAGCGTGCAATGGAGGATGCGCCCGATGACCCTGAGCGTTCGTCCAGTCCGGACTTTTTCTCAGAGCGGGGTTTCGGAGCTGGCCGGGCGGTGGTCACAAGGTCATCCGCCGCCGAGGCCCCCGAGGCCCGCGACCCCTCAGCCTCCCCCCGGTCCGCGCTCAGCCGGCCAGCAGCACCGAGTCCCAAGCCATGTGGCGGCACTGGGGGAGTGACCCTGACTGATGGGCGCCAGGACCAATAGTGGGCTGCGGTGGTGGGAAGCGGGGCGGGCTCGGGGGCGGGGTCCGGAGGTCGCCGAAAGAACGCTCCTAGCCAAGCCTAGGGGAAAGGGCAAGGGGCTGAAAGGACGCGGCTGGACTCACCTTCTCGGCGGGACAGGCCCCGGGGTTGCGCGGGGGTCGAAGGCAGGCTGAGAATCAGAGCTCGCTGCAGCCCTGCCAGAAGCAGCGGCAACAGCCGCAGAAGCGCACGCGCCATTCCCCGACAGACGGTCCAGCAGTCCTTAGTTCGTCCTCTCTCCGCCCCCAGCCGCTAACTCGCGCACGCGCCGCCCTCCTCGTTCCGCCGGGGCGAGCGGGAGGTAGGGCGCATGCGCAGTCCCGTCACCTCGCGCCTGGTACCTGGCTCTCCTGTCTTCCCAAACTCCCTTTATCCGCTATCTACCACGCGCCTGCGCATAACTAGATCGGGCAGTGCTCTGAGGGAATGGCTCAGATGGCTCAGACCAGCAGGGCGCCCCTGCCCATCCCCCCTAGAGGTACTGGGGATGCGCCGCCTCCTTTCTCCCGGGAAGGCTCAAAGCAAAGTTTAGCAGGCTGCACAACAGCCCACACGAGACGAGGAGTGGGGTAGCTCCCCTCGGAGCCGCCACTTTCCGAGGCGCTTCCCGCGACTGCCCGATCTCACAGAGCGCTGGGATCAGAAAAAGAAGCCATCGCCGTTAATCCTCCCTCCCCTCAGCCACCCGGCGTTCTTTCCCATGAATTGGTCAGGTCCAGAGCCAGCGGGGCGGTGGCCAGGAGGGGGGGGGGGAGGGGGAGCTGGAAATGGCAATGGCTCGGGGCCTGCCGAGACTTATTGCGGGGGAAGCCAAGGCAGGGTCTTTCTTACCAGCTGCCTGACCCGGGCACTAACCAGCTCAGCCTCAGTTTCTCCAGGCTGATGCGTCATCAAGAGCTGGTAAGATTGTGGATAAGGCTTCGCCAAGTCTTAAAATCCCACCCCTGTTGTCTATCCTTACCCTAGGCAGAGCTGGGTGGCCCACTTAGCCGTGACCCGGGTCCATCCCTGAATCCCTTTACCCGAGTTTGCTCATCTATAGAGTGGGAAAGTAAAACCCCCAGTGTCTACAGAGTGGAAGGCCTAGAACGGAACCCCCTCCAAATTCTTCAGGAGCTCTCTCGCCTTTACATACATCTTTCCCAGGACATTTAGGCACTAAAGCACAATGGACAGTTATTAAACATCTGCTCTGGGCCAGACATAATACACTGTCCCTGTGGATTATATCTTGTTCTTACCCCACTCCAATATACAAGTAAACTTCATGAAGACAGGCTGGTCTTTGCTGCTTGTGCAAATACTCGGGTACCAAACCAAACCCTGATTCATCAGAGATCAAACAACAACATTCTGTCTCTTCTCTCCTTCCCTTCATGTAGGATGCCCAGAATGTACTTGCTGGCTTATCTACTTCAAATCCTTATCAAAGCAAAACTTCCATCAAAGCCGAACTCAAAAGACATCCTCTCAAGAAGCTCTTCCTAAACCCGCGATCCACTTTTGTACTCCCTCCCTTTCAAAGTTACTTTGTTGCTCCTCCAACCTTCCAGTTCAGCCATGTACATGACAGCTCCAACAAATGGCCATCCCAGGTTCCACCTAACAACTCCAGAGATGCTGACCTCTCCAAATTTGTAAGACTATCTAATTTCTGAACTCTTTATGAGTTGCACTTTGCCACTACACAGGTTTCCCCTGATCCTAGCTCCACCCTCTGGGGCCAAGGAGTAAATCTGTTCCCTCTTTTCTATGACAGCTCTTGAGAATATAAGAACAATGCTGCTCACACATTCCCGTCCATCTTCTTTTTAGGTTAAATAGTGCAGGATCTTCAACTAATTTTGTGCTATCTTTTGAATTTCCACAAACCTCCATAGCTATCTTCTGAATATGCTCCACTTATAACTTAATTCAACAAACTTTTTTTTTAGTCTGGAATTGTCTTATTAGTGGCAGAGGAACTTCCTCTACCAATGCAAATTTACCAACATTCTTCAAATAGAGCTCCTTGAGGCCCAAAGCCATAATGCTAATATTTGTCAAAGATAGGACTTGAATTCAGCTCTTCCTGACACCAAGGGCAGTTCCTTACCTAGCATCCCATACCGCAAAGCATAGGCAATGCCATAAAAATGTGACCTAGAACTATTTGTAGTATTCAAGCATACCTGTGTTTAGTTTGTAATTACTCACCCCCCATCCCAATAGGTGAGAAGGGATTTAAGGAACACTATAAGGATCAAAAAGTCATTTGGACCTGGTTCTGAAGACACCAGATGTTAGTTAACATCCCTGATTTAGGATTTGTTGGAATCTTTACAAAGTGTTAAGACATTGGAGTTGATAAGAGACAAGAGTTATCTGATTTGGCATGGTTCAGTGTGATTGATTTGATCTTAGAAAGAGATATTTGGGGCCAGAACTTGAAAGAAGGTACTAAGTGGAACTGATAGAACAATGCTTGTGTTCACACCTTTAGAGAGCTCATAAGTATCTAAGTATTCAATGGCGTTCACTCATTTGGGAGAGTTCAGGGTTAGGGTTTTGCACTCTGGGAGATAACCCAGAATCCCTCTCCCTTCAGAAGGCGGAGTTAACCTTTGGGAGATCACATATATAGAGGGAACTCTTGGAGCTTGGGGACTGACTGGAGGTACTTACTTGAAGTACTTACTTGAGGAGTTACTAGAAACTCGATGAGCTCAAGAGTTTTACTTGGAGTCAGAGAGAGCTCTTGGAACCCACAAGCCCTATCTTCGAGGCAAGAGATTCATTGCATCTTCTACCTTGGTGCTGGCTGGAGGCTGAAGAAAGCAGAGGCAGAAGCCAAGGACAAAGCTGCAAGATCTCTTGGAGCCAGGCAGAGAGATAGGCCTCAACTAACAGGGCTAATTTGGAAGTAGAAATAAACACTTGCATTTTTACCAGCTGGCTGCGATTTTGGAATAATTATTTATTTCAACTGAGACTAAGGCTGCCTCCAGAAAACCTTCACAAGGATTATAAAGTCTGAGTGCACTGCCAGCTTTATCACTTATCAATTGCTTCCAGGCAATTCACCTATCCTTTCTGTGAGCCTATCTTCTTCCTCCTCTAAAAACCTCAGTTTTGCCCATCTTATGGGAGTGTGATGAGGTTCAAGTGAGAAAGTGACATAGAGCATTTTGAAAGCCCCTAAGAAACATTCTCTATGATGATGAGGAGAAAGAAAATTTTCTTACCTATCACTGACTCATATTAAAAACAGGCTAAAAAATGCAGTTAAAAAA
The DNA here is from genome assembly GCF_902635505.1 of Sarcophilus harrisii. Taxonomy (NCBI): domain Eukaryota; kingdom Metazoa; phylum Chordata; class Mammalia; order Dasyuromorphia; family Dasyuridae; genus Sarcophilus; species Sarcophilus harrisii. Next base: position 672,163,096 of record NC_045426.1, read on the forward strand.
CCAAAACTAAACTAAACTCTAGATTAGGAGTCAGGAAATTTAGGTTCTGGTGCTGATCATGCTACCGACCCTCAGAATTAAGCGAAGCCCTTGAAAACCTCTTTCCCCTTAACCTACCAGCTCAGTTTCTCCAACTATAAGAGAGTTTCATTTGAATTAGATGTTCTCTTCTGGACTTCTAGCTCTGACATAACCACGGCTAGTACTGACATCACACTAAGGTACAAAACACTTAGCAACTATCATCTCATTTGATTCTTGCTATAACCCGGAGAGGTGAGCCCCACTGTATGGATGAGGAAATTTAGGCTGGGAGAGTTTAAATGACTTGCCCAGGTCACATAGCTGGGAGTTTCTGAGGCCAGAATTTAGCTCAATCTTTCAGACTCCCAAGTTCCACATTCTAGCTGGGGCCACCCACAAACTTCAGAGATGACAATTCCCAGAGAATAGGTAACAATCAGTGTCTTTATCCTTAAATTCAAGCAATGAACCCTCCAAATAAAAATGCAAAGAATACTAGAGTTCAGTGTATTTATCATGTATTAGGATACATGTTTCTCCCCAAATTACCTATCCCCAAGATAAAATATAATGATACAAAGTTCTCTGTATGATCCTCTATGATGCCTCTGCAGAAGAGCTGGTACCTTCAAGTCAGTCCCCCAAACCACAATCTCTCAGTATCTGTATGTCCATCTTCCAGATCCATTTCACAAGTAGGGTTGATCCTTTGACAGTTCCCACTTTTTAATGGGAGGTCCTGGTGTCACTGGCTTTTTCCCAGTAGTTGTCATAGCCTCACTTGAGCTAGAGAAAGAAGAGAGGTTTAGGGATGGTCTAATTTATAAAAGATTTTTAAAAACTCAGCACACAAAAGAAACCATATGTGGAGCATAAGATAAGCAGCTTTTGAGATTTCTATTTCTGGAACAAGAAGTACAATCACTAAATTCAATTCAACGTATTTTTACTACAGTCTTCCTGTGTGGGAGAAAAAAACTGATCAATGCTAAGAGAGCTCTAGAGGCTAGATGAGACATAGCATATTTTCTTTGTCCTTAAGACAACTTAGACACACACAATGCAATATTCAAGGCCTATAGCAATCTAGCATTTGATAAACCCCAAACTCCAGCTTCTGGAATAAGAACTCATTATCTAACAAAAACTGTGGGAAAACTGGAAAAAATAATATGTCAGAAACTTGATTTAGATCTACATCTCACACCCCTATACCAAAATAAGGTCCAAATGGGTACATGATTTGGGTGTAAAGGATGATATCATAAACAAATTAGGAGAACAAGGGGTAATTTACCTATCAGGTCTTTGGAGAAGGGAAGAATTTATGACCAAGGAAGAACTAGAGATCATTATAAAAGGCAAAACAGACAACTTTGATTCCATTAAATTAAAAAGTTTTTGCACAAACAAAACTAACAAACAATATTAAAAGGAAAGTGCAAAGCTGGGAAAAAATCTTTATAGCCATTATTTCAGATAAAGGTCTTATTTCTAAAATATATAAAGAACTGTGTCAAATTTGTAAGAATACAAATCATTCTCCAGTTAATAAATGGTCAAAGAATATGAAGAGACATTTTCAGATGACAAAATTAAAGTCATCTACAATTATATGAAAAAATTATCTAAATCACTATTAGAAAAATGCAAATTAAAACTCTGAGGTACTACCTTACCCCTTTCAGATTGGCTAAGATGACAGGAAAAGATAACAATAAATGTTGGAATGAATGTAGAACAACTGGGACACTAATACATTTCAGTGGAGTTGTGAAATAATCCAACTATTCTGGAGAACAATCTGGAACCATGCCCAAAGGGCTATAAAACTCTGCATACCCTTTGACCCAGCAGTGCCATTACTGGATCTATATCCCAAGGAAATCATAAAGGAAGGAAAAGAACCCACACATGCAAAAATGTTTGTAGCAGCTCTTTCTGTGGTAACAAAGAATTGGAAAATGAGTAGATGTCCATCAATTGGGGAATGGCTGAACAAATTGTATTATATGAAGGTAATGGAACATTATTGTTCTATTAAAAAGTGATGAACAAGCTGATTTTAGAAAGGTTTGGAAAGATTTACACGAACTAATGCTGAGCGAAACAAATAGAAACAGAAATACATTGTATAATAGCAAGAATGTGCAACGATCAATTAACTATGAAAGACTTAAAGTTCTCAGTGGTTCAGTGATTCAAAGCAATCCCAATAGATTATGGGAATGCCATCTGCGTCCAGAAAAAAAAATTAAGAAATGTAAATCAACACATGCTATATTTACTTTTTTATGGATTTTTTTTTTAATCCCTCCCATGGTTTTTGCTCTGATTTTTCTCTACCAACATGATTCATAAAGTAATGTGTGTTAAAAATAAGTTATGAAACTGGAAAAAAAAAAAAGAGAAACTGAGGTTGGAGTGGGAGGGACTTTCTCCTTTCATAAACAGAGTTAATTAAGGCAGTTGAGCATGGTGGAAGAGTGGTATCTTAAAATAATACATTATGTGACCCCAATACCACTGTAAGCTGGTATGCTCCAACCTGTGCAAAAAGCAGGATCAAATTTCATGTTTTTACCATATTACCTAGGTTATTGATTATTACAAAATAGTTACTAAAAAGGTTGGAGAAGTAGGATGGGATTATATTATGGAATGTCTGAAAAACCAGGGAAGGACTTACCAGCCTTCTTTCTAAGCTACTGGTTGGTCATCTTCAATATAGGCATCCTTCCATGTAGAGAAGGATTCTACACTACCTGATTAAAGAAAATACCGGGTCTCCAGGAGTCAGCATCACAGACTCCCTTAAGGGATGGTACAATACAGTTAAAAAAAAGAAAAAAAAGGAAAAAAACGCTCTAAATTACTATTTATTAGAGAAATGCAAATTAAAACAATACATTGGGGTACACTTCACACTCAGATTGGCTAAAATAACAGGAAAAGATGATAAATGTGGAGGGGATGTGGGAAAATTGGGACACTAATGAATTGTTTATAGTTGTAAAACGATCCAACCATTCTGGAGAGCAATATGAAACTATGCCCAAAGGGATATCAAACTGTGCATACTCTGATCTAGCAGTATCACTACTACAGAGGCACATGCAAAAATGTTTTATAGCAATCCTTTTTGTAGTGGGAAATGACTGAATAAGTTATGGTATATGAATATATGGAATATTATCGTTTTATAAAAAATAAGCAGACTGATTTCAGAAAAGTCTGGACTTAAACCATTGTTAAGTGAAGTAAGTAGAACCAAGAGAACATTGTGCACAGCAACAAGATTATGTGATGATCAACTATGATGGACTTGGCTCTTTTCAACAATGAAGTGACTCAAGGCTACCTCCAACATTAGGATGGAAAGTACTATCAACATCCATTTTGAGGACTATGGTGACTGAATGTGGTGTAGAAGCATACTATTTTCACCTTTGTTTTTGTTTGTTTTCTTTCTTGTCTTTTTTTCCTCCTTTTGGTATCATTTTCCTTGTACAACATGATAAATATGGAAATGTTTAAAAGAACTGCACATATTTAAACTCTATCGAATTACTTGTTTCTTGGGATGGGAGAAGGTAAGGGAGGGAGAGAGAAAAATTTGGAAAATGTTGAAAACCATTTATATGTATTTTGAAAAATAAAGTATTGATTTTTTTTTTTTTAAAAGCACTAGAATATAGGTGTGAAAAGTCCTGGCTATTCCAATAAGTTAGCACAAGGACTTTTCTCTCTCTCCTGGCCTCACATTAGGAAGTCTCAGGATGGAAGTATCTTAAGTAAAGAACAGCAAGAAGAATCTAAGTATACTTTCTTGCAAAATAGGGATAATAACCTCAGAGTCACATTGAAGATTCAAATCATCAGACAGTTACTACAGAATCAAATGAGGGATAAAAGGATTTTGAAAACAATGAGGCACTCTTTGAAATGCAAAAAGCTAGTTTGATAACTCTAAAGGCCCTCAGAGACCACCTAAGCTAACTCATACCAGAAAAAAGATACCCAGAGAAGTAGTAACTCTAAGTCTGCTCAAGGAACTTCTAATGAGGAAAGGACCTAGCTCCCAAAGCAGTCCTTTTCACTTAAAAACAGCTGTAATGATTCACAAATTCTTCTTAGCATTAAGGCTGAATCTGCCTCTCAGCAATTTCTACCCCATACCCCCAGTTTTTCACTATGAGGCTAAGCAGAATTATTTCCTTGTTATCACATGACACTTTTGCAATCCCTAAGACAGTTATGAAGGCCCCGATGTGTCTTCTTTTCTCCAAGCCAAACATCTCAGTTTCTTCAACTGATACTTGTGCAGTATGATACTGGATCACAATAGCATGAATAAAAGTGAGGAAAAAAAGTGAAAAACTGGTCTACTTGAAAGAGAAGGTCAGAGAGAAGCTAATATGGGCAGATAGTGTTACATTATAAGTGTTTTAAAAATCAGGGAGCTGGCAAATTTCAGTTTATACACCTGAATTCTGGGGTGGGAAAGGGAACCTATGGCATAAGAGAATGCTGGAATCCTACCCACCTCACTCCTGCATAATTCTGGGCACCTTAACTTCCATGAACCTCATTGTCCTCATAGAGGAAATAAGAACAATACTAACACCTCCCTCACAGAGTTGTGAGGATCAAGTGCTTTGTAAATCTTGAAGCAATGTGCCAATATGAGCCAAGGAAAGAAGAACCTGGCAAGGGTCATCTAGTTCTAAGACTTACCTCTTACCAGTGAGACCAGACTCCAAAACTTTCACAGTAGACATTACGATGGAAGGAGGAGAGGCTTGCCGACGTCCATCACGAGTACAATAGTAATTGTTTGAAAACTTATGGCTAGGGCCTACTGGCAGTTTAGGAGGTGGCTGAGTTCTAAAGAAAATAATACAATTTGTTAGTTATAATCTCCTGTGTTAGCAATAGCCCTCACATGTATGTGTTGATGTCAAATCTTATGTCCCTACAATTTTTAAATTTTAATAAATATATATTTAGCATCTACTATAGGCTAGGTATTTTGTTAAGCTATCTTTTCTCATTTTATCCTCAGAACAATCCTGGTTGGTATGTACCATTATCCCTATTTTACAGTTGAGAAGACAAAGCAAACTGCTGTTAGGTGACTTGCCCAGGACCACAAAAGTGGTAGGCTCTATCCAATGTGTCACCTCAGTGCCTTGGAGAGCCTGACAGATAACAGAGCAAAACAAAGGGCAGCTAACTCACTGCACAACAAAGTCATCATGAGTTTCATGTTCTTTATTTTTCTTGGTGCTGGCCAAATCAGCGGGCTTTCTTCTGCTTGAAAAGGTTTACAGACACACAATCAGTTTCAGGTTCAAAGGAGCCCAAGGCAGCCTCCAGTCCCTTCATACTGAGTCCCAAATCTAAGGCCCCTAATTCAGCTCTCTGAAGCCAAGCCAAGCACATTCTGGCCCTCTTCTCCACAAGCCTTCAAGGACTTGAAACAAAGTCCTCAAAATTGCCAGCTCTTCCCATGTCCCTTTACATGGCAAGTCTTTAGTCCCAGTTGGTATGTCCTCTAACTCCAACATCCTGCCTAAAATGTATTGCCTGAAAGTGAACACACAACTCCAAACCTTGAATCCCAAGCACTCTCCGACTCAGGAAATCAGGTGCTTTGGCAAAGTTCTCATATTCTCTCTATTGAGGACTTTTAATTATTTTACTTCTAAATATAGAATCTCATTTGATCTTTTTGAACAGATATTATCCCCATTTTCCAGATGAAGAAACTGAGCCCAGAAGACTACCTCCTCCTAATCCAGCGTTCTTGGTATGAATGTGATAGACAGAAAATAAAAATGAACCAAAAATTTCATGGCAAACTATAAAATGTCTTCCAATCTAGAGCTAGAAGGACCTTAAGACATCACCCTGCCCAACTCCTTCATTTTCCCGGTGAGTCTTCTCTAATGATGACAGCTAGCATTAATGTGGTGCTCTAAAGTTTGCAAAGGATTTTTACCAATACTGTCTTATGAACTTTACAGGAAAGGAAACTAAAGCAGGAATGAAGTGACTTGTGCTGGGTCATACAGCTAGCAAGTCTCTGAGGTAAGATTTGAATTTACATCTTTCTGCTTTGAGGAGTAATAACAACTAGCGTTTATATGATGCTTTAAGGTTGCAAAGAGCTTTACAAATACACTTGGTACTTAAAACTCTGCCAAGTAGATGCTATTATCAACATCTTCATTTTACAGTTGGGAAAGTGAGCCACAGAAGGGAAGTGGCTTGTCTAGGATCATAAAGCTAATGTCCAAGGCTGGACGTGAACCCATTTTGCTGGCTCAAGATCTAACATTCTATCTACTTTGCTATCAGGAAACCCGTGAACTCTGGGATTAATGCTCAAGATCATCTAAGAAAGTAGCCAAGAATCAAAACAAGTCTTTTCATGAAAAATTCAATTTTTGTGCTTCCTTTTCCAAGCTGTTGATTCTCTCTTGCATAATTCTTATGTCTTTTCCCTATTTTTCTTCTCTTAGGTAATTTTTTAAATCTTTTTTGAGCTCTTCCAAAAGGACTTTCTAAGCTCGAGACCAGTCATATTCTTGAAGCTTCACATGTAGGCATTTTTTCATTTCTGTCACTTAAGTTTGTGTTTTGATGGCTTTCTATGACCCCCAGGGTCCTTATTCATTTCTTTTTTTTAGCATATTTCTTGAGTTTTAAAGTTGAGTTCTGCTCCTGGACACAGGGGGGCACTGTTCTAAGCTTCTCATACTGGGGGTCAGACACCTGGTTTTCCACACCGAGGCCAGCTTGTCCACTGCACTAAGATGACCCAGCCTCATGTCTCCTGTTGTGCTAGGGTTTCAAGGCTGGCAAATGACCTTCTGCACTGGGGCTGGAGGCCTCACTGCTGGCCTGCTGCTTACCTGTGCTGTGGCTAAGAGCCTCTTGGGGCTTGCTAGAACCATGCCTGCACTGAGCTGTGCTCTCCTTTGATCCAAGTGAGGAAGACTACTTTTTTCAAGTCCCAGTACTTTATCTAAAGCTAAAAGATGGTTTCACTCCATCCTTTTGTGGGTTCTGTCACTCCAGAATCCTTTTAGAGACTTAATTCAACATTGTTTTCAAGGAAAATTGGGAAGAACTCAAGCAACTTTCTGGCTTCTCTAGGCCACTGAAATATTCAAAACCTTTTGTTATACTGGCCTGTCCTCTCCTCTGAAGCTGGGAGCTTCAAATTGGAAATTATACTGCATTTTGATATTTTAGTGTTTTTCTTTTAAACATCAATCCATGAAGGAATCTTGTATTATCGTATAAATAGAAAATATCTTAGTGAATATTTGAGGCTGTTTTTACTAAGACAAATGTTTTGTAATCAATACACACAAGACAACACAAGCAGACAAATGTATTCTCTGCCTCTTTCAATTAAGTGACCACAAATGGACAAAAGCAGAGTGGAACGCATGAAGAGCAGTAGCCCGAGTTCAAATACCATCTCTGATGCTCACTGCCTACATAAACATGTCAGTTCTCCTTCTGGGATCTCCATTTCCTCATATGTAAAGTGAGAAGCTGGGACCTGAGGTCTCCGAGATCATTTCCACCTCTAGATGCATGTTATTCGGTAAAAAAAAAAAAAAAAAAAAAAAAAAAACAACATGAAATCTGTCTTCCTTTCTTCTACTCTCATAAATTATCCTCAAAACATGCACAGAATATTCTCAAAAATTTGAATAAGAAGCTATAAGCTAATTTTGATTATTTTTTACTTTTCACCTCAAATTAAATTCAGAAAACTAAAAAGTTAGTCTGGATTTAACAATTCCCAACAAAAGCACAATAAAATTCTATTTCAAAGATGTAAGCCCCAAGTTTAATGTCACTAAATTCCCAGAATCCAGCACCTTCCTAAGAGGCAACTAGCACAATCAAACAATAACATTTATTAAGCACCTATTAGGTGCTAATAGAGCTCAGTTCAATCCCTAAGCCATCTGGCTTTATGCATTGTGTCTAAAGAGCTACTTTACGAATTCTAGCCCCTTCGGGTTAAGGTACGTCAGCTCCGAGTCTTTTTTCCACCTGTCCTGTCTTAACCCGAAGGAGCTAGAATTCCTAAACTAGCTCTTAGGGGCTATAGGGAGCCGTCCTCATTTCCCCGTTCTCCTTAACTCTTCCTCTGCTCGCCAGTCTAGCTCTCGGGCGAATTTCCGAAAGGACAAGAATCGCACAATTACGAGGCAGAGGAGCCGGTCCGCTCACCTCTTCGCTATCTCCTGATACCGCAACTGCAACTTGGCTTGGAGATTGCGCTGTGAAGAGGAGAAGAGGATGAGAACGCGGCGGCGACCCCGCGGCGCAGGGGGCTTAGCTAAGGGCGCGCCCTGGGGCTTAATGAGGACGCGGGCAGCGGGCGTGCACACACGGAGAGGGCGGGGAGAGGGAAAGGCAGAGGGGGCGCCTCTGGGGAGTCCGGAGGAACAAGCCCTGCCCGAGGAGCGCTTAATGAGGACGCGGGCAGCGGGCGTGCACACACGGAGAGGGGGAGACAAGGAGACTGAGGGAGAAATAAGGGTCCCGGGCAGGAGTCACACGTAGTAGCAGGAACGGGGACGCAGGAGGAAGGTTTAGAGGCCAAGGTGAGAGACTGGGGGGCAGCCGGAGGGTCCCAGTTGAGGATGGGAAAGACGGGGTTATAGATCAGAGGGCATAGGTCAGGGTAAAGCAAGATGAGGGGAGAGAGGATACACAGGAGGAAAGACGAGGGAGTCAGTCAGTCAGTCCTTCGTCCCCAGCGTCATCGGACCATGCCCTCGTCCCAAGGGTCGTTGTCGCACCCCGGAGGCTGAATTCCGGAGCCACTGGATGAAGCCAGTGGCCGACGCCATCTTGGGTCCGGAGTGAAGGGCAACAACCGAAGCCGCAAAGGCCGTTGGGAAGGAACGGAAGGAGCGTGAGTATCGTGATCTCGCGAGTCCTGGAGGCGGGGCTTGAGAGAGCGTATAAAGAGGCGCCAGGAGCCACGTGACTCTCTCTCGTCTCTCTCCCGTCTTCTCTAGCCGCCGCCATCATGGACACGGGCCGCGTGCAGCCTATCAAGCTGGCTCGGGTGAGGGGCAGATGCCGGGACAGGAGTTTGGGGGGAAGGAGGGAAGGACGAGGGGCGGCTGCCTGGTTCCGGCCGGGGGCCGCTCCGGGGCCGGGACGAGAGGGAGCGAGGGAGGGAGGGAAGGAAGCAGCGGGTGGGCGGCCCCGGCCTCACGCTCTTCGCCGTCCGTCCCCAGGTCACCAAGGTGCTGGGCAGGACCGGTTCTCAAGGCCAGTGCACGCAGGTAAGCCCGCGGCCGCGTCCCCGTCCCCCTCCCCCGGGCCCGGGCCCCGCCGCCCGGCCGCGCCTGACCCCTCTGTCCCCCCTCCCCCCCCCGCAGGTGCGCGTGGAGTTCATGGACGACACGAGCCGCTCCATCATCCGCAACGTGAAGGGCCCCGTGCGGGAGGGGGACGTGCTGACGCTGCTGGAGTCGGAACGTGAGGCCAGGAGGCTGCGGTGAGGCCGACCGGTGAGTGCCCTCCGAGCCGCCTGCGGCCGGGAGGGGGGAAGGCCGGGAGGGGAGCCCCCGAAGGGTCCCGCAGCCGCCCCTGCTTGGCGGGGGAGACCCTGAGGCCCGGGGCGGGGCGGGGACGGGACTCTACGCTCACTGGGCCTGGCTTTCGGGACTAGGGGAAGTGATGGGAACTGGAGCTCCTCGCGCAGCCCCAGCGCCTGACACTGCCTCTGTTTTCAGGTGGAGGTCGCCGGTCGTGGGAGGACTGCTAAGGATGTGTAAAATAAAGTGTTTTGTCTAAGCTGCCGAGTGGTGTGACGTTTCCTGAAAGTGGGTGGGTCAGGGCGCCTGGCGTCTTTAAATAGAAGGGGGGACGGGGGCGCTGCACTGAGCGGCCAGGATGCCGACAGGCCCCGACCTTCGCGGGCTGGCCCAAGTTCTCTTCTGCAATCCCTCCTCTCCCCAAAACAGACACCAGGAAGCAGAGCCAGATAACCGCGTCTTTATTGGTACATGTTGTTTTCCCAGAGGGTATTGGGAACCTCCCCCTCAGAACAGCGCGGGCCCTGCTACTCCCAACCCCTGCTCTAGGCCGAGGATTGTAGATAGTTGTGCCTTGTAGGGTCCGAAGCTGAAGAGACCTTTTGTGGAGAAATGGACCTGCCCGATCTTGCCGTGAGACACAAGTGCTGTGCTTTGGTGTGCTCTGTGTTGCCATCATCCTTTCTCCCTTTCTGAATCTGTGTAGTGGCTGCAGGGCTTGGGGTTGGACAGGAACTGAGAATGAATCGTTTTTTGAGTGCTTGGGGGAAACTAGAAGTTCACAGCATGAGAAGAACGCCGACCATAATTCTTGGGACTATTCTGGTAGAATTGTTGCCATGTTAAAAGGCTGGGACTGGGGAAAGCAAAGTTATTGCGGGGGTGACTTTCACCCTTCCCTGAGCTACTTCACTTCCATCTTCCAATCGAGGAACTTTGAATTCAATTGCGCCTGCTCCCCCTGTTTATAAAGGTTTTTCATTTTAAGGTGCTTTGTGGGCCACTAATTGGGAGCCTATACAGGTTCAGGCTATCCTCTTGTGTGGGTTAGTAGAAAGAGAACAGAGCATCAAATTATGTTTAGCTGGTATGGGACCAGGGAGATGATGTGGCCAATCCCATAGGGCCAGCGTCGTCCTGCTTGCTCTCAGAACACTTGTCAGTGTCGCTATCAGAATCGGGAGAAGCTGGTGGTGTCTAGAAGAGAGGGTTATAGTTGTGAATGGAAGGAAACGGGAAAGATCCTTTTCACCCTCTAAATATCTTAAACCTATTCATGTACTAGCCCAGGGCTTAATTGTTAAACCAGTATCAAATCTCTTTCCCTCCCATCCTCTTCTGCTTTAGGACCCAATCCAGATGTGATGTCTCAACTTCTTCCCCTTCACTGCTGCTCCTTTGCTTAAAAGATGTTTAAATGTCTCCTAACCTTAAAAATTTTCACTTCATTTTAAAAGACTGATTTTGAAATATTTCTCACCTATATTCTGTGATACTAGAAGAGATTTATTCTATTACCCTTTTATTTTCAGCGTTTCCCATAGCTTCCCCTCTTTTCCTCTATTTCTAGGTATATTGTTACAATGCCATCTGGATGTACAAGATAATAGCTACTAACTTTACCAAATAATTCCCAAATAGTGAGCACCGTTTTAGTGACTATACCTAGAAAACTTTAAGACTCCCTATGTTAATCCACCCTGATCTAGCCACTTGCTAGTGCTATCGTGTCTTTATAATGCTCCACATTCGCCCCTTCCACTGCCAAATATCCTACCTTTCTTCACTTTTTCTGTGACTTTTTCTGACAATTAATATATAATATATATTAATATAATAATATAATTAATATGTAATAATTAATAATATATAATTATAAGTACTCCTGACTTCATTTTTCCAGTTTGCCCTATTCTTAATAAAAGTCCCAAAGCACTTAATACAATCTGTCTTGTTTTCTTGCCTCCACAGGATATTATTGATAGTAGTGGGTGCTGGGAGAATTTTTGGAGGGTTCACGGAAAGATGGCTTACCAAAGGCCCTGGTTTAGCAGAGCTTAAGTGTGCATGCAACAGGGCAGCAACTTCTTCCTGTCCAGCTTCCAGGGCTATGGCCAGTGCACTAGTGCCTTCCTTTGTAGGGGGGAAAAGAATTGGGACATGCTAATCAGGGATTAAGACCTATTCTGACAATTCCTGAGGGTAGACAAGACTCCTTGTAGCCTCAAGAAGGGAGGGAGTGACATGATGGGCCCCACAGTGATCCCAGGAAGAAAGAAAGGTTAAGAAAGGAACATGGGACTTCTGGGCAAGTTAGAAGCTGGTGTTTTGAATCCCATTTCTCCCCCATCATACAGGTCCCAGCCTTACGTTGTCCAAGACGGCCTGGTCACAGGTTGGCTGGGCCAGAAGGAGCTTTACCATCTCCACACGTCCATGTTCACTGGCACACATCAGGGCTGTGGAGCCTTCCTCATCCTGCAGGTTCACGTCAGCCCCATAGGCTAGCAGGGCAGCCACCATATCCTGCCGGCCATGGCTCACTGCCAGCATCAAGGCTGTCTGCCCTGCCTGGAGAAATCATGGATAAAGCCTGGCCGGGAGCACCTATCCCGGCTCAGAGGGAAACAAACTAAATTGGGACCAAGGATAGTCACCCACTCAGAATAAGAAAATTCTGTTAGCCTGGACACCCCAGAGCAGCCTGAGTGAACTTGTTTGGTTTCCTTGAGATTGTGGGCCCTCCTGAAAGCAGGGATGGGAGCTCACCTGGCTGGCTTTAGCATTGACGTTTCCCAAGCTGAACAGCCTCCTAATTACATCCATGTCATCCTCTCCATCCACAGAGGCCAGAGCAGCTAGCATAAGGGCCGTATACCCTGCTCTGTTCTGATGATCCACCTCGCACACTCCTGCAAGAGAAAAAAGACAATGGGGTTACCGTAATAGTTCTTGTCCTTTTATTTCACACCTGTCCTCTCCAGCCTCTCACACAATCCTTGAAGACAAACAACCATAAGTATGGGTCATGAATCCAAGTGTTAATACTGTGACCAACCTTATTGCCTCATTCGCACCATTTTCCCCACCAGAAAAGTGGATTGGAAAAAGAGGTTGGAATACTTAAGTTCTTTCTAGTTAATATCAGTTCAAACCAAGTTGTGTAATTTTAATGCCTTCTCTCTCAGCTTCTCCAAGTTCCATCCTGGGCAATGTGCCAGATACTGGTTTGCCCTGTTACCAATTTAAAGTGCAGTGAGAGCTACCTGAGCCTCCCTCAACATATAAGGAATATCTATGGAGTCTTGGAGTTGGAAAATAACTTTCCAATTTCTTCAAAGCATGAAACCCCTTTAGAACATCCCTAACAGAAGTGGTCACATGGGCTTCACTTGCCCCTCAATGAGCACACAGCCAGAATCCACAGCATTCAGCAAAGGTATCTGATAACATGGGTGGAGATGGCCCTAGAAAAGTTGGATAGTGAAGTAGTAGGTAACCACTGGAAGGGAAAGATGACTAAAAACTAACACTAGAGCTGCTTAAAGTGGGGATGAATTCAAGCTAAGTACTTTCATCTCCCTACAAACCCCAACCATATCCAGGACTCCTTCCCTTGTCAAAACCTATCATATTCATACTTTTCCTGAGCAAACAGATGTTTGCCAAGTTACAATTACAAGTAATTCCTGACCTTGTTAGTATTTTCAAGAAATAACCAAAGAAATTTCTAATTTTGAGTATTTTGGGAGAACATGAAAAATTTAAACAGTTTAGATAGAAGAATGGATAGAGGGTCAGGCTTGAGGTCAGAAAAATCTGCATTTGAATCCTATCTCCGACAATAGCTATGTGATCCTGGGCAACTAATCTAACCTCAACCTTAATTTCCTCATCTGCAAAATAGAAATCATGGCAGCATCTACTTTCATAGGATTATTCTCAGGGACAAACGAGAGTCCTTTAAAAGCACTTTACAAACCTTGAAATATAAATATTAACTACTATACAAGTTGGGAAACTGGAAGCCACCTGAGACAGAATGCCTAAATTTTTTTTTTTGGAAGCAATTAGGGTTAAGTGACTTAACCCAGGGTCACACAGCTAGGAAGTGTTTGAACTCGGGTCCTCTTGACTCCAGGCTGATGCTCTATCCACTATGTCATCTAGCTGCCCCTAAGATGCCTAAATTCTCCCAGTAAGGAATCTTGGACCGTCTAATTCAGCTCCCTCAATTTGCAAACAGAAACTGAAACCCAGAATAATTCTGTCCAGCAAGCTGGGGCCAAGAGGATGAAGCATGCTATGGTTGGTTTGCTCTGAAATTGCCACTATGCCTTAGTGCTGGGACTCAGAAGGGAGCATATTCCAGAGATGCAATCAATGTAAAACCATTCAGGCCTTGGCCACAGATAGGGTAGGGACTAAGGGGAGTAAAGATAATGTTGAGCCAAGTCTGAGTCACTGGGAGGATGATGGTACTTCCAAGTAATGGGAAAGTTAGGAGGAAGGAGTGGGAAGAGTCTGGGGAAAGCATAATGTTCTATTTTAGACGTAAAGAGTTTAGAATGAATGTAGAACATCCAGTTTGGGCTGTCCAATAGGCACTTAAAAGTGTGAGATTGAAGGTCAGCAGAGAGGTTAGGGCTGGTTAATTAGATTTGAGAATCATCAGCATTAAGAATGAATAGGTTACCCATGTATATATCCTGTAAATAAAAGGCTATTAAATAAAAAAAAAAAAAAAAAAAAAAAAAAAAAAAAAAAGAATGAATAGGTGGGAGCTGATCAGATCTTTGGTTAACTTTGTAAAGCCCAATATTGATTGAATGATGAGGTTGGAAACCAGAGGGTAAAATGGATTTACTCCTTTTCAAGTTTATCCACAAAAAGATAAACACATCCTATCCACATGAGACCATAGTTAGCAAGGATGGGAGGACCAAATCGGGGTTTTTGAGGGTGAAGGAATTGGACGTGCTGTAGGCAGGGGAGAAACTGCTGTTAGGGAAAGATCTGACATGGGGACAGGAAGCAGACTGCCAGAGAATAAGAGCTATAACAAATCCTTTCTGCACGTAGGGAGGGCATCTATCCTGGTGAGGAAAAGGGCCACCTCGCTGTGGCTCCAACATACTTTTCCAGTTCTTCCAGTTTTATTCTTCCCCTTCACTGTCCATGTTCTATACAACTGGCAGCTTGTTCCCCAAACTCCCACCTGCCATCCTTTGCTAAGCAGAGTGCAGGCCTTCTGTATTTATTCCTCACCCCTGCCTGTTGAAATCCTCATCCTTCAAGAATCAACTCGGGTGTCATTCATGAAGCTTTCCCAGCAGAAAGTATTCCCTCCCACCTCAGCTTTTCCCAAAAAACATCACCTGGATTTTCCCTTGTCTCCATTTGTATTATTTTTAGCTATGTTTGTGTCCTATATGTGTTCATATTCTCTCCCTTACCCCCATAGACTATAAGCTCCCTGAGGGCAGGGACTATGGCCCCCGACATCAAAAACAGTGCCTTCTCCAGGAGAGGCCCCGAGGACTAAACTTGGCAGAATTCCAATACTGAAGTGTCCAAGATAACATAAGGTATATGAATGTTGGCAAGAGATTCCCAGCTTTAGGACCTACCCTTTCTCAAGTATTGCAATCATCTCTGCCAGGCTCTAGACACTAAATAACAGGATTCTTCTGTGGAAGATAGAGACAGTTTCAGGAAGACAGAGACAGTTTGATTTTTGTCTCTTTAGTTCCAGTGCCTTGCACAACTTCTGACACATTAAAGAGGCAATGATTGATTGGATCTTCCTCATGCAGCTCTCTTGCACCTTCCTAGACACTCTAACAAATAAAATGTAAACTAACACTGGAATTAAAAGCCCTCCAAGATCAATCTACCCATCTATTTTTTCATATTACTTCCGTTTACATAATTACTGATATTTATATATCACTTAATACACATTATCTCATCTCAGCTTTGAAACAACCCTGTGCAGAAGATACTACAGATGTTATCATCTCCATTTTATGAATGAGTAAACTGTCACTCAGAGAATGACGAACATGTCACAATACTACTAAGTGTCAGATGCCAGATTTGTTTCCCGGTCTTACTGATTCCATACCCAGGCCTCTATCCAGAGTTCCTCTCATATGCTCCTCTACTCATCCCAGTCCAATTAATTAGACTGCTTATCACTGTGTCTTTGCTCATACCATCTTGAAGGCCAAGGAGATATTGAGCACACAACACAGGCTGGAACCAGACAAGAATATAAGCTTCATCACACAGTAGGAGGAAGGCAAGATGCAGTAATATAGCAGGAGATTTGAAGTTCTTGAATAAAGGACAAGGTCAAAATAATCTTTCTTTTCTCTGAGCCTCAATTGTCTCACAGTAAAATTAGGGCCCTAACTAGCCCTGAGATTGGAGCTCTTATTCAAAGAACAGGAGGAAGAAACAAGAGGAAAAATAAAAAGACAAGGATAGATTTGAAAGCTATAGAATGAACTCCGCTACATATTTAAAAAGAAATGTAAATTGAATATGACAAAGTTCTGCAATTTCCTGTACAATCCTCTTTTTCTATTATGTATATGCAAATTCAGGCTATTCGGTATTTAAGCTCAGATTTACAAAAGGAAAACAAAACAAAAAAGATTGAGGTCCCTTAAATCCCATGCTGCTTAGCAGAATGGAAGCGACTTGAGACAAATAACCAGGTCATTTTTTTATCTTTGTATCTTGGGGTCCAACACAATGACTTGCAGATATTAGGCAAAATCAATTTTTGTTGCTTGCATGAATCAGTGAATCTTAGGGGAAAAGAGTCATGGAAGAGCAGAGATAAGGGAACAGTGAACCCAAATGAGGTATGATGATTGGCAGGAAACTATGTCAGCACCAGGGAGAGTTCCCAATACTTTTAGTACCATTGGGTGGCATACCAAGCTAAGGGCCTCAATGGGCAAAGTGCTAAGAAGTCTCTACCCTAAGGACTGCAATTCACAGCCCTGGGATTCTTGGAGGAAAGGGAATTTCTTCTTTCAGCAGATCTTAAGAAAACCCACTCATACATGGATAAGTGAGGGCTACAGGAATCAGCACACGGGTTGTACCAACATCATAGGATTACAAGTGGAAAAGTATGGATGATATCAGGATTCTGTAAATAATTCCCATTTCCATCATGCCTTAAGATTTACAAAGTGATCTCTTCAAAGGTAGGCAATGAGTGTTTTATTATCTGGATTGTACAGCTAAGAAAACAGGCTCAGAGTGATTTATCCATGGTTAGTAAATAGCTGAGCAAGGACTCAAAACACAGGACAATAGGAATTGGAGCTAAAAGAGAATTTGAGTCCAAACCCTCCTGTATCTCATTAGACACAGGGGAAATGAGTTGCAGATAGGGTAAAATGAAGAGATTAGATCAGGACTGCTTAAACTTTTTCTACTTGTGACTTCTTTTCATCCAAGAAAATTGTATGTGACTGCAAGCATATAGGTATGTAAAATAGTTATACAAATCAAATACTGGTAATCATAATTTTGCAGCTTCTACAATCAGTTACAAGACCACATGTGGGGTCTTGATTCACAGTTTAAGAAGTTGGGGGCTAGATGATGGTTGCGGACATCTGAGTTTTAAACTTTCTAGCTCTAAACCTCTGATCATAAATAGCTGATCCAGAACTAAAACCCAGTTCTTTTAACTCCATATTTAAGGCTTTCCACTTTAGCACAATGTACCCAAATGTATCTCCAGCTGCCTTAAGCTCCCCAAGGTTAACCTAAAGATTCCCAAGGAACCCTGATTGCCACTGCAGGACCAAAGAATATAAAGCATCTCACTGTGACCTACCTGGAAGACTGGAGTTCTATACTAAGAAAGAGATAAGTATAGAGATGGAGATATGGCACCAATAAATACCCAACAGAGTACTGAACTAGAAATTGGGAGACCTGGGCTTCACTGAAAACAGCAGAATGAAAATGGCTATTATAATTGTGATACAAGATAAGTAGGGAACTAGTAAGAGGGCACTTAATTGCCCTGAATGAAATCGAGTCCTGGTCCTGAAGAACAATATCCTTGGGTTCTGAAAGAATGGGCAGATGTGATGACTGAGCTACTGTTAACAACATTTAAAAAGATCATGGAAAATGGGAAAGGTAAACAAGGTGAGAAAAGGGCAATTACTGTCCCAATTATCACAGAAAGAGAATGGAATCCATAAATGATATGCCAAGGAATTGGATTCAGATTCCTGAGAAGAATCTAGAATAGAGTATTAAAGACATTTTTGGCTAACATTTAGAAAGGGAAGCAGTGATTACAAAAAAGCCAGCATGGTGGTTTCGTCATGGCTCGACTGGTCTTGTTTCCTTTTCTTGTTTGTTGTTCAATCACTGACTCTTTGTGATCCCATTTGGGGTTCTCCTGGCAAAGATACTGGACTAGTTTGCCTTTTTCTTCTCCAATTCATTTTATAGATGAGGAAATTCAGGTAAACAGGATTAAGTGATTTTCCAAGGATCAGAAAGCCAGTAAATATCCGAGGCCAGAATTGAATGCAGGATGATGGTTTTGACTCAAGACCTGGCACTATCTCTACTGTGCCACCTAGCTTCCCTTTTAAAAAAAAACAGGATTATTAAACTAGTGGATGATAATATTATAAGGGTAGTTTGCCTAGATTTCACCCACATTTTTGATAAAGTGCAGAAGATGCAAAAAAGATGGATTAGATGATAATCCAATCCAATGGCCTCAGAACTGGTTGTATGATTGGACTCACAGGATCTTTCCTTGCCCTGTGCTATTTAACATTTTTATAATGACCTAAATAAAAACACAGATGACATGCTCATCAGGTTTGCAGGTGACACAAAACTGAGAGGCAGAATTAACACAGTGGATGACAGTCAGGATCTAAAAAACTTCTAGGAGGCTAAAACACTGGATTAAATCTAATAAGATAAAATTCCATAGAGATAAATGAAAAGTCTTAACCTTCGGTACCAAAAAAAAAAAAAAATCACTAGGATGAAAAAGGTAAGAGACATGGATAGATAGTAGTTATTTTGAAAAAAGATTGATGTAGAGGACTGCAGGGGCAACCAGGTGCACAGTGGAGAAAACACCAGATCTGGAAGCAGGAAGACCTCAGTTCAAATGTAGCCTCAGATACTTACTAGTTCTGAGATTTTGGGCAACCTTATTTGTCTCAGTTTCCTTATCTGTAAAATGAGCTGGAAAAGGAAATGGCAAACCATTCTAGTATCTCTGCCAAGAAAACCCCAAATGGGGCCAGGAGGACTGAAGACACGATATAAATGTCTTCTAAATAGCTATAAATTATATAATGTATAAATTATAAAATTATATATAAATGTATATACATTTGTCTTATAAATAGCTATAAAAGCAGTGTGTCTTGGCCTACCCTGATGATAGCAGCAGCCAGGTGATAGTCCCACCGTCCCCTGTCCTCATAAAATTCTTCTGAAGCTCAGTTTCATTCTGGGCACCATAGTCTAAGAGCACTGAAAAACTGGAATTTCTGGAGGACAATCAAGATGAGGGAGGGCCTCAAGTCCACATCAGAAGAGGATCACTTAAAGAACCTATGTACGCTTATTCTAAAGGAAAGAAGGCTCAAGTGGCCATTATGGCTGCTTTCAAGTATTTGAAGGGCTGCTGTATGGAAAAAGGATTAGATTTGTTCCCTTTGGCCCCAAAAGTCTGAACCAGGAACAATGGGTGGAAGTTGCAAGGAATCAAATTTAGGTCTGATGTCAGGAAAAACTTCCTAAGGGGTAGAGCCATCCTACAGAGGGATGGGGTGCCTCTAGAGGGAGTAGATTTCCTTTCATTAGAGACTTAAAAAAGGAAACTCAATAACCATTTCTATATGTTATATTTATTTGTTATAGTGGGAAATTTCTTTTGATTCAAGGTTGGATTAGATGCTCACTGAGGCCCATTTAAATTTTTTGATATGTCCAAGTCCTTTCCCTCTTCTCAGCCTCAGTTTCCCCATCTGTTAAATAAGTGAACACTGGACAGGCATCTCACAAGCCTGGTTTATAAATCTAGCCCTGACTGACATATCTGGATCTTAGTTTCTTCTATCTGTGTACCTTGGGGAGACTGGGATTAGACTAGGTAACCCAAATAGTTCCTTCCAGCTCTACATTCTCCCTCGTTCACATTTGGGCTCTCTCACTTCTGTGAGCTCAGCTGAACTTTCAGTTGTTGTTCAGTTATTTTTCCATCATGCCCGACCTGTCGTGACTCCATTTTGAGTTTTCTTAGCAGAGATACTGGAGTGATTTGTCATTTTCTTCTCCAGTTCTTTGTTCAGATAAGGAAACTGATGCAAACAGAGTTAAGTAAATTGGTCAGAATCATAGGAAGGGTCTGAGGCCAGATTTGAAGTTAAGAAGATGGGTCTCGCTACATTCAGGTTCAGCTCCCTATCCACTGTACCATCCAGCTGCCTCAGTGAGACCATGTGATATTTAAAACTTATTTGGCTCCTAAAGCTTTTTGGAAACTGGCTCCAAACCATCTTTCCAAGCCTATTGCACATTCTATTTTCTTTCTTTCCCACACATTACAATCCAGTCACACTGACTTATTAGAAATTCTCCCAAAACTCATTCCATTTCCAGCCTCAGTTGGTCTCCCTCTTCACTGTCTCCTTTCAGAATTTCTAGCTTCCCTGGAAGTTCAGTTCACATTTCACCTCAAATAAAAGCTATCTTCATCCCTTCATTTGCTAGTGCCCTCCCCAGAAATCAATGATATAAATTTCATATTTAATTTTCATGGTATGTGTTGTCTCCCCACTGCAACGTAAAGTCTTTGACAGAAAGGATGGTTTCATTTTTGTCCTTGTGTTTTTACCATATAAAATAGCTGACATATACTAGATAATTAATAAATCCTAGTTGAATTTAATTTCTTTTTCAGATATTGAGGAAAATTTATTAAAAAAGAATCTTAAGGAATCATCTTAATGTTTCTGGCCAGAAGTGGGTTCCACTCCTTTGCAAGAACAGGGAGCCCTGGGCACAGAAGTGGGAGAAGCTTTACATTTGCTAGTCCCTCCCTTCAGAGAATGGATTGATCCGCTTCTTCTGGGTTACAATCTTTCTGATACAGCCGCTACATGTTTCCCCTAAAGAAGTATAAACATGTTCCCCCTCCCTCATCATACATCCCATGTTCAAAAATGGTGGAAAACGGCTCCTCTGGAGTATGTTATTTAATTTGAATTGAATGCTCCTTTCCATTTCTGAATTCAAAGATTCTTCTAAGTAGTGAGTTCCTGGGCACTGGAATTATTTAAGCAGAAGTGGAGGGTTTCTTTTTCAGGAGATCATAAAGAGAACTCTTGTTTGAGAAGTGGGATTGCACTAGAGAGTCCAAAATTCCTTTCTGGCTCTATGAATCTGATTCATCCAGAAACCCTTAAGGTCTGAATAATGCAGAGACCGTCATGGATCCCCTCTGAATTCCTGGATCCCTGAGTCTGAATCACAACACATTTGAGCATTGGATTCTATATTCTTGTACAGATCCCATCTCCCTTCCCAGAGAAGTGAACTTCCAAATGGCAAAAAGGAATCACGCCTCTTCCACATCATGAATGGCTATTCAAAGGAGACTGGTTGATGGAATGAAGCCCCCCCAAAAAAGCAGTGACAGGTGTGGTAAACCCCAGTTTTCAGCCTTCTGACCAGACTAGCTATATCTCCTACTTTCATCTCTGGCCCTGACTCTTGAACTGTTTTCTGTCTCTCCCCTCAGACCTGGGTGGCCCCTTTACCCTCAGGAACTAGAATGGCCAGACCCTAAGTACATACTCTGTGGAAACCCTTTACAACTTCCAGCTAGACTGGACTTGCAGGGCCCTGTGACCAACTCCCAGCCCTGCTCTCCATGCCTCAAACCAGGCCCCAGGCCCCAGGCCCCACTGACCAGTATCCAGCAGCAGGCGCACAATGTCAAAATTGGAATGGGAGACGCTGTAGTGCAGGGCCGAGTTGCCATTCCCATCGGCCAGGTTGACAACATGAGCCAACAAGGCTGGAGACTGTGCTTTCAAAGTGGCCAGGAGGGCTGCCACGGGACCGGGGCGGGAGTGCTTCTGGCTGGACACACGAAACCATTCCTGCTGCACCAGGCGTGAAGTGCCAGCAGCCTGTGAAGGCAGATGATAAGCAGAGAATGACAGGAGAGTTTGCCCATGCTGCTGCTTACTTCCTCCGAGCCTGGATGGCAGGGGTCCGGGGCGATTGAGAACTTACCCCTTCTCGGTCCCGGCCACCCCTGGGCTGGTTCAGCTGCTTCTGGAGCACCAAGCAGGCTTCCTTCAGGCGGGGACTCAGCTCAAATCTGAAACAAGGAAAAGAAGGGGTCCCTAAGGTACAGAGAAGAGACTCCTTAAGGGCTGGAAAGGGAGCAGAGGAAGACTTTGGGTAGGATGGAGACCTTCCCAGAGATGGAACAAAACTGACTTACTCTTCCCTTCACCCCTACTCACTTCTCCCGGCTGTCAGGGGCATCATGTGCAGGTTCTGGCTGGTCCTGGACAGCAGAAGGACCACTCACTGGGGAGGGAGGGGGGGAAGGGCCGGCAGAGCCAGCGCTCTCATCTGAGGAGTCCTCGGGGTCCCCTGGCTCTGACTCGCTGTCTTCCTCCTCTTCCTCCTCACTGGATGAGGAGCTCTCATACCTGATGGGAGAAGGGCTTGTGGGTGGAGGAAGTCAAAGAGGAGAAGCTTTGGGGCATGGAAGTCACCCAGCCCCGAGTGCCCAGAATCCCAAACTAAACTCCAGGCGTGCCATGTAATGTTTCTGGCCTGACACCTGCACTGCTCAACCTTCCTGAAGAGTGATTCCATTCTCCAGGGACAAGGAAACCACTGTTCATGAAGGCCCATTCCCCGTCTGAGTCATGGAAAGAAGCTACAGCCTGGAGCAAGGGGAAAAGCCGGATCTAAGCCAGGGCAAGTCAGACCCTGACTCACAGGACTTGGAGTTGGACCTCTGAGGTTGTCTAGACCAAGCCCCTCATTCTGTAGAGGAGGACGCCATGGTCAGAGGGGAGAAGGGACTTTCTCACGATCACACCCCTAGTGAATACAAGGGCTAGAACTGGAAGCCAGGCCTCTGATTTCAAATCCATGCTCATTAACTCGGAACCAGGAGGGAACCCAGAGCTTAGCAGGGGGAAATTGGGTTCTAGAGTCTCACTCTCCATTGAGGATGCCCACAAACTGCAGGCTCTTAGGACCAGAGCTGGGCTCCGCCGTCCCATCTCGCTTCTTCATGATGGATCTGAGGGTACCTGAAGACAAAGGGAGCTTGTTGAACAGGTATCCCCCTCAGACACGTCCCCACAGCCAGGTAAGAGGGAAGACAGACCTACCAGGCTGAGCTGTGACCCTGCTCTGCTGAGCTGGAGCCCCGTAGCCACTCAGGGCAGCCTCTCCAATACCGGGCTCCGAGGGTCCCGGCTCGGCCTGCGTGCCCTTGTCAGCCAGGGCCCCCCGTTCCAGGGGGCTGGGCGTCTGTGTGGCCACCTCATGTTGCTGTGCCCTCGAAGGTGCCTCTAGCTCCCGGAGCCGCTCCTGCAGGAAGGCACTCACCCCACGCTGGTGCTCCAGGCTGCTTCTCAGCAGCTCTAGCTCCCGTTCAGCAGCATCAGGCACTCCCAAAAGCTCCTCTGTCACCCACGTGGCTGCCTCGTGGGTCTCAGGCACCGCCAGCATGCCCCCTTCACAGGTCTTGGGTGCTGCCAGGGTGCCCGCCTCCCGGGTCTCCAATGCCACCCCCACACCCACCTCCCGGGTCTCCAGCACCACCAGAGTGCCCGCTTCTCGGGTGTCGGGCACCGCCAGCACGCCCGCGTCACAGGACGGCCCGTGGGCTTGTGTGCGGGCCTTGGTCCCCCTCTCTGACGTGGTCAGTCTCTCGGTCAGCCGGCGTAACTCAGCCAGTTTGCCAGGCCGGGCTGTGGCGTCCGGCTCAGGCTCGGGCTCGGGCTCGGGGCCCAGCTGGTGTCCTGCCTGTATCAGCCGGGCCCTCTCCTCACGCAAGGTTCGCAGCTGCTGCTGCAGAGCAGGGAGAGACCTCACCTGGCCCTCCAGCTCTCGGAGTCGTCGCAAAGCAGCCGCCATCTGCTCCCGGACGTGCTGCAGCTGGGCCGGGCTGGCAGCGGGCGCAGGGCTGCTGCGGCCTGAGCTCAGGGGACTCTTCCAGCCTGGCCCAGGGACGAGTCCAGGAGCAGCGGGTACCTGCTCCTGTTCCTGTGCCAGCCGCCGACTCGTCTCCAGTAGGGTCTTCTCCACACGGGGGTTTCTCCCTGAGGCCGTTCGAGGTGATGGTGGAGGCAGGAGACCAAGGCTGAGGGGAGGTCCTGGAGCAAGGGACAAGTTTCCCCCAGGCTCCCCCAGGCCCTGGGATGGCACCCGTCCGTCCTCACTGGCTAAAGACTCGGTGGAGGTCCAGGGTCCTGGGCTACGGGGACTTCGGGGGCCAGAAGGCCGAGGGCCCCTGGGTCGACGGGTGGGCAGTGGGGCTCTGCCACGGAGGCCCTGCCCACTCTCAATATCCTCCACATACTTCAGGAAATCCAGGTCCAACTGGAAGCCATAAGGAGTCTCCACTGAGTATGGGCTTCGAGCCCCACCATCCTGGTCCTTGTATAGAAAGGGGCCTCCCAGGTCTGGAGGGGAAAGATACAGGGTTCAGAACTAGCAGGGCCACAGCTCAAAAAAAAAAGACATGGGGTCAGACTCAAGTGTTTGGGGAGCAAACCCCAAGGTCAGGGGGAGGGCGAACCCAGAGGTCACCCATATCCAGGACAGCTCCGAGGATGCCCTGCTGGCAGTATCTGAACAACCACTTCCCCACCAGTCTCCCTCCTGTAATCAGGAATTTCCTTGCCCTTTTCACCAGCCCAACCACTTTAGCCCCTGGGGAAGAGAAAGAAATTTTCCCTGCCCCCAGTTCCTCTCACCTGGTAGGTTCTGGTTCATAGCAAACTTGGCCATTGTCTCTGTAGAAAAGTGGGAGAAAAAAGAATTAGCCTAGGCCAGCAAAGTAACAAAATGCGTATCCCTGATTCTGCCCAGACTGCCTTCTCCCCTGGAGCTGTAGAGTCTTCATAGGCCCCTTCCTCAGCTTCCAGGCCCAGGGGCTCTTTGGCCCGAGGCAGCGTTCTGAAGAGAGGGAAGAACCCTGGATTTGGAGTCAAAAAGACCCCACTTCATATCCCAGCTCTGAACCATTTACTACCTGTGTGATCTTGAAGACATTCACTTAGCTTCTTTAAACTTCATTTTGTTCCTCTGTAAAATGAAGGAATTGATGCCCAAAGAGTTAAAAAACTGTGCACACCCTTTGATTCAGCAGTGTCTCAACTGGGCCCATATCCCAAAAAGATCATACAATAAGAGAAAAGGATCCACATGTACAAAAATGTTTGTAGCAGTTCTTTTTGTAGCGGAAAAGAAATAGAAACTGAGTGGAAACCCAATGGGAAATGGCTGAATAGATTATGGTATACAAAAGTAATGGAATATTATTGTTTTATAAGAAATGATCAATGGGATGATTTCAGAAAGGCTTGGAGAGATTTACATGGCCTCTTTTACTTTGTCAACAAAACCATATAAATAAATCTGGGAGAGGAAGACGTTCTGGTTTTTGGCCAATTGTCTGGGCACTGAGAAGTTAGATGATTTGCCAAGAATCATTTAGAATAATATATTTTTTTTCTCAAATGGGTGGCCATTGTATATAGGTATGGGTGCTGCATCTGGCAACTGAGCTTCAGATTCAGGTTCTGCTGCTTGTTAACTGTGTTACCCTGAACAAGTACTATTTACATTTACACTGAGTCAGTTGGGACTAGAACAATGACCAGTTGGGCTTGGCTTGGGACCTAGTGTTGGCCAATCAATGAGAGTCAGAGTGGTTTTGGTTTAAGGAGAAATCTAGCCAATAAACCTCAAGATATCTTGAGAAGGTTCAGTGAGCAAAAAAAAAAAGTTTTTAAGTGCATCTATGTCCATACATTATACCCTTACCTACAGTAAGTGTAGTTAGAGCTCACAACACACTCTCCATCCTGGGCCCTTGACCATTGCAGCAAGAACAACTGACTTGAATCAGGAAACCTAGATTCAGTTCCCAGATCTGGAATTTCCTAGCTAAAACAAGGAAACTTCCCATTTCCTTCTCTATAAAATATTTAAAAATAAAATTATTACATAAGATTTACTATAAAGAAAATACTTTGCATGCTCCAAAGTCATGTGGAAATGGGAGCTATCATCATGAGATCTGACATTCAAAGGGACCATTAGGTCCAATCCCTTCACTTTACAGATGGAGAAACTGAGGCCCAGAAAGGGGAAAGTACTTGCTCAGGGTCACAAGCAGCAGAGCCTGAATCTGAAGCTCAATCACCAGATGCAGCCCCCCTACCTACATATAGCCACCCATTTGAGAAAAAAGTATTATTCTAAATGACTCTTGGCAAATCACTTAATTCTCAATGCCCAGGCAGAGAACAGCAGGTGCCAATCTGTATAAACAGTTTCCAACTAAATCACAGATTTGGTTTGTCCCCCCCAAACCTCCCTGCAATAAGATGCACCATGGTCCAATAGTCAGGCTTAAAGCCAAGAAGGCCGGGCATCAGACAAGAGTCTGTTACTAGCTGTGTGACCATGTGTTAAGTGCCTTATGCCTCTCAGTGAGTTAGACTTTCAGAAATTTTCTCAGCAAACTCTCTAAGATTAAAAGTTACAGAACATGGGTAGACAGAGGTTCCACACCAGAAATCCCCTAAACTGATGACATTACAGGTCCAAACCCAAGATGCTCCCCCTCTATCCCAATTATTATTATCAACACTATTACTGCTGAGGCTAGCAGGAACACCAAAAAACTTGTGTCCCCATTAGGTAGCCAGGGTCAAAGGCGTGGAAAGGCACAGATAGAAATCTGACTCCTATGATGATGCTTGAATGTTTGATCTCTTTGGGGGACAGCACAATATGTTTGGGGGAGAAGAGGAAAAAACATTTATAAAGCTCTTCCTCTATCCTAGGAAGTATGTTAAATGGCTTTGTTTTGTTTTTATAAATATCTCATATAGTCCCCACAACATAAAATAGTCTTATTGGCAAGCATACATTTGGCATTCGAATAATGTAGCAATCTACACCCAAAGAAGTAGGTGCTAATATGATCCCTATTTTATGTATAGAAGAATTGCATATCTTTAACCTATCTGTGGAGGAAAGAGAGAAAACCATTTGGAACACATGATTTTGCAAGGGTGAATGTTGAAAACACGTATTTTGAAAATAAAAGCCTATTATTTTTTAAACTAAAATAATAATAATAATAAATACAATAATATTATATAATCTTATATGTATATAATATTATATATAAATATATAATAAAATACAATAATAATAAAATAAACTAAAATAAAAATTATCCTATTTTACAGTTGAGGAAACTGAGGCAGAAAGGTTAAGAGACTTGCCCAGGAACACATAGCTAGTATGAAGGCACATATGAACTCAGTTCTTCCTACCTCCAGAAAGAGCCCTTAAGCATTAGGAGTCCTGACTTCATGTCCAGGCTCAATAGTTTCTTGCCTTTTACCTAAAGGGCAAACCCTTTAATCATTCTGAGCTTCAATTTTCTCCTCTGAAAAATAAGAACCATGTTGCTGGTACTGTCAATTGGGAGTCAGAGTCCTTGGATTCAAATTCAGTCTCTTTACAAGGACCCTACTTGAGGTCATCTTGATGCATCCACATCTACCCTCCCTTCTCGGGTTCTTCCTTTATAAAGGGGATTGGACAAGATAACCTTCAAGGTCCCTTCCAACTTTAAAACCTAATGATGTGAGGGAAGTTTTTAAGAGATATAGCAAGAGGAACATGTAACTACTTCCTTCCTACTATGGCAGGAAAAGAATGAATGCCTTTGGGCCAGAGATCAAAAACATCAGGGGAGCAACGGTATTGGGGGGACCCACAAGGAGGAGAGCAAAGAGAGGACACTTTGGGGATTTGAAAGAAGACCGCCTTCTCTAGCAGCAAGGGTCACCTTCTGGACCAAAGAAGGAAGTAACTTCCTGGGGATACTGGTCTCCTGGGTCCAAGGAAGGTAAAACTGGACTCAGAATTTCAATAGAGGATCCCAGAAAAACTGGAAACCCATATGCTTAGGAAATCAAAGGCGGTCACATCTGAAACGCACTTAGCACAGTGCCTGGCAAATTTATATTGCCCATAAGATGCTTAAATATTCTTTAATCTTGACTAAATCACCTTCTCTGTATCCCATATGTAAAATGGGGGATGAGTTTGGCCAGACCGCTTCCAAGATCCCTCCCAGCTTTAAAATGTCACGATTCTAAGATGAAAGGACTAGGGAGGTTTTCTACAAGTGAGTCATTATAAGGCATCCAAGAGGGGAGGGTGAGAAGGTTATAGGCAGAGAACACTGAAACCTTGTGTTCCCAAGAGAGTTAACTTCCAAGGGCACTTATGTCTCCTACTCTCATCAGAGAGGAGAGAAGGAACGCTCCAGCCTGGGACCCTGGGGAACTGGATTCCAGTCCTGCCTCCAGCACCAGCCTCAGGGAGTCCCTCCCTTTTTTTCTGGGCTCCACTTTCCCTATGTATGTATGAGGAAGTTGTCCTCTCTCTGCCCTCCCAGCTGGAACAATGTGTGAGTCTAACATCCTGGAAATGGAAGAAGTGACTTCATTGCCCAGAATCAGGGAGGGGGCCAAAAGGAACAGCTGAGCATACAGTACAAAGCCAAGGGTGCTGGAACATCTGTTTGCAACTGCAGCCTGAGCTCTCTGAGCGGCCCAAACAGCCACAGGGTCAAGAAGGCAGTCTTTGGGACCTGGGTCCACCCTGCCTCCCCAGGGGGAGTTCAGGAATGCTGGAGCCACTAGAAAAAACAGGGTCCTGAGACTCCTCCCCCGTTCAAGCTGGTGATACATAGTTCAGACATTCCAGTCACATCTGGAAACAAGCCAGCTCCCTAAAGCTGGACAAGCAGGCACCAAGAGGGAAAGGGGGGGCCCTAGACCCAAGAGATGGATGCTGATGTTGAGTCATCCTCCCCGACACCCTGTAAACTCTACTCTCACCTGGGCCAGCTCAGGTGCCAACCACTGACCCAGCTGCAGGAAAGAATGTGCCTCTTGGATGACTCAGCCCACGATTTCATCTCTCTCCTCTCCACACTCCTCACACTCCCTAGTAGCAGAATTATTTGTTTACTTGTTCCTGCCTAGTTAGATGTCATATTCGAAGCTCCTTGGGAGCAGGGTCCGGATTATAATGTGCAATGCTTTGTAAGTCTACATAAACGGTGACTCTTGTATCCCCAGCGCAGGGCCCTAGATATAATTAACAGATTCATAATAAATGTCACTTGAACAAATTAATTCTCTGACCCCATTCACTTTCCCTCCGGCTAGAAGTCTATCTGTTCCAGTCTCCCTGATTTCTTCAGCTGGCCAGAGGAAGGGACCTCCCTCTTGCCCCACAGTGGTGATGGTTCAGGCTCAGCAAAACCAGATGCCAAAGGCCAGAGGAAAAGAACCAAAAATACTTGGGGCTGATTGGTCTCTGGCGGTGACAGCTGGGCCTATTTGAGGTTGAGGGGAGGAAAAAGGAGTTCATGGGCCAGATTTGGACTCTCTGGGTCAGTGGCTTTCAATAGAACGGGCTGTTTCTAATAGTAAACAAGAGTTCTTTGAGTAGAGGTTACAGGATCACTTGGAATTAATCGCAGTGAGGTCCCACCTAGGCCTGAGAGTCTAGGATTCTGTGAATTCAGTGCCGTATGTGTGAAGAACACAGCCCGCTCTTCTCTTCTAGTCCCCACCACCACAGCCCATCAGTGTCATGTGATTCCACCCACTTCCCCGCCCCATCACTTTATGGAGCAGTCCCTCTGTGTATCAGAGTGGGCTCCGAGCCCCATTTTAGTAAACAGGCTCCATGGCTTCATACGCCCACCCCCTACCCTAGGCTGTCAAGAAAGCCGGATGCTGCTGCCTGAGAGCCCCTCATTAGGCCATCATGACTCCCAGGGCCCTGCCAGCTATTTTGGGATCCTGTACTGTTGTTATCATTGGGTGACAAGTTGGGGGGGGGGGTGAAGGAGGAAGGAAGAGGAAGAAAGTTCTTAACTGTTGATGAGGGGAGGAATTATAACAGCTCATACTTCAAAGGTTTTATAAGGTGCTTTCCTCTCAACAATCTGAGAATTAAGTAGTGTGGTTATCCCCAATTTACAGAAAGATAAACTGAGGCTCAAGAGGCAAATTTACTTGCTAGGTGTGCCATCTTGGATAAATGGTAGAAAGTACTAGGATTTGAAGACTGATATTTTTTCCAAAGGGGCTAGGGGTCGGTTTTCAGCTACCACAGGCCTCTATCTCCTATCTGCATATTTGAATACTTTCAGCAAACATCCTTATTCCTGGGCTGCAGATTCCTCCTTTTTTTTTTTTTTTTTTTTTTTTTTAAACACCAAGAGTAGATTAGAAGGCTTTTCCTGAGTTTTCCAACTCTAAATCCTGTGTTCCTAAGTCCTTGGAGGAGCCCAAAGGTCTTAGAAGCTGTCCACCTGAGGATCAAAGGAAGAAAGCCCAGCTTTTCCCTTCCTGCTTGAAGGACAGTAGGAAATGTTCTCAACGAGGCCCCACCCCATTCAGGGATTGATGTCCCAAGCCCCCCTAGAGCTCCCTCACTATCCCTGAGAGTGGGAGGGGACGGAAGGGACAAAGATTCTTCCTTCCTAGCTAGGCGGCTTCATCCGCTGCCCATTGTCTCTCAGGGCCCCTGGGGCTGCTTCCCAGGCCCCAGTTTCCGGAGAGGTTAGGGCCACCCCCCTCTCCAGGCCCGGTCTCCCGGGCTGGGGGGGTGGGGGGGAGAGGAAAAGGTGAAATCCAAGCATCAGTTAGGCTGAGCAGGGGAGTTCTGGTACCAGTCCCTGGGAGAGCTCTGCAATTCCTTCCCTACCTGAGCAAGAAGTGGGGACGTGGTCAGAGGCTTCCAAAGCACTTCTGACCTTGCCGGCCCCCTGCTTCTCTCAGGCTCAGCCTTAACAATCTCTCCCTACGCACTCACTCCCCCAAGCTAGTCACAAGGTTGAATAATCGTATCCTCCCCTACTGGGGGCGATAAAAACAGAGCGGACCCTTCCCACCCAACTACTTACTCTATCCTTTCTGGAACAGCTTTGAGAGCCCACTCCCCTCAAGGGCCTCCCGGGGACCCTTCTCCTCAAAGTGGCCAGAGAAGACGATCTGCTGGGAAAAAGTCCCTGAATCGGGCTGAGTTTGCAATCCCCCCCTCCCATCCTCACCTGTCTTCTGAGCCCCCCGCCATCCCGGTCTCCTCCAGTGCAGTCCCTCTTAGGTCCCCCGCCCCCAACTCTCTTCCCCAGACCCTCAGTGCATGCGCCCTCAAACCTCCAACCCGGGGTCCCCAGATCTCCTGCTCCCCCAACCCCGACAGCCCCACCCCGCCCGGGTCTCCCTTCCTCCCTCCGGCCCCACCGGGAATTCCGAACTGTCCTACCTGCAGTGCTCCTGGCCCCGACGCCGGAGCCTCCGCCTGAATCCGATGCTCTCCTTAATAAACCCGGGACTAGAACTGGCAATCGTATCAGCCAATCATCAGCCGTAGGGTTCCCGAAGGACCAATAGTAGTGTAAAAGCTGGTGAGGGGCGGGGGGGGGTCCGAAAGCTGAGTCCGTCTCCCGGAGCCCAAACTGAGGAAAAGACCGAGTTTCCAGCCCCTCCCTGCGGGCTCCTTGCGGCCAAGACCCGCAGATCCTGACCCAGCCACCCGACTCCTGTCCGTGCCGAGCTCCTGCCGAAGAACTCAGAACCTAGAACTTAGCGACAGCCAGAGCAGAACCCAATTCAGAGAGCCCGAAATGGAGCGCAGAGCTCAAAGTCAGGCTCAGAACCCATCCCAGAAAGCTGGAGGGAAACCAGAAGACGGCCCAAAGTCCGGGACTGTCCGAGAGACCAGAATTCCACCTAGAGGCCAGTTTGGAGGCCAGCTCAGCGTTGGCCGTCTGGGTTCGCTGCGGCGCTCAGAGACTCCCCCAGAACTCAGAGCCCAGCCCAGCTGAAAACTACATCTGGAGGCCCAGGCTGGAATTTTAGACCCTCCTTCCACTAACTCCCTCCCTGCCTGCCTTACTCCAGGCAATCACCTCAACCCCACCCTCCGGAGGCCCTCCCCAGCTCTGCAGGTCACTTAGACACCTTTAATACACATTAATACATTCTTTCTTTAGGTATTTGCCCTCTCTCCCCCAACTAATCTTAGGAGGCCCAGAGCCTCAGAGGCAGAGTGGGACAAGGCCTCTAGAATGACTTCTATCCCACTTCCCCATTACCTTCAGTCTTTAAGTCATGAAACCCCAAGGAAGGACGAGATTCAAAGAATTAAATGTTGGGACTCAGACTGAAATAGAAGATGATAAGGACTACCCCCCAAAGCTAGACTTCTGTACTCTGTTATCTGTTACAAAGCTTCCTGATTTGCAAAATTATTTTTCATTCCCTTAGGTTTGGACCCCGAATTTAACAAACCTTTATTTATTGCCTTCAATGTGCTGTTCTGTCTACATCCCTCAGAAACCTTCCTTCCCTTGTCTCATTGCAGACTCATAGGATTATGAGTCCC
This sequence comes from Sarcophilus harrisii, assembly GCF_902635505.1. Classification (NCBI taxonomy): domain Eukaryota; kingdom Metazoa; phylum Chordata; class Mammalia; order Dasyuromorphia; family Dasyuridae; genus Sarcophilus; species Sarcophilus harrisii. Next base: position 672,195,495 of record NC_045426.1, read on the forward strand.
CCACCCCAATCCATGAGTTGTTACTCATAGATGTTACTCAAGATGGAGAGTTCTGACAAAAGATGCTCCACAGCAGAAGGAAATGGCAAACCACTCAAATACCTTTACCAAGAAAACCCCATGGACAGCACTAAAATGATAAAAGAGGTGAAAGATGAACCTCTCGTTTGGAAGGCCCAATATGCCACAGAGAATAACTATAGGTAGTTCCAATACTAATGAAATGGCTGGGCCAAAGTCAAAAGGAAGATCAACTGTGGGCGTATATAGTGACAGAAGAATGTCCAGTCTTGTAAAAATCAATATTGCTTAAGAACCTGGAATGTAAGATCTAGGAACCAAGATAAGCTAGATATGAGCAAATAGGAGATGGAAAGATTAAATATTGCTACTTTGGGTGTCAATGAACTTAAATGGATGGGAATGGGTGAATTTAATTTAGATGATCACTACACATACAATTCTGGACAAGAATCACTTAGAAGAAATGCAGTAGCCCTCGAGGTCAATAAAAGGGTGAGAAAAGCCGTACTGGAGTATAGTTTCAAAAAACAAACAGCAATATCTGTTTGAATCTAAGGCAAATTGTTCAACATCACAATAATACAAGTCCATCCTCCAAATGTTGATGCCAAAGAGATCAAAATTGATCAGTTCTATGAAGACCTGCATCTTCTAGAAATAACCACCACCCAAAAAAATATCATTGAAATGATAAATAAATCAAAAGATAATTGGTATAATTGGCAAGTTTAGTTTGGGAGTATAAAATTAAGCAGGACAGGGACTAATAGAGTTTTGTTACAATAAACACAGGTTATAGCAAGCACTCTTTTCCAACAATCCAAAAGGCAACTACACATGAATGTCACCAGATGGTCAATTTAGAAATCATATTGATTATACATTTTGTAGCCAAAGGTGGAGAAGCTCTGTACACTCATTTTTAACAAGCCCTGGAACTGATGTGGCTCAGATCATGAGCTTCTTATTGCAAATTTCAGACTTAAACTGAAAAAAAAAAAAACTGGGAAAACTATCATACCAAAATAACATCCCTTATGAATATGAAATGGAGATGAATATTAAGGGATTAGATCTGGTAGACTACCTAAAGAGCTATGGACAGAAGTTTATAATATTATACAAAAGGCAGCAACAAAAAACATTCCAAAGAAAAAGAACAAGAAAGCAAAATGACTTCTGATGAGGCTTTACAAATAGCTAAGGAAAAAAAGTGAAAGATAGAGAAATCCAGAGATATACCCAACTGAATTAGAATTCCATAGAAGAGTAAGGAGAGATAAGAAAGTTTTCTTTCTTTCTTTGAGCACAATACCTTGCACACAGTAGGTGCTCTATAAACGTTTGCTTGGTTTTTTTTTTAAACATTATTTCAAAATAGAAAAATAGATGAAGGGAAAAAATACATTGCCATGTGTATAGCAGAGCATAAGAGGATTCAAAATAAGAGACAATAAATTCCCATTTGAAGAAAGGCTATATACTAAAATTCCACACATTGTGTTTCAGAGATGTCCATCTTTTCTTTGCTTGTTGGTAAATTTCCTTTTGTTCTTTGCTGTGCACTTTTTCTCCCCCCATCCTTCCCCTTTTCCACCTCCCCTTCCCAAAAGGCTACAATTAAGTGTAGATATAATACGTACATACATTTACATAGATATCTATAGTCATACACGTGTATATATGCATGTACATTCACATACATTTGTGTAAGGTTGGATTATACTTCTTTGTCCTCTGTTTCTCTGAAGGTGGATAACATCATCCTTCCTAAGTCCAAGCCTTTCCATATTTTTCTGACTGACCACTTCATCATTTCCTATATCTCAACAATATTCCAACCTTATACAATCTAATTGTTTTAAATAGTCTAAAACAATATTAATATGGCTAACATATAGTGTAGTTTCCCATTTTCTGTCTTGATTTAATCTATTTTCTTTACCTTTGAGCTCAACTATTACTACCCCTATTTCTTTTCTAATAAATTCTACTCCTGATCATTATTATTATATTTATGTGTAGTTATTGCTTCCTATCCTTGCTGACTCATCTACTTTACTTCTATTACCTTATCTTGTATTACTTAATCTACCCAAACTCCAAGGATAGCTCCCTTATCCTCTCTCCCCCTTACTTTCCTCCTATCCCAGCCTCCCTTTTTATCCCATACCCATTAATCTACTCTTCCCTTTAATCTATTCCCTCCCACTCTTGTTTCTTTATAAATTTAGAAGACTTTTATATCATTCTAAATATATCATTTATATATCAGACAGATATGTCAGGCAGACAGTCTGAATGTATGTATGTATGTATTGTTCCCCCTTTAATCCATTCCCAATGTGAGTAGGATTCCCCTATCTAATTCTTCTGTCAGTTCTTGCTCTCACATCTCATTCAAATAATCCAATTATTTTTTTTTTAACCTTTCCCTACACCATTTGGTTTTTTAGAATCATATCTTACTCAACTCTACCCCAATTATTCTTTCAAACCAGCCACTTACTGACAATCTTAGACATATGATTTGCTTTTCCACATATTATAAAGCATAAAGAATGTGTCCTTATTGAGTCACTTAAAATTAATTTTTGATGTTTGATACTTCTATCTTACATGTTAAATTTTCTATTAAATTCAGGTCTTTTTGCAACAAAATCCTGAAAGTCTGATAATTCATTGAATATCCTTTTTTTTTTTTCATTTAAGATTATGTCTAATTTTGTTGGGTATGATATTTTTGGCCATAACCCTAGTTCTTTGACTCTTCCATATATAGTGTTCTAAGATGTGAGATTTTTAACTGTAGCCACAGTTAGTTCTTGTGTGATTCCAATTGTGGCTCCCAGCATATTTGAATTTTTTTTTCTCTTGTTGCTCATAATACTTTCCTCTTCATTGGGAATTTCAGAATGTAGCTATAATGTTCCTGTAGAGTTTCCTTGTAGCCCTCTTTCAGGTAGTAATCCATGGATTTTTTCTATTTCTACTTTCCCCTCTTGTTCTAACCCTTCAGGACAATTTTCTATAATTATTTCTTATATTATTATAATAAGATACTTTTTTTGGCAGGTCATAGTTTTCAGGTAATCCAATTTTGATGTTTTCTCTTCTTGATCTATTTTCCAGATCTGTTATTTTTCTTATGAGATATCCAACATTCTCTTTTATTTTTTCATTCTTTATTATTTTGTTTTATTATTTCTTGGTTTCTTATATTTTGCTGATTTCTCCTTGCCCAATTCAAATTTTTAGAGTCATTTTCCTCCTTAAGACTCTGGATCTCTTTTTCTATTTGGCTGATTTTCTTTTTATAATCTTATTTTTCTTGGATTGTTCCTTTTAAAATTTTCCCCCCCAATTTCTTTCATTTTTAAAAAAAAGTCTTTTTTGACTTCTTTTATGAATTCTTTTGGGGCAGAAAAGCACTGATACCTTGAAGTAGGAGAGATTTTTTTTTTAAATTTCAGGCTTTATTTTTTAGGGTTTTACTTATTCATTCATTTATTAAATAAATAAATTTATTATTTATTTCATCATCTTCTGAAGATAATCCCAGTTTTCCCTGTTCCCATGGTAATTTTCTGTGTTGTTTGTTTGTTTCTTTGGGGGTTTTTTTGTCTTTGTTTTTTTGATTATTAAGAGTTTGTTAATGTAATATCTTTCAATAGTGGGCAGGGTAGAAGGGGACATGCCTTCCTTCAGTTCCCTCTCTGGCCTGGAACCCCGAAACTAAGAACTCCACCTTTCTTTAAGGGCCTGCAGCCAGAAGCTTCCCTGCCCCACTGCTTCTGCACTCAACAAAAATACACTGCTTTTTTCTTACCCAGACAGCACAGCTGAGCTTGGAGTTCTTTATCAGCGGAGGTTCCTTCAATCTTCCCTGACTTAGGCAGCCACCTCCCCACACTGATCTGGAGGTGAAAATTCCTGTGACTGGGGCCCAGGCTACCACCCAAGCCAGCTAGTCCCAGAACTCTGGCTTGCTGAATCAGCAGAACTAGTCTAGAGATGTTAACACTTCACACAGGTCAAACTTCCATCCTGCTATCTTTCTTCTATTTTCTCTAGAGGACTATTGTTCTGCCCTAACTCCTATTTGTTTTCAGCTGCTCTATATTCTCCCTGAGACATAGTTTTGTCTTTTTTTGTGGGGGAAATCTGGAAAGCTTGGAATTTTTTGACCTACTCTACCACTTTCTCAGAATCCTCTCCCTCTCCAGTTCCTTTTCCTTGTTCAATCCTTCACTCATTCTGAAGAAGCTGTACTTCATTATCACCATTTAACAAATAAAGAAACCGAAGCTGAGGGAGTTTAAATTACTTGCTCAGAATTACTTAAGCTAGTATCTCAGGTTTCCAGATCCTATGCCCTTATCCATTCACTCTCCCAATCCTCTCCTGGCTCTCCTCTTCTCTCTCTGTACATTTTCTATCATGTCACAAAGGCTTGCTCAGGATAGAAGTACACTTTACCTCTTTGTCCCTTTCCTCTGATTGTCTCATTACTCCCAGAACTTTCATTTTAAGGGAAGCACACTGGTCAGACATATCTGATATTCCAGACTTTCTCTGTCATTCCCTTAATGGGCACCTTCTCCTTGCTTTATAATTCCCTTTTATTTGTCCCTTTGTTTCCATCACCACCATCACCACTCTTTAGAATGTAAGCTCCTCTGCTTGTAGTTGTGCTCCCAGCACTTAGCATAGTACCTGATTTTTGGTGTGTTTTTTTCTATTTTACCCTATTACCTCTGCTCTGTGAAAAACAGTGATCAAGCCTTGATTTTGGAAATAGAGGACTTGAAACTGATTAAATTGTATAATCCCTTTTCCTTCATTGGTCTCACTTTCCTTACCTGTAAAATTAGAGATGTTAACTTAGATAACTTCTAAAATCCCAGCTGAGAAAGTACTTGATAATCCTTAAAAAGGATAAATGAATATCTGCTATGATGATGAACTTCTGAGAAAAGAACTCATTCATTCCCACATACAATGGAATTCAATTGCCTCAGTGATGGGAATATGAGTAAGCATTACTGGGAGATGGAGCTGAAGTAAATGAACAGCTAGGAGGGAATAAGATCACAGTAATGCTGTGGAAACAATTGTGGATCTGGGAAGGTAAAATTTGATAGAACTGGTGTAAATGAAGTATGAAGATTAGGCTAGCCTACCATCTCCATCCTCCCAACATGCCCTGCTTTGTCATACTTAGTAATGAGCATTCCTTGTCCGAAGTCTGTATGTGACATGAATTAAGCAACTTTTAGCGTTCGTGCGTTCTACTATTAAACTTGGATTTGTATCTGAGAGATTAAAAAAAGATCTTTCATTCCAGGAAAAATCTCTTTATGGCAAGAATTATTAACCATTTTTGTCATAAATCACTTATGCAACCTGGTAAAGACTATGAATCCCTTCTCTTAATAACTTTTTTAATATATAAAATAAAATTCAGAGGATTACAAATGAAATCAATGTTTTGAAGTGCAGTTAAAAATACACACACACACACACATTTAAAACAACTTGACAAACCCCAGATTAAGAATCCCTTGCCTACAGAAATTCAGGCAGAAGGACTGATAAAGACAGGCAGAAATTCTTCCTTCAGACCTAGGGCTATGATTTTTGGTTGGTTTGTGTATCAAATTTTTATCAGTCATAAAAAAATGTTTCACTACTTCTTCCATTCTCTAAACAGAATCATCCTGTTTCTCCCTGTGCCTGTTAACAATCCAGAAATGTCAGAGGTGAAAGGTATCTAACAGTTCATGGAGTACAACCCCTTTCTTTGACAGAGGAGAGCTGAGGCCTAGAGAGTCTCAGCTGTTTTCTCTACCCTCCTCTCCTCTCTGAAATCTAATTTCTATACAGTTGCCAAAATAATATTCTGAAAGCATAATATTTTGACCATGTCACTTCCCTGCTTCATAAATTTCAATGAAATGTGAACACAATTACAAAACACTCTTTACATAAATACAGATCTAAATAGTGGGGAAAATATTAATTGCTCACAGGTAGGCCAAGCCAATGTAATAAAAATTGTAATACCACCTAAATCAATTCACTCATAAGCACCATAGCAATCAAACTACCAAAAGGCTCTTGTACAGAATTAGAAAAAAATAAGAAGATTCATCTGGAAAAACAATAATAACAAAAAAGGAATCGCAATGGGAAAAATAAAATTAGTGGGAAGAAATGGGACCTTGCAGTACTAGATCTCAAATTATTCTACAAAGCATTAATCATCAAAACAGTTTGATACTTGTCAAGAAACAGAAATATTGATTAGTAGAATGGATTAGGTATACAATATACAGAGACAAAGAAGCACAGTTACTTGATTTTTGATAAACCCCAAAGATCCTAGCTACTAGGGGCAAGACCTCACTGACAAAAAATATTGGGAAAACTGGAAAGTAGTCTGGCAGAAACTAGTATAGACTGACACCTCATGTCATATACCAAGATGATTGATTTATGATTTAAACATAAATGGTAACATCTTAAGCAAATCTGAGGAGCATGGAAGAAATTATCTATCAGATCTATGGATGGGGAATAGTTCACAACCAAACAAGGAGTAGAAAGGATTATATAAGGTAAAACAGACAATTTTGATTAAATGAAACAAATTTTTGCAAACACAACCAAAGCAGTTAAAATTACTAGAAAAGGGAATAAGCATTTATATAGAACTTACTATGTACTAGGCATTGTGCTAAGTGTTTTTTGATAAATATTTTCTCATTTGATGCTCACAACTTGTCAAGGTGGGTACTAACCCCATTTTATAGTTGAAAAAAACAGCCAGCCAGAGATTAGGAGATTCACCTAACATCACATAGTTAGATTTGAATTCAGGTCTTCTTGATTACAGGCCCAACACTCTTTCCACTGTGCCACCTAACTGGTAGAAAATATAGGATGAAAAAATTTTGCAACAAGTTTCATTGATAAAGGTCTCATTTCTAAAATATACAGAGACTTATTCATGGTTTAAAATTTTATTAATTAGCTTTTGGCATATATTTTATGAGATTTTGATTTTCATTTTTTTCTCCCTCCCTCCCCTTATTTCTCTGCAAGAAAGCAAGCAAGCAATCTGATAGATTATACATGTACAATCATATTAAACATATTTCCACAATAGTCATGCTGAGAAAGAAGAATCAGAAGAAAAGAGAAAAATCATGAGAAAGAAAAAGCCTCAAAAAAAGAAAAAGAAAGAAAGAAAGACTGTATTTCAATTTGCATTCAGACTCTGTAGTTCTTTCTTGGATGTGGATACTATTTTCCATCATGATTCTTTTAGAATTGTCTTAGATCATTGTATTGCTGAGAAGAGCAAAGTCTATCAAAATTGATCACCCATACAATGTTGTTGTTACTGTATACAATGTTCTCCTGGTTTTGCTCACTTCACTCAGCATCAGTTCATGTAAATCTTTCCAGGTTTTCCTGAAATTTGCTTGCTTATCATTTCTTAAGGAACAATAATATTCCATTACATTCATATGCCACAATTTATTCAGCCATTCCCCAATTAATAGGCATCCCCTCAATTTGGCAATTAGTTGCCACCACAAATGGCTTGCATTTATAAGAATAAGTGACATTCTCCAATTGATAAATAGTCCAAGTCAGTTTTCAGAGGAAAAAAATCTGTTACCAATAATCATGTGAAAAAAAAAACTAAATCAGTAATAATTAGGGAAATACAAATTAAAACAGCTCTCAGGTTCTACTTCATACCTATAAGATCCGCAAGACTGAGCAAAAAGGGAAATGAAAAATACTAGAAGGGATATTGAAAAATGGCTATTTTTAATATACAGTTGGTGGTGTTGTGAACTGGTCTAGCTATTCTGGAAAGCAATTTTAAATTATGTCCCCAGTTATTAAACTATGTACATTCATTGATACAGTGATATTGCTACTAGATCTATACTTTAAAGAAAAAGGGAAAGGATTCATGTACAAATGTTTATAGCAGTTCATTTTTTGATGGTCACAAAAAATTAGAAACTAAAGGGATGTTCTTCAAATTGAGGAATCACTGAACAAATTATGATATAAATGTGATAGAATGCTATCAGGATATAAAAAATAATAAAGGAGATAGTTTCAGAGAAACCTGGAAAGACTTGTATGAACTGATACATAATTAAATTAAGAGCGCTAAGAGAACAATTTAGATAATAAAAACAATGTAACTTTGAAAGATTTAGGAACTCTGATCAAAGGAATGACCAATCCCAATTCCAGAGGACTCAATGATTTACCCAGGATTACCCAGCTACTAAGTGTCTGAGGCCAGATTTGTTTTGTTTTTGTTTTTTCATTTTCTCAAAGGGGAAGGAGAAGGATAAGTGGGAAAAAAGGATTTCAGTTTATAAGTGGTTTCTTCCTATGACTTCTAGAATCAGATGCAAATTCTTCAGTTTGGTTCTCAACATTCTTCACAACTTGACTTCAACCTACCTTTCCAAGTTTTTTATACACTAGTTACTCCTCTTCATTTACTCTATGGTTCAACCAGTCTTCTTCCTGTTCCTTACATATACTATACCCCCACTTCCTTACAATCTTAATCACAGGAGGTTATTTCCCATGACTCGGAGTGCATTCCAACTCCTTCCCTACTTCCTCCTCTAAGAATCCCTAGTTTCTTTCAAAGTTCTGTTCAGATTGTACACAACAATAGCATGATTATGTGATGACCATCCATGATGAACTTAGCTCTTCTCAGCAATTTGGTGATTCAAGATAATTCCAACAGACTTGAGATAGAAAATGCCATCCAAAGAGAGAAGTATGGAGACTGAATATGGATTGAAGTATAGTATTTTCACCTTTTCTCTTAATTGTTTGCTTTTTCTTTCTTATAGTTCCCCCTCCTTCTGATTTTTCTTGCATAATATGACAAATATGGAAATACATTTAAAAGGATTTGTTTATGTTTAACCTACATCAGATTGTCTTGGGAAAGGGGATGGTAAGGAAAGAAGGGAGAAAAATTTGGAATACAAAATTTTACAAAGATGAATGCTAAAAACTATCTTTACATGTATTTAGAAAAATAAAATACCATTAAGGAAAAAAAAGAAATAGATAAAAAAAAAAAAGCAAAGTTCTGTTCAGTTACCACCTCGTATATCAATCAACCAACCAACAAATATTGAGTGCTTACTATGTACCAGGTACTGTACATAAGGTTTTTCTTTATCCCTAACTCCCCCAGTTGCTAATATCTCTCTCTCTGGGGAAAAAATACCTCCTATAAATTTTGCCTCTACTTATATGAAAATATCTTACTTCTCTTGACAGAATTTTTTTAAGTTTATTTATTTTTAATTTACACTGTTTTATGAATTATGTTGGGAGAGAAAAATCAGAGCAAAGGGGAAAGACCATGGGAGAGATTTAAAAAACAGAAAAAAGAAGTGAACATAGCATGTGCTGATTTACATTCAGTAAATTAATGTTTTTTCTTAGTTTTTTCTCTAGATGCAGATGGCATTTTCTGTCCAAAGTCTATTGGGATTCCTTTGAATCACTGAACTATTGAGAAAAGCCAAGCCTTTCATAGTTGACTTTTGCACATTTTTGTACAATGTATTCCTAGTTTTTCTTATTTTGCTCAGTATCAGTTCATGCAGATTTTTCCAGACCTTTCTATAATCAGCTTGTTCATCAATATTTTTATAGGACCATAATATTCCATTACCTTTATATACCACTTGTTCAGCCATTCCTCAATTGATGGACATCCATTCCTTTTCTAATTCTTTGCTATCACAAAAAGAGCTGCTATCTTTTTTTTTTTTTTTTTTTTTTTTTTTTTTTTTTGCACATGTAGGTCCTTTTCCCTCCTTTATGATTTCCTTGGCATATAGGAATATATGGCATTGTGGGGTCAAAGGGTATGCATTGTTTGATAACCCTTTGAGCATAATTCCAGATTGCTCTTCAGAATGATTGGATCGTTTCACAAGTCCACCAACAACGCATTAGTATCCCAGTTTTCCCACATCTCCTCCAACATTTATCATTATTCTTTCCTTCCTGATAGATTATTAAGCTTCTAGAGAGAAGGAGCTGCTTCATTTTTGTCCTTGCACCTCCACACCTAGCAACAACAATATTATTGTTTTATTATTAACTTTTATTTATTATTTATATAAAATTTATTATTAATAATAGTATTATTACCCAAAGTTACACAAATAGTAAATGTCATAGCTAGGACCAGAACTTATTATAATCACAGCTGCTTCTTTATCGCCTAACTTATTCTACAATCTCTAGGCAGGGTTGAGGGGAGATCTTAAAGGACAACAACAATATAGAATTTAAAAATTTAACCCTCTACCTGGAGCTGGGAATTGGGAAACACACCTTCAAGTATCAGAGGGCATCACCTACTGGTGATGCTTGAGAAGACAACATTTCTCCCTTCCTATTTGGGAGGTACAATTAAATTCATTCCAGAATTTCAAAGTAGGAGAAGACTTTAGCAGCTATCTAGTCTGAATTATACCTAAGGATGATGTATATCACATGTCCACCAAGAGGTCATCCTGTCTACTTGAAAACCTCACAGTGAAGAGCAGACATTGCTTCCCAAAGTGGCCTATTCCATCCACATTTGGGAAGCACTGTTGGGAAATTTTGATCTCACCTACAGGCTAAGTTTGCTTCTTTGTGATTTCCATTCATTGCTCCTTGTTGTGCTCTCTAAGACCAAGCAGAATGAGTCTAATCCAGTTTTCCCATACGTCAGCCTTTCAGATAATGGAAAACCACCATCAGGTTCACCCCAAGTGTTCACTTTTCCAAGGTAAATATCAAGTTCTTCAACATATTCCCATATGACATGGATTTAAAATCCTACAGCCTCCACCCAGCCATACCATGATTAAGTTTATATAACCCCAAAAGATCAAGACAAAAGAGGATACATATTCAGTCAGACAGATGACAGGAAACAAGCTTTTATCATGCATTTACAGCATCGGGCACTATGCTAAGTATTAGGGTACAAGTATGGTAAAAAAAAATTTTTTTTTCTATCCTCAAAATTCTAACATAAGGGAAGATAACACAAAAGAAAGCTGAAAAGGAAGAAAGATAGTCGATAAAATCTGGAGAGTACAAAAGCATAACTGGGAAGGAAATCAAGTATGGTCTCCTGGTCCATGAGTCTTTCTATACCCAAATTGGAAGCCCTTGAAGAAACTAGGAGAACAGAGTTGACATGGCCAAAAAAAATTCCATGACATCAAAGTCTGAAGAGACTAGACTATTCCACTAGGAGTGGAATATTTTCTATAAGTACAAAAATATATCAGTGCTTTTTGAAGTGTCAAAGATCTGGAAACTAAGGAGTGTACATTGATTGAGGAACAGCTGGAAAGATTCAGCTTCTATGCCATTCCTGGTTCCTGCTAGTCATTCTTTCCTTTTCTTCCTCATCCTCTTCCTCATTAATATGGACATAATAATCTATGGTTGGCAAAGATGTTTTTACCTTTATATTTTCCCTCTTTCTTTCCTTCTCTAGTATCTGAGAAATGTAAAGTTTTATCCCTGTTTTCAAAAATCCAACTTTACAAGGATAATAAGATAGAAGAGGTATAATTGGATTTCATTTTGACTGACAAGGATAAAGAAGTTTTAGTGCTCAATAAGCATCAACAATACATAAAATATAGTACCTAAAAAAATGAAAACAATTTTTGGCTGCATTTCAAAATGAGTGTCCATAAAGACGGAAGTAATAATCTCACTGTATTCTGCCATGGTTATACTACAATTGAAATTCTGTGTTCAGTTCGGGCCAATATGATATAAGAAGGATATGGATAAGATAAAAGGTAACTAGCTCAGCAAAGGGCTTCAAGATCTTAATAGAAGAGAAGAAAGGACTGGAAATGTTTAGTTAGCCTGAAGAAGAAAAGATAGCATAGGTAGGTGGGCCTTGAGAGAGATCTTCAATAATTTGAAAGACTGTCATGCAAAAAGAGATTAGATTTGTTTTGTTTGGCCCCAGAATGCAGAACTCCAAACAAAGAACAGAAGTTTCAAAGAGGCTGGTTTTTGGCTCCACTTCATAATTAGAATTATCTAGAAGTGAAACAGAATGCCTCCAGAAGTAGGGGTTTCCCCCTCACTGGTGATATCCAAGTAAAGACTAAGTAACCACTTGTTGGAGATTATAAACTCATAAAGAGCTAGAAGAGATCTCCAAGGACATCTTCCTAAAACAAAGATCTACATATTTGGCAACATATCCCTGACCATTCAACACTAGTTTTCAAAGAACTGGTATTCAGGACAGTAAAAAGTTTCAAGGGGAGACTGCAATACTTTATAAACCAGGACAGAGGAGATGGGGCATAAAACATATAGGATTGTCAAAGAAATGTGGATATAACTCCAGTTCCAGAACTTAACTGGTTAAAGAACTTTCTCCTTATTGGTGGAATTCAGTGTTCCACCATCTTTGAACAGCACAAGACAGAATTGGTAAGATCTGGAGAAAGGAGAGCTGCCCCCTTGCTCTGTGCCTTTCTAAGGTAGTATCATTTTCTCGTGTGTGTGTGTTTCCATATAATCTTTGGGACAGATTTTCAACTGATCAAGTTAGCAAAGCCTTCACCAGGACAAATGTAGGGGCTGCACCAGGGTAAACATTAGCAACTTACTGGTTAATATGCAATGACATTTTCTACAAATATGTATTCTAACACACACACTTTTTCATTTAATCTTCAATATTACTATTTTCTCTATTACTTTCTTAAGCTTAGGCAATCAGTTAATCAATAAAAAAATCAAACGTTGATTTGAAATATTTGTAATATCTGAGGTGTAAATGTTCATATTGAAAATTTTAAAATTGGCTCTTACTAGTGAGACAGAGCTGATTCTAGCACATCCTTAAGCTGAACTAACTGGATTAGACCCCTAGTACAGGCCACTGTCAGCAGTCTTGAGGGTCAAGTTACAGAAAATATTTGGCTAATCATCCAGCAGGGTATAAGATACTCTTATATGACTATAGGGATGAACTTAAGAACTATTTTAGGCAGATCAGAGACCATGATGGAGATCTTTTTTTTTTTTTTTTTTTTAATTTTTTTTTATTTATTTAATAGCCTTTAATTTACAGGATATATACATGGGTAACTTTACAGCATTAACAATTGCCAAACCTCTTGTTCCAATTTTTCACCTCTTACCCCCCTCCCACCCCCTCCCCTAAATGGCAGGATGACCAGTAGATGTTAAATATATTAAAATATAACTTAGATACACAATAAGTATACATGACCAAAACATTATTTTGCTGTACAAAAAGAATCAGACTCTGAATTATTGTACAATTAGCTTGTGAAGGAAATCAAAGATGCAGGTGTGCATAAATATAGGGACTGGGAATTCAATGTAATGGTTTTTAGTCCATGATGGAGATCTTTAAAGAAGATTTCAACTGGGCAACCTACCCTAAAAGAACCTGAAAGGGTCAATGGACATGTCATCTAGCAGATCCAGGTTCTTAAATATTTAGTTGAAATCCCATATGGGTCTTGTAAATGAATGTGGGGATTATGAAATTATGGTTTATTATCAGAAAATGTTTGATTTGTATACCTATTATATATATATCAGGGTCATGTAAAAGTTTTTCAGGCATAAAAGGTCACAAGTAGAAAAAATTTAAGTCCTAATTTAGACCAGTAGACAAATACCAGGAAAAGAAGTGATCAGGGATCAAAGAGATGAGAGTAAAGAGAAGGATTAATGGAAAGACAACAGTGTCCTGAGCCCATGCTGTCCCTTTCAGGCTTAGAAGTACAGGATATGGCTTCCTGTTGGGACGTGAATAAACAAAATTGTGGAATAAAAATATAATGGAATATTATTGTGTTCTAAGAAAGGATTAAATGAACTGTTCCACAAAAATCCAAGTGGAACTTTAAAATAGATTAAAAGCAAAGTAAATAGAACTAGAACAATTTATACAATGACATTACAGAGAACACTCATGATGATTAACCATGTGTCCAAAAGAATGAAGATGAAATACACTTCCTGCCTCCTGACGGAGAGGTGATGAACTTAAAATGCAAAAAAAGTCATACATTTTTAGATATGACTAATATGAGAATTTGTTCTGCTGCACTGTGCAGCTATATACTTAGAGATTTGTTTTCAGATTTTTTTTTGGTTTTATTTTTTAATTTGCTCAATGTGGAGCATTGTGGGAGGGAGAGATTATTTTTTTAAATGCATATGACTTGAAGGACAAAAATAACAAACTATTAAAAGGGGGAATAAAGAAGTATGGGAATGGCATGATAGGTAGATCCAGTATGGAATAGCAAATCATCTGTTTCTGGGAGTCTGAGGGAAAAAAAGAGATTGGGGAAATGTCCACTAGAGGTCAGACTAAGGTCTTGATTCTCTGGGGTTCTCCTGTACCTCTCCCCAACATTTCAGACAATGTCTTCATGGGAGATTTGGGCAATATCCCACCCCAGATAAGTTTAAGGGAGAGATCTCTATCATAATTCTACCATAAGAAAAGAATTTCAAAATTGGAAGGAGTCTCAAAGGCCATCTGGTACAACCTGTCTGAAGCTGTTCATAAGAGTACCATATTAATACTATACTGGCAAATGTTTTCAAAAATGGTCCTAACAAAATCAAAACCTTAATGCAGGACATACTTTTCAGTCTACTTTGCATTATTAACATTTTTTTCACCACTTTCTCAAGTCTAGAAATCAACAAAACAATAAATCAAGCCTTCATTGTTTGCTCACACTGAAAATTTAACAACTAGTTCTTGCAAGCTGGCTTGAGCGGATTCCAGGATATACCTATGCCAGGGTTTTGAGGGTGCAGGTAGGCAGAAGAGGCTCCAAATAGGAGGATAAATCTAGGTGTAAGAAAGTTTTTATTAGCTCTACGGTGAGAGGGGGATATTTGAAATACTTTGGAGGGGGGGGGATGTGGAAAGAAATGCTAGTAGGTAAGAGCTTTAAATGCAGGCTTCCATTTTAAATGGAAAGACAGAGATAGGAAGAATATAGTAGGTGTCAGCATAACTGAGTTTTCTGAGAGAAGAAGCAATAGAA
Organism: Sarcophilus harrisii; assembly: GCF_902635505.1. Taxonomy (NCBI): domain Eukaryota; kingdom Metazoa; phylum Chordata; class Mammalia; order Dasyuromorphia; family Dasyuridae; genus Sarcophilus; species Sarcophilus harrisii. The sequence continues at coordinate 672,210,686 of NC_045426.1, forward strand.
ATAAGATTGGAAACCCTCAGACAATCTATCAAGGCCTTTTTTTGTACAGACCCACCAGTTCAGAAGAAATAGTTTCCTCTCTGGTGTATGTGAAAAAACATGCTCCCATTATCCCCTCCCCAGAGAGAAGAAGAGGAGAGGAATTGCAGGAGGGAGACTGTCCCAGAATCATTCCATTCTCTAATTTTCTGTCCATCTAGAATGCAATAGGTATGGAGGTAAGCTCCAGCTTAATCTGTGCCTGAACAGGCACAGAACAAAACTGTTCTCTGCTATATGCCAGATTTTTCATGCAACCTTTCCTTGAAGATCTCACTGCTTTATAAACTTCTTTCCTTTGTTTTGTTCTTGCTATTCAGTCCTTCAGTTGTATTTTTCTCTTCTTGACCTCATGCACTATAGCATGCTAGGCTCTTTTATGCTCCACTCCCTCTGGAAGTCTATCCAAGTCCATGTTCATGTTTCCATGATATTATCTATTGATCCCATGCTCTGTGTCCCCTTTTCCTTTTGTCTTTGATCTTGTCCAACATCAGGATATTTTCCAGTGACTCCCATCTTCTTGATATATGGCCAAAGTAGTTAAGCTTCATCTTCAGTATTTGACCAGTCTGAATTACTTTCTTTAAGTATTGACTGATTTGACCTCTTTGTTGTCGAAGAGATTCAATTTTTTTTTTCTGGTACCATTCCAAAGCATCATTTCTGTGGTGCTCAGTTTTCTTTATAGTTTAACTCTCACAGCTATACATTATTACTAGAGAAACCATAACTTTGACCATATAGACCTTTTTTTGGTAAGGCTATGTCTCTGCTTTTTAGTATGATGTCCAGATTTGCCATGACTTTCTTTCAGAGGAGCTTCCCCTCATCCCCCACTTATTAGTATTTTATTTTTCCAATTACATGTAAAGAGAGTTTTCAACATTCATTTTGTTCCACATTTTTCAACCTCCCTCCCCCCTTGCCACTCCCCAACACAGCAAGCAAACTGATATAGATTATACATGTACAATCCTGTTTAACATATTTCCACATTAGTCAAGTTGTGAAAGAAGAATCAGAACAAAAGGGAAATACCACAAGAAAAAAAAACAAGTAAAGAAGTGAAAATAGTATGCTTCAATATGCATTCAGACTCCATAATTCCTTCTCTGGATGTGGATAACATTTTCCAATAAAAATCTTTTGGAATTGTTTTGGATCATTGTATTGCTGAGATGTGCCAAGTTTATCAGAGTTGATCATTGTACAATATTGCTTTATTATGTACAATGTTCTCCTATCTGCTCATTTTACTCAGCACTACTGTATGTAAGTACTTGCAGGTTTTTCTGAAATCTGCCTGCTCCTCATTTCTTATAGAACAATAGTATTCCATTATATTCATATGCCACAATTTGTCAGCCATTTCCCAATCGATGGACAGACCCTTGGTTTCCAATTCTTTGCTACCACAAAGAGAGCTGTTATAAACATCCATGTGGATCCTTTTCTCTCCTTTATGACCTCTTTGGGATACAGATCTAGTTGTGGTATTGCTGAATCAAAGGATATACAGTTTGGTTGCCCTTTGGGCATAGTTCCAAATTGCTTTCCAAAATGGTTGGATCAGTTCACAACTTCACTAACAGATTAGTATTCCAGTTTTCCCACATCCCCTGCAACATTTATCATTATCTTTACCTATCATCTTAGCCAATCTGATTGGTGAGAGATTGTACCTCAGAATTGTTTTAACTTAATTCTCTAATCAACAGGATTTAGAGCATATAACTATAAATAGCTTTAATTTCTGTCTGAAAACTGCTTGACCATATCTTTTGATCATTTATCAATTGGGAGAATAACTTCAATTCTTATAAATTTGCCTCAGTTCTCTAGATTATTTGAGAAATGAGATCTTAGCAGAAACTTTGGCTATAAAAATAGTTTCCCAGCTTTCTGCTTTCCTTCTAATTTTGGTTGCATTGTTTTCTTTGTATAAAAACATTTTTAACATAATGTAATCAAAATGATTCATCTTGTAGTTCATAATGATCTCTTGTTTAATCTCTTATTTAGTCATAAATTCTTCCCTTCTCCATAGATCTGACAGGTAAAGGATTCTTAGCTCTCCTATTTTGCTTATGGTATCACACATTATGTCGAAATCATGCACTCATTTTGATCTTGTCTTGGTATAGAGTTTGAGCTAGTGATTTATGTCTAGTTTCTGTCATACTGTTTTCCAGTATTTGTCAAAGAGTGAGTACTTATCCTAAAAACTGGAGTCTTTCAGTTTTTCAAACAGTAGATAGTCATTTAATACTGTTTCTTTTATATCTAACCTATTCCACTGATCCACAACTCTAATTCTTAGCCAGTACCAAATAGTTTTGGTAATTGCCATTTTACAATATAATTTTAAATCTGGTATGTCTAGGTCACCCTCCTTTGCATTTTTTCATTAATTTCCTTGATATTCATGACCTTTTGTTCTTCCAGATGAATTTTGTTATTATTTTTGTCTAGTTCTATAAAATAATTCTTGGGTAGTTTGATTGGTATGACACTAAATAAGTAGATTAATTTAAAAAGAATTGTCATTTTATTATATTAGCTCAGCCTATCCATGAATAATTTATATTTTTCCAATTGTTTAGATCAGATTTTGCATGAAAAGTGTTTTGCAATTGTGTTTATATAGTTCCTGTGTTTGTCTTGTATTTGACTCACAAATATTTTATATTATCTACAATTTTTAAAATGAAAGTTCTCTATCTCTTGCTGCTGTGTTTTGTTGTTTATATAGAAATGTTGAGGATTTATGTGGGTTTAATTTATGTCTCACAACTTTGCTAAAATTGTTAATTGTTTCAAGTAATTTTGTAGTTGATTCTCTAAGTATACCATCATATCATTTGCATAGAATGATAGTTTTGTTTCCTCATTGCCCATTTAATTTTTTCTATTTCTTTTTCTTTTCTTATTGATAAAGCTAACATTTCTATTATAATAATGAATAACATTGGTGATAATGGTACTCTTATCTCATCCCTGATTTTACTGGGAATGCTTATACCTTATCCCTATTACATATAATGCCTTCTGGTAGTTTTAGATAGACACTGCTTCTCAGTTTAAGGAAAACTCCATTTATTTTTATGTTCTCTAGTGTTGGTAACAGGAATGAGTGTTGTATTTTGTAAAAAGCTTTTTCTGCATCTGTTGATGCAGTTCCTGTTGGTTTTGTTATTTATATGGTCAATTACACTGATGGTTTTCCTAATATTGAACCAGCCCTGCATTCCTGGTATAAATAAATAAAATCAGGTGGTCATAGTGTATTATCCTTGTCATAAATTCCTATAATTTTTTTGCTAATATTTTATTTAAAATTTTTGCATCAATATTCATTATAGAAATTGGTCTATAATTTTCTTTCTCTGTTTTGTCTCTTCCTAGTTTAGGTATCAACACTATATTTGTATCATAAAAGAGATTGTCAGACTCCTTTACCTATTTTTCCAAGTAGTTTATATGATATTGGAATTCATTGTTTTTTAAATTTTTGGCAGAAAAAAATAAATAAAAATTTTAAAAAAATTTGGGGGGCAGAATTCACTTGTAAATTCATTTGGCCCTGGAGATTTTTTCTTAGGGAATTCATTGATGGATTGTTCAATTTCCTTTTCTAAAACGTTGTTATTTAAATATTTTATTTTCTCTTCTGTTAATCTGGCAATTTATATTTTTGCAAATATTCATCCATTTAACTTAGATAATTAGATTTATTGGTATATAATTTTATTCCTTGCTTTAATTCCTTGTTTACAAATGGTGGCTTCATCCTTTTCATTTTTTGATATTATTCAATTTCTTAGCTTCATTCTTGGTTTATATTGTATTAGATTTATCGAATTCTGAGAGGGGGAGATTAAGGTACCCCACTAAGAGAGTTTTATTGTCTATTTCCTCCTGTAATTCACTTAACTTCTCTAAGAATTTAGCTGCCATACCATTTGGTGCATATATGTTTAATATTGATGTTATTTCACTGTCTATGGTACCTTTTAGAAAAATGTAGTTTACTTCCTTATCTCTTTTAATTAGATCTATTTTTGATTTTGCTTTATCTGAGAAAGGTTTCTACCCTTGTTCTTTATACTTCAGCATAAGCATAATATATTCTGCTCCAGCTTTTTACCTTTACTCTCTATGTATCTCTGCTTCAAATGTGTTTCTTGTAAACAACATATTTTTAATCCACTCTGCTATGTACTTCCATTTTATGGGAAAGTTCATCCCATTCACATACACAGTTATGATTACTGTGTGTTTCCCTTTATCCTTTTTTCCCTCCTGTTTATGTTTTTCTCTCTCCTTTCACCCTGTCCGTTCTCATCAGTGTTTTGCTTCTGACCATTACCTCTCTCTGACTGAACTCCCTTCTATCAGGACCCTTTTTCTTTCCTCTTTCCCTTCCTATTTCTGTCCTTCTTTCAATTAGTTTCCCTTCCCTTTTTTTCCCCTTTCCTTTCCTGCTTCCCTACAGAAAGATAAAGTTTTACACTCAAGCTAAACCAAGTGAGGCTCAAACAATGTTATTGTCCCTACTTTCTCTCTACTGTAATAAGTCTTTCACACCTCTTCATATGATGTAATTTACCCTATTCAGTCTCCTTATTTTCTCTTCTCACAATGCATTCCTTTTTTTCACTCCTTAATTTTTTAAATATAATATCATCAGAGTCAACTTGTACCTACACCTCCTTTCTATGTATAATCTTTTTAACTACCCTAATAAAGATACATATCTCAAGAGTTACAAATATCATCTTCCCATGGAGGAATGTAAACAGTTTAATTTTATTGAATACTGTGTGGTTTTTTTCCTTTCCTGTTTACCTTTGTTATGTTCCTCTGGAGTCTTGTATCTAAAGATCAAATGTTCTATTTAGCTCTGATGTTTTCATCAGGAAAGTTTAAAAGTCCCCTATTTCATTGAATATCCATATTTTCCCCAGAAAGATTAGGCTTGCTTTTTTGGTAGTGACAAGAAACTGGAAACTGAGTCAATGCTCATCAGTTGGGGAATGGCTGAATAAATTATGGTATATGTATGTTATGGAATATTATTGTTCTATAAGAAACAATCAACAGAATGATTTCAGAAAGGCCTGGAGAGACTTACATGAATTGATGCTAAGTGAAGTGAGTAGAACTAAGAGAACATTGATAACAAGATTATGTGATGATCAACTGTAATGGATGTGGCTCTTTTTAGCAATGAGGTGATTCAGGCCAATTGCAATAGATTTGTGATGGAAAGAGTCATCTGTACCCAGAAAGAAAACTATGGCTACTAAATGTGGATCACAACATAGTTTTTTCACCTCTTTTGTTGTTTGATTGCCTTCTTTTCTTTTTTTCTTTTTGAGATGATTTTTCTTGTGCAGCATGATAAATGTAGAAATATATATAGAAGAATTACACATGTTTAACATGTATTGGATTACTTGCTGTTTAGAAGAAGGAGATGGAGGAAAGGGAGGGAGAAAAATTTGGAACGCAAGGTTGAATGTTGAAAACTATCTACACATATTTTGAAAATAAAAAGCTATTTTTAAAAAAGAAAGAAAGAACCGATTATGCTCAGTTTTGCTGGGCAGTTGATTCTTGGTTGTAATCCAAGCTCCTTTGCCATCTGGAATAACATATTTTAAGCTTTCCAATCCTTTAATGTGGAAGCTAAGTATTGTGTAATCCTGGCTGTGGCTCCTTGATATTTGAATTGTTTCTTTTTGGTTGCTTTCAGCATTTACTCCTTGACCTGATAATTCTGGAATTTGGCTATAATATTCCTTGGAATTTTCATTTGGGGATCTTTCAGGAGGTGAATAAGGGATTCTTTCAATGACTATTTTACCCTCTGACAATTTATCCTTAGGGCAGTTTTCCTTGATAATTTGTTGAAAGATATTGTCCAGGCTCTTCTTTTCATGGCCTTTACACAGTGTAGGAGTTCTTTTTTTTTTTTTTTTTTTTAATTTAATAGCCTTTTATTTACAGGTTATATGTATGGGTAACTTTACAGCATTGACAATTGCCAAACCTTTTGTTCCAATTTTTCACCTCTTACCCCCCACTCTCTCCCCCAGATGGCAGGATGACCAGTAGATGTTAAATATATTTAAATATAAATTAGATACACAATAAGTATACATGACCAAACTGTTATTTTGCTGTACAAAAAGAATCAGACTCTGAAATATTGTACAATTAGCTTGTGAAGGAAATCCAAAATGCAGGTGTGCATAAATATAGGGATTGGGAATTCAATGTAATGGTTTTTAGTCATCTCCCAGAGTTCTTTTTCTGGGCATAGCTAGTTCAGTTCATTACTGCTCCATTAGAAATGATTTGGTTGATCTCGTTGCTGAGGATGGCCTGATCCATCAGAACTGGTCATCATCTAGTATTGTTGTTGAAGTATATAATGATCTCCTGGTCCTGCTCATTTCACTCAGCATCAGTTCGTGTAAGTCTCTCCAGGCCTTTCTGAAATCATCCTGTTGGTCATTTCTTACAGAACAATACGGTGTAGGAGTTCTTAAAGCAACTCTCCCAAATCTATTTTCCCAGTCAGTTGTTTTTCTTTTAACTTTTCATTTTTTTGATTTCATTCTTTTGATTTTGTTTGACTGATTCTTATTGTCTCATAAAGTCATTAGCTTCTACTTGCCCAATTCTAATTTTTTTAAAAAAAATTTTTCTTAGGGCAGCTAGATGTGTGTGGTAGATAGAGCACCAGCCCTGAAGTCAGGAGGACCTGAGTTGGAATCTGGCCTCAGACACTTAATACTTCCTAGCTGTGTGACCCTGGGCAAGTCATTTAACCCCAATTGCCTCAGCAAAATAAAAAAATAAATAAATAAAATAAATAAAAATAAAATAAAATTATTTTCTTCAGTTAGCCTTTTCCATTTGGTCCATTCTTCTTTTAAAGGAGTTATTTTCCTCAATCAACTTTTGTGTTTCCTCTTCCAAAATATTGACTCTTTTCATAATTCTCCTATACAACTCTCACACAATTCCTACACAACTTTTTCCTTTTCTTTTACCTCACTTACTTGATATTTAAAAACAACTTTGAGCTCTCTCAAAGAGGGCTTTTGGGGCTTGAGATCAATTCATATTCCCCTCTGAGGCTTTACATGTAGGTACTTTGATATTGTCTTCTTCTTAGTTTCTGTTTTGATCTTCCCCATAGTAGTTCTCTATGGTCAGGGCTCTTTTTTGTTTTTTGCTTACTTTTAAAAGTTGAATTCTGCTCTTGGGACACAGAGGGCACTGTCCCAAGCTTCTTGTACTGGGGCCTCTGGTGCTTGCCCACTTTGCTAGGATGACCTGGCCTAATCACAACTGTTATACTGGGGTTCAGGGGCTGACAATTTGCCTTCTGCTGTAGATCTAGAATCACAGCTGGCCTACTATGTTACTAGCTTGCTAAGCTAGGATAGAGGGGTATCAGTTACTGATCTGTGCTATGGCTAAGAGCTTCCTACTGATATTGTCTGCATTGGACTGCACTCCCCTTTTACCCAAGTGAGACAGAACTTTCCCAAAATCCTTCTAAATTATCTTAAACTGGAAAATTGTTTCAATCCATCTTTTTGTGACTTTTGTTGCTCTGGAATCCATTTAGGCTTGATTTAACCTTGTTTCTGAAGGAAACTTATGAGAGCCCAGGCTTTTCCTTGCTGTTACATCTTTTAATTTCATGACTGCGTCACCATTGGTAGTGATCTTTGACTCCAAGAATATAAAAATCTGACACTGCTTCCATTTCTTTTCCTCTATTTGCCAGGAAGTGATGGGACTAATCACCAAGTTCTTTTTTTGGGGGGGGGGTAGGGGGAAAGAGGGGAGTTGAGCTTCAAACCAGCTTTTGCATGTTCCTCTTTTACCTTCATCAAAAGGCTTTGCGATTATCACTATTATTATCACAATCTTATTTCCAGAAAAAAACCTATTTCTGCTTCATTGACTACATTAAAACCTTTATATGAGTCACAAAGTGGCAAGTCCTCAAAGAAAGAAGTGTTTCAGATGATCTTACTTGTCTCCTGAGGAATCTGTACACAAACCAAGATGCAACAGTTAGAATCAAACAGAACAACTGATTGGTTTAAGACTAAAAAAGGAATATGACAAAGTTATATGTTGTGGTTTTAAAATCACCTCTTTTACTTATTTATTTTTATTTTATTTTTAGTTTCATATTCTGTTCCTTCTCTCTCTCATTTCCCCACCTATTGAAAAGGCAAGAAAAATAAAAAAAAACATTACAAATATGTATAGTCATGTAAAACAAATTTTATATTATCCATGTGCCAGAAAAAAAAAGAAAGCAAAAATTAACTTTCAATTTGTATCAAGTCTCTGTTAGAAGGTTACTAGCATAGTTTTATAAGGAGTCCTTTGGAATCGAGGTGGGTCACTGTGTTTTTCGGAATTACTAAGTCTTTCAAAGTTGATTATCTTTACAATATTGCTATTATTATATAACTTGTTTCTTTGATTCTGCTCACTTCATTTTGTATCATAAAAATCTTCCTAGATTTTTCTGAAGCCATTCCCTTCATCATTTCTTACAGCACAATAGTACTCACATTCATATGCCATAATTTACTCAGCCATTCCCCAATTAATGGGCAGCCTCTTAGCTTCCAGTTTTTTGCCACCATAAAAAGAGCTGCTATAAATATAGTAGTCAAGAGCTATAAATATTGTTTTACAAATAGGTCCTTTTTTTCTATCTTTGATCTCTTTGAGTTATAAACCAAATCATTGTTTTTCTGGGTCAAAGGGTATATAGCTTAATAGCTTTTGAGGCAGAATTTCAAATTGTTTTCCTCAGTGATTGGACTGGTGTTCTTAATTTTCCATATCCCCTTCAGTATCTGTCATTTTCCTTTTTTTATCATTTTAGCTAATCTGATGAATATGAAGTAGTACTTTATAGTTATTTTAATTGCATTCTCCAGTTACTAGTGATTTTGAGCATTTTTTTTCATATGGCTATTGATAATCAACAAGGAGTAGAGATGCAGCTCTTTTTGCTGCATCTGGCCCATAGGCTGTAGTTTGAGGACTGATAATCCTTCAAATCTCTGAATGTTGTTATAATACTCCTTCCAAGTAAAGGTTACTTTGCTGAGAGTGGAAAAGAGAAGTTGATCTGGGAACTAAGACCTGGCTTTAAATCCTAACTCTACCATTCCCTTCTGCATTAAAGGGACCCTCTGCTCTGAACTCAGAAATATAGTTTGGATGGCATTTGGTCCTAGGGGAGTCCAGCCTCTAATAGAGAAAAGACCCCCCATTGGACAAATTTACTTTTATCTTAGATTATATGATGAACCAAATCAGTTCCTATAGGGCAGTAATGAACTGAACCAGCTACACCCAGCGAAAGAACTCTGGGAGATGACTAAGAACCATTACATTGAATTGCCAGTCTCTATATTTTTGCCCACCTACATTTTTGATTTCCTTCACAGGCTAATTGTACACTATTTCAGAGTCCGATTGTTTTTGTACAGCAAAATAATGGTTTGGACATGTATACTTATTTTGTATTTAATTTATACATATTTAACATGTATTGGTCATCCTGCCATCTAGGGGAGGGGGTGGGGGGAAGGAGGGGAAAAATTGGAACAAAAAGTTTGGCAATTGTCAGTGCTGTAAAATTATCCATGCATATAACTTGTAAATAAAAAGCTATTAAAATTTTTTTAAAAAGATTATACCTCATATCTAGGTTTCCCAAAAGATACTAAATATATGAGTAAATATGAGTAAAATATGAAACAGGTGTTTTATTTCCACAGCCAAAATGATCGCTAATGATAAAAGACTCACATTGTGCATTAACAAAATGACTTAAAGTGGGATCCAACAACTTGACTATCCATTGTTACTATTATTGCAATCTGCTGGAAGGCTAATGAAATTTCATTAAACATAAAGCATATTGCAGGATTGCTGATTAGATATTTTATATGAAATGTAAAACTTGGCTCTGCACTGTCTAAACATTTCCTGCTATACATTGACCAGATCTGGTAAAATGACCAGATCTAGACCGGTTCCTTTATCAGTGACCATCCTCTCCACAAGTGGTAGAATAGTTTCCAGAACCTAGTCATTCAGATCTGAGTAGACAAGACCCAAGATTTCTTATACTCACAAAATCACCTCCAATCCTGTCACATCTATCTCAGGACAGGTACTTATTCTTTTGTGACCAAAGAATGACAACAACAGTTAGCATTTTTGCAAAGTACTTTACAAATATTATCTCATTTTTATCTTCACAATCCTGGGAACCATATGTTATTATTATCCCCATTTTACACATAAGAAATACACATTTTACACATAAAAAAACTGAGGCAGCAAGAGATTAAGTGACTTGCCCAGGATCACACAACTTTGTTGTTGTTCAGTTGTTTTCAATTGTGTCCAATTTCTTGTGACTCCCTTTGTGGTTCTACTGGCAAAGATACTTGGAGAAGTTTGTTGTTTTCTTCTCTAGATCATTGTACAAATGAGAAAATTGAGGCAAATAGGATTATGTAACTTGCCCAGAGTAAAAAATTAGTAAGTGTCTGAGGACAGATTTAAAATCAGGAAGACTCATTTTCTGATTTCAGGACCAGTGTCCTATCTGTTGTGCCAACTAGCTGCCCTATCATATGGCTAGTAAATATCTAAGGCTGGATTTGAACTCAGATATTCTTGATTCCAGGTCCAGCACTTCATTCAGTGCCACATTTAACTTCCTAGAACAAACACAACAGCAGAAAAGGTAATCAGGGGTCTGGATGCAAATTTGCCTCATGTGAATCCTTCTGAACTGACTTCCACATGGGCACAGTGACCATTATGCTGCCCCCCCTCACTGGAAATCTCCTAGTTACATGATAACACCTGGAGAGTCAAAGAAAAAGAGAATGAGCTTGAAGTTGAGCTGTCTTTTAACTGTTGCTATCCCATGCTCACCCCTACCCCCATCAGGGAAAGGAGAAGGGCTGGGAGAGGGGCATGAAGAATTTTGTCACATCATCCCAAAATGCAAAATTCTTTCAATCTTTGGTCACCACATAGCTAGCAGGAATCTGCATTGCTCCCATGACTGGTACAGAGGGTACTTTGGAGCATATTCTATGGGATGGCCCTTCCAAAAGAAATCGCTTTCCCAACCCCTGGGCACAAAACCTCAATCTACCTCTTTGTGACTTTCCTCCTGTGTTCTTGATTCTGCATTCTGGGACCAAACCAGACAAGGCTCTAGCCAGGGTTCCTCAAACTTTTAAAATAGGGCCAGACTATAGTAAAAACAAAAACTTTGTTTTGTGGGCCTTTAAATAAAGACACTTCATAGCCCTGGGGGAGGGGGATAAACGTCCTCAGCTGCTGCATCTGGCCCATAGGCTGTAGTTTGAGGACTGATAATCCTTCAAATCTCTGAACATTGTTATAATACTCCTTCCAAGTAAAGGTTACTATATTGCTGAGAGTGGAAAAGAGAAGTTGATCTGGGAACTAAGACCTGGCTTTAAATCCTATTTCTGCCCAGCCTTAGCTGTAAGACCCTATGAGCTGTAAGTGGGCAAGTCACTTAACTCCTTAGTGCTCCCAGGAAATTCTCCAAGGCTCTCAGTCATAGAGAAAAAGAAAATCTGCATTAGTACTAGTAGAAAAAGCTCTTCCATGGGATGAAGGAATGAAGGAAGAAAGAAAGGAGGGAAGGAAAGAAGGAAGGAAGAAAGAAAGAAGGAAAGAAAGGAGGGAGAGAGAGAGGGAGGAGGCAGGGAGGAAGGGAAGGAGGGAGGGAGGAAAAGAAGAAGGGAAGGAGAAAGCTGAGAGGGGGGGGAAGGATATTGGGAGAGCTTGGAAGATGAAGATGAGTATTTTGGGAATTGGCACCAAGACTGTGAGAGGGCCTGGGAATGTGAGCCTGAAAGCTAGGTCAGCTGCAGTGCATTTGGCGTGTAGGAGGGCATCAACATCCCTAAGTGGCTATGTGGGGTAAGTCAGTAGGGACGAGTGTGACTATGGATGCTGAAAGGAGCCTTCTACCAAGAATCTCCAGGAGTTACAATAGATAATGCAGAGCAAAAGGTCAGAGATCAGTGTTTCTAATTACAGCTCAGGAAAATTGCCCTGAGATTGGAGGATACTGGGTGGTGACATAGCAAAGAGATGAAAAAGGTCCAGAGGGTAGGGCTGAAGCTGAGATGAAGCTAAGAAATCAGGGGACCCTAGGGATCCCAGAGATCTTCTAATCCAAAATCCTTGCTTGGAAGAGGAAAAGGAATTGAGCAAGAGAATCAGTGGGAGAGCCAGAAATAAAGCCCAGGCTCCTCGACCAAATTCCAAGGCTCTTTCCACAATATACCATTTAAATCAGTTTATCAATAAACACTTATTAAGGACTTACTATATGCCAATCACTGTGCTTAATGCAAGGGTTACATATGAGAAAAAGTTCCTGTTCTCAAGGGGCTTACAATCTAATAGGGGATTTAAACTGAAAAATGAAGCAGGCTGGGAGGGAGATACTTGCATGGGGCTATAATGAAGTCCTAAGGAATAAACTGGGTGGGAAATGAAGAGATTTGCCTCTCCTGAGTACTCCTCTTTACATGAAGGGGTGGAGAGGAGGTCTCCACTATAGCCTCCACTGAAAAAGATACCCTCTACTGCAGGATGATGAGGTCCCTGATGGCATGGTGGATTCCAAAGGAGTACAGCCAAGTATACTTATACAAGTACAGATAATCCCTCTACAGAGTAGAGAGAAGGGAACATATTAGAGTAGTGGCTTAGTCTAAAGCTTCAAAGGGAATAGGAAGACCAGGAACAGGAAGATTTTAACAGTGAGCAAAGTTTCTGGGTTCACAGTCCCATGCAAAATCCTAGGATCTCAGACCTGGGCATCTATTTCAAGCTTCTTTCCAGGCTTTTTTTCTCTTTAAAGCCTAGATAACAGAGGGCCCACCAATCTCTACTTGGATGTGAAAGAGGGCTCATTATTTAACAAAGTAGTTTCACGCCTTTTATGGCTGCTTTTGGATTCCCCCTTTGCCCAGAACAACTCACTAAGGTCTATGCAGGGAATGGAGAGGGGAAAGAAGTGAGAAGTAGATCTGTATGAATCCTTTGGGGTTTTATCTATAGGATTACAGATTTAAAGTTAGAAGGGACCACAGAGTTATAAGCGGCAGGAACTGGGAGTCCTGAGTAGATTAACTTTGGACAAGTTGTTTTATTTCTCTGAGTCTTAGTTTCCCCATCTGTAAAATGATGGGATTGGAACAGATGATCTTTAAGGTCTTTCCAGCTCTAAATACTATAATCCTAAAGTTAGTTGCAGGAGGTCTGAGGAAGCTCATTCTTTGGGCACAATTAACTGACCCAAGAGTTGAAATCTGGGAATGGCAAAGCAGAACTCCTTCCTGGACTATGACCTTAGGAACATGGCCTATTTTCTAGATCTGGAAGGCCTGGCTTTGCTCCCAGATAGCCTTTTCTTGAAAAGAGGCTCCCTAAGTGCAAGGTCTTTTTCTTCACCTGTTTACCTTTTCAACTTCAAATTGAAATTGTTTTCCTCAAAGGCAGCAAAATGCTTTTTCTGTCTATAGAAATCCCCTGAGGGTTGAGCCCCTCAGCTCATATTGCTCGAGCATATCCTGGGTTGAAGTTTCTATCTATTTCTTAATCCGCCTTTCTGAGTCCAGACTCTCTAAAAGTTCAGTTTCTTCAGAACAAATGAATATGTGGCCGGGACATAGCACCGACCCTAACCTTCTTCAGGCATTTTCTCTTTCTCTCTGGGATAAGCCTGGAATGAACATACCTAACCTGTACCCATTCCATCAGGTTGGGTAATGTCCCAACTGGGGTAGCAATTACTCAAACTCTCTTTCAGAGTTCTAGAGGTAATCTTGTTTGGGGCAGGGGGGGAAGGGGAAGGATGAGAAATACACCGTAACTACTATAGAATCTATGCCTTGACAACCTTGCTTCCAATTTATATAAATCAGTCACAGTGACACTATTAACTCCAAAATATAAAACATTTACTAAAGAATAAAGCAAAAGCAAGAATAATCATAATATTTACTAGAATAGTAGAATAAAAGCAATAAGCAGAAATAGTCATAACATTTAGTCAATAAAATACCAGAATAGGAATAATCAAAATACAACAGTCTATAAAACAACTCTGAGCTATCACCTCACACCTCTCAGATTGGCTAAGATGACAGGAAAAGATAATGATAAATGTTGGAGAGGATGTGGAGAAAATGCGACACTGATACATGGTTGGTGGAGTTGTGAAATGATCCAACCATTCTGGAGAGCAATCTGGAACTATGCCCAAAGGGCTATAAAACTGCATATCCTTTGACCCAGCAGTGCCATTACTGAGTCTGAATCCTAAGGAAATCATAAAGGAGGGGAAAGAATCCATATATGCAATGTTTGCAGCCACTCTTTTTGTGGTAGCAAAGAATTGGAAAATGAGTAGATGCCCAATAATTAGCAAGTTGTGATATATAAAAGTAATGGGAAAAAATGATGAAAAAATGATTTTAGAAAGGCTTGGAAAGATTGACACGAGCTGATGCTGAGCGAAACAAGCAGAACCAAAAATACATTGTAAACAATAACAGCAAGAATGTGTGATGAGCAACTATGAAAAGCTTGGTTCTTCTCAGTGGTTCAGTGACCCAAAGCAATCCCAATAGACTTTGGATAGAAAATGCCATCTGCATCCAAAAAAAAAAAAAAAAGAACTAAGGAGACTGAATGTAAATCAACATATGCTATATACATTTCTTTTTTTCCTTTTTTTTCCTCTCTCTTATGGTTTTTCTTTTTGCTCTGATTTTTCTCTCCCATCATGATTCATAAAGCAATGTATGTTAAAATAAATAAGAAATAAAATAAAATAAAATAGTCTACTCATAAACTTGAGTCCCACCATTGCATATAATGTCTATGGGAGTGTCAACACACTTATAGAACCCTAGAAGGGAAGTACAGGAGTAGAGAACACATGAGTCATGGTTAACTCACAACTATGGACCAAAGGCCTTCTTGTTTGTACTATGTATTACTGGGAAAAACCACTTCTCTGTTATCTGCTCCCTTTCTGGTTCACACAATACACTGCTGAACAAAGCCAGTTCTCTGCTACTAGGGCACTGAGAATGACAAGCTGTCTTAGTACATAGCCACATTGGCTAAGAAAATGTTAGGCTCTTTGAGTCAGAAAACTTTAGAGCTCCTAAGATCTACTTTATAACTTGGAGGATTATTTTTCTCTCTCAAGCTCTAGTTAGCAATAGTTAGCTCTTCAAATAATAAAGGATTTTTCTTCAATCATATTTCAGCAGTTACTTTTCTCAGCAAAACAGATATAAAGCCTGTCGTTCCCCCTGTTTTTCACTCTCATGTCAAAAAGGGGTAAAGTATAATGCAGAGAAACCCTAGAAAGGTTCTCTTCTCTTAGGCTATACAGTTTTGGGAACTAGAGAGCAAGTCTTACTTTCACCATCCAATCACCTTTCAAGTTACCACACTCTGTCTTCTCTAAACAGATTCTCTCATTACCTCCTATATCTTGTGTTTCCAAATATTTCGGCACTCAACTTTTCTCCTGCCTTTATTTCCATCTGTTCATCTGCTACCCCTTCTATATGCAAGTGGTTCCTCATAAGGAGTGACCTATCTCTAACTTATGATTTAAAACTCAAATGTTCCATATTTTTGTCAAGTATAACCCTAATAGTTTTTATCTAATTTCCCCACGGCCCCCAGTTATTTGATTTATAATTTGTCAACTATATCCTTTAAAACATTGAAAACAGTCACAGGCAAATGAATTGATGGGCCATAATTCACTGAAGTAATCTTTAAGTTAGTCAGGGCTCTGCCTTCAAACAGGTATTTGAGAAAATGAGGATCAATTTTCCCTCCAATTTTCAGAACAGTTTGATTATCCAGGGCTGTTTCTTCTCAAACTGATTTTATCAGTATTGTTTACAAAAATTTTCTTTTTTCTGTCTCTTTCACACAACCAAAATATCCACATACTAAAAGGGGAATCACATTACAAATGAAAAAGCACTTATTAAAAGTTAAGCACTGTGGAAAATGCTGAGGTCAGAAATATTAATTAGATTCTCTGCTCTCACCAAATTCATATTCTAATTGAGACAACATGTAAAGGAGGATTTGGCTTCCCAGAAAAGATTGGTGGTCCTTTTAGACTCATTGATAGGATAGATGGCAAAGTACAATGATCCACATGCAAACAATTTAGTTTTCCTATATTGTAGATAAGATTTGAAAAAAGAAAATCTTGTTTAACAGTATTTTAATTGATAAAATTATATTAATTTATGGCATTGAGACTTTGGAGTGTTCTAAGGATTTTGATGTTAATAATTTTCTGGAACTTCAATGCTTGAAGAAGTTATTTGGTGGACTGTATCTCCATTAGATTTGCTCCCCTGGAGAGCCTAGAGATACTCACTGAGCTCTTGGACAAAGGGTGAAATTTCTCCTCCATTGCTTTGGAGCTCTGTTTCTGCTTCTAGATTTTTCAGTAGCCTTCTCACAGTGGAAATTACTTTTACTATCATTCTTCAGAAGCTTTCTCAGTCTGGAATATCCCTCTGCCCTTCAGTACCCTCTTATTGGTAGCTTCTTTTCTAAAGGAAGAACATGCTGCCTGGCCTTTAATCTTCCCTAGGCTCTAGGAAGAGTAGATTTCTTTCTCTATCATGCCCCTACTGGGTCTCCCCTTATTTAATTTTATTTTTATGTATTGTCTTCCTCCATTAGAATGAGTTCTTATTCATATAAAATCATGTGTATCCTTTGACCCAACAATACCACTACTAGATATAAATCCCAAAAGAGATTTTTAAAAAAGGAAAAGAATCTATATGTACAAAAATATTTATAGCAGTTCTTTTCTCAGGGCAAAGCACTGGAAATTGAGGGGATGCCCATTAATAGGGGAACAGCAGAAGAAATTGTCATATGAGATTATGATAAAATACTATTGTGTTATAAGAAATGATGAACAGAATGCTTTTTGAAAAACCTGGAAAGATTTACATGAGCTGATACAAAGTGAAATGTACTGTGTACAAAATAATAGCAATATTGTAAGCTGATCAGCTGTGAATGACTTGACTATTCTCAGCAATATAATAAAATAATGCAAGTCTGAAGGATTTATCATGAAAAATGCTATCCATGTTCAGAGAAAGAATTGACTGAGGCTGAATACAGATTGAAGAATATCCTTTAAAAAAAACAAAACAAAACAACAACAACAACAACAAAACCTAACACTCTTTTTCTTAAAGATTTTGTTGTGGGGCGGGAGGAGGGAAGGGAAGGCAGAGATCTAGTTTTCTTTCAGAACAAGACTTTTATGGAAATGTTTTGCATAAGTTTATATATGCCTTCGTAATGGAGAGTAGAGGTGGGGAGAAAGGGAAAGAATCTCGAAGCTTTAAATGTTAAAAAAATTGAATCGAACTCTCTACAAATATAAAAAAATTATTTTACATAAAACTGGAGAAGATAAAAATATTAAAATTTTTAAAATGAAAAAAATGAGTTCTTCAAGGACAAAGATTGCCTTTCATTTTTTTCTCCTATTTCTGTCCCTAGAATGCAGTATAATACCTGACACATAGTAAGTGTTTAATAAGTGCTTATTGACTTAGTGATTTAATTTGGTTCTTAAGGAATTTGGTGATCATTCTGCCCACCTTGCTTATCTCCTTTCTCTCTCAGCAATTTTCAATGCATAATTCCACTAAAACTAGTCAGCATGGGGAGGTTGGTTTTGGCTGTGGCAATCATGGCAGGATTGTACCTCCACTGGAATTGTTCCCCAGAGCAATTTTCATAATTTTAGGTCCCAATCCTTCTACATTCTTGATATGTTCCAGTCCCATTGATTTGCCCTGTCCCTCATTTTGCCTGGCCTTCGTCCCACTTCCCACTGCTTAGCAGTATTAAATGCAGAGAATAGAAATGGCATATGGAAAGACAAGATAAGGAGATATATGGAGAAAAGCAAATGAACACAAGTTGAAAAGAGAAAGGAGGAGACTTGAACATATGTGTATGCACTCATAAGAAATTAGAAGTGGAATTAAATGGTGTTTAAAATGTAGAGATGAAGAGAGAGACTAGAGGCCTGTGTACAATCTTCAAGGGGAAAGAAGAGGTGGTGGGAAGAGATGTTGGATTATAAATTCCTAAAACTGGTCACCAAATGTTGCCATTAGCCTAGGACAGCCTGGTTGTTTTTGGAAGTTCCTGGAAAAGTAGGAGGACAAGAAAGAGAAAAAGGTAGTATGTGATGGATTGTATTTTTTAAAGCAGGTTTTTGTAAACTGGAAGTTTTTAGCATGCAGAATGATTATCCTACACAGTATATATTCTCTAGGAACTTATGTGCTCCTTGGGGAGGACAAAATTCACATGATGAAACACAAGTGTCAACTATAATTCAGTGCAATTTCTTTATCACCCACCCACTGCAGCCCACTCAATCCCCAAGCAAGTATTCAAGATGCCAGAAGACCACGCAAGAATCAAGAAAAGGGCTGGATCACCCACATAGGGTTGGGTTGTATACCTTGGCTCTTTTATAAACTTCTTGTCTGAATGATGTTTGTCTCAACTCCATTTGAGGTTTTCCTTCAGATGAGAAGAAATAGGGTAGGATGCCTCCATGTTGCTGCAGAATAGTATGCAGCAAGAACTTGAGATCTTTCTCCTAGAGAGCACGGGAGCTACAAAGAAACCTGGAAATCTGGGAATATATCTAGAGCAGGAGGGAAGAGGTGGAGTTGGAGTCAAGACCAAGTCTTGGTCACCTGACCAAGGTGAAATGAGACAGAATCCTACCATGAAACAAGTCATAGTGAGATTAAACAGAACCAATTCCAATGCTTCTTCTTTCCCTGTTTCCTCAGAAATTTTGCTGAGGAAATCTCCCAGAATTACAAGAACTTGCCACATCCTTTTCTTTTCATCCTTCTCCACTCCAGCCTTTTGCCAGCTGTAAGAAGGGGTAAGAGAAAGGGGAGGTGACATATTTTATTTTTACGTCATCTACATTTCCCAATGTTTTTCTACCCCATCTCCTCCCACAGTCTTTTATAATGATGATTTTCTTTTAAAAAGAAGACAAAAAGTTCTGAAAAGAGAACAACAAAAAAGTTCTGAAAAACTAACCAATATATCAAAAGAGTCTGATGCTATATGCAATATTCCATACGCATGCCCCTCACTTCTATTGTTTTTTTTCTTCCACTTTTGGAGTCGAACTGGCTCGATATAATTTCACAACATTCAATTGTTGTAATTTTGTTGTTATTTTTTCCATTTACGCTGTTTTAGTAATTGTGTATATTTTTCTGATTATGTTTAGTTCTCTTTGCAGTTTTTCTATCCTTCCCTGTATTCATTGTGTTCATTATTTCTTACAGATTGGGAATATTCTATTACATTTATGCAACATAATTTATTTAGCCACTCCCTAATTTGATGGGATCTACTTTGTTTTCAATAAATATTTTGGTGCATATAGGACCTTTCTTTTTTCATTGACTTCCTTGGATTTATACTTAGGTATATTTTAGTCACTTTCTTTACATAATTCTAAATTGCTTTCCATAATTATTGTATCACTTCATAGCTCCATCAACAATGTATTAGTGTGCCTGTTTTTCCAATAGTAATAGTCTCTCATTTTTAAACACCTTTTTCTATTGATTAGATGAGAGGTGAAACCTCAAGATGTTTTGATTCATGTTTCTGTTATTATTAGAAACTTAGAACATTCTTTCAAATGATCGTTAATAGTTTTCAATTCTTATTTTGGGAATTGTTTGTTCATATCCTTTGACAATTTTTCTTTTAGAGAATTTTTTTATATTACATATTTCTATTTTATATATACACATATATAATTATATACAATAAATTACATTATATTCCTTATATTATAAATATTATATCAATATCAATACTTTATAGTATAAATATATCAATACATTATATTATGTGTTATTATAAGTATTAAATGCCAAGATTTTTTCCCAGCAAACAATATCCTTTCTCATCCTGAATGCTTTAATTTTGTTCAGCAAAAGCTTTTCAATTCCATCTAATCAAAATTAACTATTTTGCCTTTTTGTAAATTGACTCTTTTATTTGTTATAAAGAATTCACCCCCTGGAAAGGGACCCACATGTGCAAAAATGTTTGTGGCAGCCCTTTTTGTGGTGGTAAGAAACTGGAAACTGAGTAGATATCCATCTGTTGGAGGATGGCTGAATAAGTTATGGTATGAATGTTATGGATTATTATTGCTCTATAAGAAATGATCAGCAGGATGATTTCAGAAAGGCCTGGAGAGACTTACATGAATTAATACTGAGTGAAATGAGCAGAACCAGGAGATCATTGTACACGGCAACAAGATTATATGATCAATTCTGATGGATGTGGCTCTTCTCAACAATGAGATAATTGAGGCCAGTTCCAATGAACTTGTGATGAAGAGACCCATCTACACCCAGAAAGAGGACTGTGGGAACTGAGTGTGGATTATAACATAGTATTTTCACTTTTTGTTGTTGTTTACTTGCATTTTGTTTTCTTTCTCATTTTTCCCCCTTTTTGAGCTGATTTTTCTTGTGCAGCATGATAATTGTGGAAATATGTATAGAAGAATTATGTATGTTTAACATATATTGGGTTATTTGCCATCTAAGAAAGGGGATGGGAGGAAGAGGGGAAAAATTTGGAACACAAGGTTTTGCAAGGGTCAATGTTGAAAAACTATCTATGCATATATTTTGAAAACAAAAAGCTTTAATTAAAAAATGAATCTTTCTTCTGCTCCTAGCTCTGAGAGTTATATGATCTGCTTCTTTTCTAAATGTTTTATGGTACAATCTTTGATATTCAAATTACATAGCCATTTTGAATTTATTATAAAATGTTGTATAAGATGTTAATATAAACCTAACTTATGACAAACTGTTTTCCCATTAATCCTTTTAAGAAGTGTTTTCCTAAATAAATTATATTTGAGGATTTATTTAATACTCATTTATTATTATCATAATAATATTAATAAATGTTATTTATTAATAATACTCAATTATTTCTCATTCTTCCTTGTTAGCCTATTCAATTGATATATTTTTTTAAACCAGTACCAAATAGTTTTGATGATTGAAACTTGCTTCTTCAAAGTCTTTTATAATTTATTTGCATGTGTATGCTACCTGATTATTTCAATAAATCACATATTAAAATAAAATTGTTGACCTCTCTCTGCTGCTTTTCAACAAATGTGGAACATTGTATAGAGCGTCCTAATTTTCTCAATGTCTTGATAGATTTTGCTGATTTTTTTTTCATTCTTAATTTTTTTTTAAGTGGGAAGAAGAGAATAGCTTCCTATACAGAGGAAAAGACGGAGATGTAAGAAGAAATAGAGGGAGTATAAAATAAAAAGATAGCAATAAAAATCATTTTTTTAAACATGCGAATTATTGATTCCTAAATAGAGAAGCTGTAACTAAGAAGAAGGAAGGACAACTTCAGGGTGAGGACCCAAGAGAAAAATGAAATTAGGACTAGAGAGACTTTGTATTTCTGGTAATTTGAGGAAGCATGCTCAAGAATTTTTGAACAAATTAGAGGAGCATGGAAGAAAAAATCCTTTACTACCATGAACCAAAGTTCATGATTAAAGGATAGAAAAAATCATGGAAGATGAAGAGGAGGATGAAAATGATGATAACATTTACATTGAACTGTAAGGCTTCAATGTGCTTTACAAATATTAACTTATTCTATCTTCACAACAACCTTAGGAAATAGGTGCTACTATCATCCCTATTTAACAAAAGAGGATGTAGAGAGAAGTTAAAATGAAATAACAAGAATCACACAGCTAGTAAGTATCAAAGCTAGGTTAGATCTGAACTCAGAACTAGTAAGTATCCAAGATAGGTTAGCTTTGAACTCAAATTTTCCTGACTCCAGTTCCAACTTTATCTACTGCATTATATTGCAACCTAAATTAAGATAAAAATATTGACTATAAACAACTGAAATATCTTTGTACAAACAAAATTAATGTAGTTAAAACCACAAGAGAAACAATTGACTGAGAGGAAGTAATCTTTGTAGTTTCTATAATAAAGGTTTAATATCCAAGACATATAAGGAATTGATTCAAATATTTAAGAATTATAGCCATTTCCCAAATGGATATGAATAGGTAGTTATCAAATAAAGAAATCCAGTCTGGATGGATTGGAACATGCTATATGAAAAAATGCTTCAAATCACTACTAATTAGAAAGATGCAAATTAAAACAACTCTGAAGTTCTTTATACTTTATACTTACACCTTATATTGTTGGAACAGATTAGGGAAGACAGAGTCACTGTTGCACTGTTGATGAAACTGTGAATTAGTCTAACCATTTTTGGAAAACAATTTAGAATTTATGTTCCCATCAAGATATTAAGAGATACACTGTTTTCCAGAGCTAAGGCCCAGCAAGCAGGCTATGTGCCCTGACTTGCCATAACAACAAATAATCCTTTGTACTCACCTTCTAGATCATCTGAGCCACAGAAAATCCTAAAATTATTTCATACCAGCATCAGGTCGTCCTGAGCTTGGACAAGAACTTATTGTATTCCTGTTTAGGTCAGGAAGCCCTGCTATGAATCAAGTTGTTACATTATTGCTTTGACCTCTCATTATCAGAATTCTAGCTCAATGCAGAGTCATTGATATAAATAGTGAGATCTCCTCATGCTATCTTGGATTCCTCTCAGTAGTGGTGATTCTCCAGCTTGCAAACCATTTCTCTCACTTTGAAATTAAAGTTAAGTTAGAGGCTGGTTCCATCCAGTTGACACTCCAAAGTTCCTAAACTCTATGTGCCTTTTGACCCAAAACTACTAATACAGGTCTCTAACCCAAAGAGATTAAAAAGAGGGAAAAGATCCATATGTACAAAAACACCACTGGGTAGGGGGGGAGAGTAACAAAGAAAACAAAAACGTTGCCCATCGATTATAGTATATTCTGGGTAGAACAATGGATAGTGCTGGAATATACAAGAGGAACACAATTAAGGATGCGTGAGGAGACATGGGCCTTGGTAAAGAAAAAGGCTAACTCTTCATTGTGGGATGAATGAAGAGTTCCTGGAGCTGAGATGGATAAGAATAAAGAAGTGACAGTTGAGGATGGGGACAAGAGTTTGTACATTGGTACCTGGGGGTTCAGAATCCCTGGAATAGGGAAAGCATAAGAATGTAGGAATATGCTATTAAGGAATTAGTCCATGTAGTATATCAGTGACTAGATAGAGATTCCTTAAGGAAAGTGAGTTAATAGATTGCTCAAGGTCTCCCTCAAGTTCCAAAATGGAGGTCCCTTATTGCAAGGTCCCCTCCTGTAGAGGGCTGGAACTATGCACTGAGATTGGGACTGCTGAGCACTTGAGGCTAACTTCTGATTGGACAATACTCTATGGACATATGCTTGGAAAATGGTCCTTTCCACTATCTGTACTGGCTCAATGATTGGTGTATAGAGGATTGTAGGAGGGACTAGGGGGGTGGAGTAAAGCTAGCTAGGGACACACTCTTGGAGGTAAACAGGGAAGGTCGTTGCAGAGATTCTGTTTCCATCCTGTTCAATCCCAGGTCTGGGGACTGAGAATAAAAATTAAAGACTTTTGCTTATCCTGACTATGGCTGATTCTGGGGTGTCCTGGGTACTAGCACGGTCGTCATGTTTGGTGCCCAAGCATGGAAACCAAGGACCCTAACTTCATTGAAGAAGTCTCTGGTGACCAGGAAATAGAGTGACTATTTAAATAGACAAACAGGGAACTTAACTTTGTTAAGGGCTAAAATAGTAACCTTTTCTAGCTACAATGGGGCAGATATTGGGAAAAGATCCAGGCCCAGCCTCAGTCCCAGCCCCAGTCCCACCCCCACCCCCACCCCAAGTGGGTGCTATAGAAAGCATGCTTAAACTGATCAAGGGAAAAGGATTAATTGTAACTTGGTTGCAGATGGCCAGACTGTTGGGTACATTAAAACGCACGTCCCCTTGGTTCTTAAAGGAAGAAGAGATAGGACTAGATAATTGGAAGCTGGTAGGAGAACAATTATGCAAATACTACAATGATCATGGTCCTCATTCAATTTCCAAGGAGACATTCTATACATACAACATAATACAATTGACCTTAAAAAATCCTGCTAGTTATAGAAAAAAGGAAAATTCTAAAAATGGCCAGATGCAGAAATATGAGGAAAATGAAGAGGACAAAGGGATTAACAGCTATATCACCAGAAGGCATGAGGAGTTAAGTGAGAATGAAGGGCGGGGTGAAGGGCATGGTGATTCTAGATCTCACAGAGCAGCTTCAACCCTGCCTATACTGGAACTGGTTCTTGACATGCCCCCATCAACTTCACCTTCTGGGATGAAGGGGGAAGGAGTAGTAGAAGGGGCTATGATACCACCAGCACCTCCCCCCAAAAAATCACCCCCTCCTGTGACTAGATTGCAAAAGACAGTAGTTAAAGCCAGGGAAGAAGGCCAGAATTTAAGTGACTTGCAAATGAAATGTATCTAGTGATTCAAGAGTTTGACTCTTCAGGTCAAGAAAGTAGAAGATACGCTCCTTTTGATATAGAAATCCTCAAAGACCTGAAAAAGGCTTGCACTCTTTATGGGGCTACATCAGTTTATGTTAAGATATTACTGCAGAATTTGGCTTATGAAGTCTTAACCCCTAGAGACCAGCAATCTATAGCAAGGACATGCTTAGAACCTGGACAAAACTTGTTGTGGCTTTCTGAATATAGTGAGTTCTGTAGGATACAAGCCCAACAAAATAGTCAAAGTCGACTTAATCCTCCAATCATCTGTGACCAACTAACAGGTGTAGGTTCTTATGCAGAAATTTCAGTACAGATTAATTACCCCTTAACAGCGTATGAGCAAATTGCTGCGGCTGCTATCAAAGCATGGGCTTCTCTCCCCAATAAAAACTACAAGGGTGAAGCCTTCCCAAAAATAACACAAGGGCCAAATGAACCCTTTGCTGATTTTGTGGGACGTCTGCAGACAGCTGTCATACAAACTAATGGTGAAAATGCAGTAACAAACATTATGATAAGACAACTTGCTAAAGAAAATGCTAATGAGGTTTGTAGAAGAACTATACTAGGACTATGCAAGGATGTTTCTTTAGAGGAGATCATAAGATGCTGTGCCACAGTGGGCACAAATGCCTTTTATAGCCAGGCTATGATGCAGACTTCCCAAAACACAAACATGGGGAGATAGGGTCCCTTCTGGCAAGGGACTTCCAGAGAGACTCATCAACACTTTCAATGTGGTAAAGTAGGGCATCTGAAAGCTCAATGTTGGCATAGAGATCAGGTGAGAAAACAGGGTGGGAGAACAAGACCCAATACTCCATGTCCAAAATGCAACAGAGGCTTCCATTGGGCCTCAGAATTCAAGGGATTCAGGGAAAGGGGATGAGGGGCCCAGTCCCAGGGCCCAAGGCAAAAAACACTTGGGGCATGATGGCAGCTGATACTACACCCAGAGAGTACCTAGAAATCCAGTACCCAGACATGACCAATCAGCCAGGAAGCCATATGATGGAGAAAGGGATTACACAATCAATCAGCTAGAAAGCAATCTGATGGAAGAAAGGGATTACAATTGGGGAGAATAGAGTTGTATGCAGCTGGGACAACTGAAATACCCCCCTGGAGAGGTGAAATCTGTTCCTCTCCAGCCTACGGATCCCTTACCTCCAGGCACAGTAGGCTTGACCATTTCACCTCCTGAGAGCACTTACAAAACAGTGTCCATTCATACACTGATGTGGGAAAGTGGGGAATGTGTAGATAATATCCCAGTCACTAATACACGTAAACAATGTGTGACCCATCACCCAGGAGAAGTAGTAACATCAGGTTTACTGATACAGACTCCTAATAAGCAATCTGGTGGTAGTCACCCAGATTCTGACTCCAAGCAAAAAAATCCAGGAATATACCGAACAGCAGCTGGGACGGCTGACCAACCTATGCTCACTATCTATATAAATGGCATACAATTAAAAGGATTGGTAGACACAGGTGCAGATAGTATAGTCATTAGAGGTGCCAACTAGCCCAGTTACTGCCCAAAGATTAAGGCAGATACCACATGTCTGGCATAGGGGGATCAATAGCAGCTGAAGTTAGTGCTGCCCCTTTGAGATGGATATTTGAAGGTGAAACAGGAGTTTTAACTCTTTTTATAGTTGAAAAAATCCCCATCAATCTGTGGGGAAGAGACATTTTACAACAATTAGGATTAAAAATGAGTACCTCGATTTTTTAGGCAGGGCTGCTGTTGAAGGCCTGCCAACACTTTCTCCTATTCCTATCCAATGGAAAACTGATACACTAGTGTAGATAGAACAGTGGCCCTTAGGTAGCAATAAAATTCAGGCCTTATTAGATATAGTACAGGAGCAACTTGACCAAGGACACTTACAACCTTCTCTAAGTCCTTGGAATTCCCCAGTATTTGTTGTAAAAAAGAAATCTGGAAAATGGAGGATGTTGACTGATTTAAGAAAGGTAAATGAACAGATGGAAACTATGGGAACTCTTCAGCCTGGACTTCCATCTCCTACTCAATTGCCTAGAGAATGGCCTCTTTGGGTTATAGACATTAAGGATTGTTTCTATTCTATCCCTCTGGATAAGGAGAATATGAAAAGATTTGCCTTTTCCGTGCCCAGTGTTAATTTAGCTGAGCCTTATAAAAAATATGGATGGACAGTTTTGCCACAGGGAATGAAAAACACCCCTACTATGTGTCAAATGTATGTTGCTGCTGCTCATACTCCAGTAAGAAAAGCATTTCCAAAAGTTATGTTACTACATTACATGGATGATATATTGGGATGTGCACCTGAGGAACAAATGTTAGAAGCATGTCTACAAAAGACCATGGAAACACTAAGATACTACAAATTGCATATAGCTCCAGAAAAAATTAAAAGACATGCTCCTTTTCAATATTTAGGATATGAAGTATACCCTAAGGTGCTCACAGTACAAAAACTTTCCTTAAGAACAGAGAAGCTAAACACCTTAAATGACTTTCAGAAATTGATACGAGATATCCAATGGATGCATCCAGTGTTAGGCTTGACTACCTATCAATTGCAACCATTATATGACATTTTAAGGGAGACAGTGCTTTAAATTCACCATGCCAACTTACAAAAGAAGCTCAAGGGCCTTTGAGAGAAGTTGAACTGGCTTTATCCAATGTGGTTGAAAGGGTCACTCAAAGACCCTTGGAAATATCAGTTTTTGCTACACAAGAGACACCTACAGCAGTCCTTTATCAAGGAGACAGTGTGATAGAGTGGATGAACCTCCCAGCACAACCAGAGCAAAGCCCTTACTCCTTACCCAGTGCTTGTGGCTCGAATTTTATTAAAGGCCATTAGGTGAACAGTACAATTATCTGGGATAAGACCTGACAAGATATACACCTTTTATACTAATGCACAAATTAACGTATGCTGTGAAACCATACCAGAGTGGCAAATTTTATTGGCCATGGCTCCAAATTTTCCATTAAAGATAACCAGACTATTACATAATTGGCAATGGATTCTTGAAGAGAAGGTTTCTAAAGTTCCTCTTAAAGGACCAACTATATTTACAGATACATCCAAACATAATATTTGTGCTGTATACTCTTGTGACTTAACTATAAAGAGAGTAGTCAAAATTCCTTTTCAGTCCACTCAGCAGAATGAATTGTATGTAATGATTCTAGCTTTTACTTTTTATCCAGGAGATGTAAATATAATATCCGATTGACCTATTCATTAGGTGTGGTACAAAGAATTGCCACAGCCCAATTAAAATTTGTAGCCTCTAATATATATCAGCTCTTTAAGGAACTTCAAGAGCAAGTGAGAAAGCATCCAGGTAAGATTTATATTTTGCATGTGCACTCTCATAATGGACTTCCAGGTCCAATTTTTGATGGTAATTCAAAAGCAGATAGCCTTCTAACTATGTTGGCCAATACTCCTTTATTTCAAGAAGCCCAAGAATCTCATTTTAAATATCATCAGGCTGCTTGAGCTTTATGTTTGCAATTTGGAATAACAAGAGAGGAAGCAAGGAGCATAGTAAAAGCCTGTACAGCTTGCCTTCCTTTCCACGCTCCTACACTGCCTCCAGGGAAGAACCCTCGTGGTTTGAGACCCAATGAAATTTGGCAAATAGATGTGACCCATTATAAATCTTTTGTTCGTCTGTCTTTTATCCATGTTGTAGTAGACACCTTTTCGGGATTCACTTTTGCAATACCAGCAACAAAAGAGACAGCCCTAGTGGTCACTGAATTCCTTATATGAGCATTTGCAATTATGGATATGCCACAAGCCATAAAAACAGATAATGGACCTGCATGTACTTCTAAACATTTTGCACACTTTGCACACAGAAAGTGGTGAATGGAAGGGACCAGATAGGTCAACTGCTTGGGAGAGAGGGTTTGCTTGTATCTCCACAGGTGGAGAAGGAATCAGATGGGGGCCAACAAGCTGTATTCACCTTGTCCATTGGAGGGAGATAGAGCAGACCCTTGAAACAAAGGAGAAGACCCAAGAAACATCGGATGGTTCCTTTGCTGACTGTGCCCACCACTGAAAGAGCCTAACAGTTATGGTGTTTGACTGATGGATATCAAAAATTGTTGGACTTCAAAACCCTCAGGAATCAATGGATTTTCTGAGATATGATAAGATTGTTGTAGGACTTCAAAACCCTCAGGAATCATTGGATTCTCTGAGACATGATAAGATTGTTGTAGGACTTCAAAACTCTCAGGAATCATTGGATTCTCTGAGATATGATAAGACTGTTATAGGACTTGAAAACTCTCAGGAATCATTGGATTTTCTGAGAAATGATAAGACTGTTGCAGGTCTTTAAAAACTTGTGGGGATCATTGGATTCTCTGACAAGTGAAGTAATGGAAAATAGATTGATTTTAGGCTATTTCTTGGCTGCTGAAGAAGGTGTATGTGTGACTGTTGTTTACATACCCTCCTTCTAGGACTTCTGGAAATCTCTTATAATACCACATTGATTTATATTGTTTGTTATATCACTACTTGCATATACAATTCATGTTTGTTGCACACCACATTGAGCCTGTACTGAGTGTGGGGAGTGTCATCACTAATAGCCTGTGCATTATTGCTATGTGCTTGTGTAATACCTTCCATGCTGATGGGTTTGTGCATACCTGTTTCTAATAAGAGCCTTTAGCCCAGAAACCCGCTATCAATCCCCACTTCCCTTTGGTGCTTCGTCTCCCTTCCTGAGATGTCAGGGAGGATGTGATCACCTCCTTTTTGGTGTTTTCACCTCTTTTCCTGAGAAGTCAGGGATGGTGTGACCACCTGTGTTCTAAAACAAAAGAAACTGGGAGAGGTAGAGGGCTGAAACTATTGAATTCTGTGCACTGAGGTCAGGACTGCCAAACTCGAAAAGAGAATAGAATAAACATTAGGGACAATAAGATAGAGGATAAATGCCCAAACAATGGGCACATGTTTGGAAAATGGGCCTTTCCATTATCCATACTGGCTCAATAATTAGTGTATAGTGGATTGTAGGAGGGACTAGGGGGTGGAGTAAAGCTAGCTAGGGACATACTCTCGGTGGTAGACGAGGGAAGGTGGTTGCAGAGATTCTGCTTCCATCCTGTTCAATCCTGTGTAAGGGGACCAAGGATAAAGATTGAGGACTTTTGCTTATCCTGACTCCGGCTGATTCTGGGATGTCCTGGGTGGGACCACAGTTGTCACAGAGAAGAGGGCTTAGAATATGATATTCCGGGAAACAATGGAGCTAGGATTACAACCAGGAATCATCTACCCACCAAAACTAAGTATAATGCTTCAAAGGGAGAAAAAAATGGATATTCTATGAAACAGAGAATTTTCAAGCATTCTTGATGAAAATACCGCAGCTGAATAGAAAATCTTACTTTCAAATGTAAGACTCAGTAGAAGGTTAAAAAGATAAATTAGAAAAGGAAATTATAAGGAATTTAATAAAGTTAAACTGTTTGCATTCTTACATGGGAAGATGATACTTGTAATTCATAAGAACTTTCTCATTTATTAGGGCAGTTAGGCATAGATATAGACCCAAAGATTCAGGTGTGAGTTGAATATGAAAGGATATTATCTAAAAAAAAAATAAAATTAAGGATAAAACAGAAATGTACTAGGAAAAAAGGAAAGGGAGAAGTAGAATGGGATAAATTGTCTCATGTAAAAGATCAAGAAAAAGCTTTTATAGTGGAGATAAGGGGGAATGAATGTACCTTACTCTGATCAGAACTGACTCAAAGAGGGAATAACATATATACTTAATTGGGAATAGAAATCTAGCTTACCCTACAGGAAGTAGGAGGGTAAGGGGATAAGAGAAGAGGGGTGATGGTGATAAGGGAGGGCAGATTGGGGAAATGAGTAGTCAGAAGGAAAATATTTTTGAGGAGGAACAAGGTGAAAAGAGAGAATAGAATAAACACTGAGGACAATAAGATAGAGGATATAGTTAGCAATAGTGATAGTGGAAAAAAATTTGAAGCAAGTATCTCTGATGAAGCTTTCATTTCTTAAACGTATGGAGAACTGAGTCTAATTTATATAAAAAAAAACCATTTCCCAATTGATAAATGATCAAAAGATAGGAACAGTGTTCATACGAAGTAATCAAACTTCTCTATAGTCATATGAAAAAATGCTCTAACTCAATAGTGATGGAGAAATGCAGGTTTGAACCTGCAGTACCACTTCATTCTTATTAGATTGGCTAAGAAGACAGAAAAGGGAAATGACAAATGTTCGAGAGGATATGGGAAAAAATAAAACATGGATGCACTGTTGGTGGAATTGTGAACTGATCCAACCATTCCGTAGGGCAATTTGTAACTATACCCAAAGGACTATAAAACCATAAAATTTGACTTAGCAATACCATTACTAGATGTGAATCCCAAAAGATTTTTTCTTTTTTAAAAGAGGAGGGAAAGAATTCACATGTTAAAAAATATTTATACCAGCTCTTTTCTGGTGGCAAAGAATTGGAAATTAAGGGGATTCCTGTCAACCGGGGAATGACTGAACAAACTGGTCATATGAGATTATGATGGAATACTACTATATTATAAGAATTGATGAGCAGGATGCTCTCTGAAAAACCTAGAAATATTTACATGATACAAAGTGAAATATATTATGTACAAAATAACAGCAATATTATAAGATGACCAACTGTGGATGCCTTGGCTACTCTTAGAAATACAATAATCCAAAACAACCATGAAGGATTTATTATGAAAAATACTATTCATACCAGAGTAAGAACTATTGATGTGTGAATACAGATTGAGGCATACTTTTTTACTTTATTTTTTCTCAATAGTATTTTATTTTTCCAAATACATGTAAAATAGTTTTCAACATTCATTCTTCTAAAATTTTGAATTCCAAATTTTTTTCCTTGCCTTGCCTTATTCCCCTTCCCTAAAGCAGCAAACAATCTGATATAAATTAAATACATGCAATACTTTTAAACATATTTCTATATTTGTCATGCTATGTAAGAAAAATCAAACCAAAAGGGAAAAAAACACAAGAGGAAAAAATAAACAAACAAAAAAGAGGTGAAAATACTATGCTTCAATCCACATTCAGTTTCACTAGCTCTGGTTGCAGATAGCATTTTCCATCACAAGTCTATAGAAATTGCCTTGCATTACCTCATTGTTGAGAAAAGCCAAGTCCTTCACAGGTGATTATTACATAATTTGTGTACAATATTCACCTGTTTCTGCTCATTTCACTCAGCAACAGTTCATGTAAGTCTTTCCAGACTTTTCTGAAATTAGCTCACTTATCATTTTTATAGGACAATAATGTGCCATTATATTCATATACCATAACTTATTCAGCCATTCCTCAATTGATGGGCATTTCTTTATTTTTTTCTTGGGGTTCTTTGGTTGTTAATTTTTTGGGTTTGGTTTTTTTTTTTTTTTTTGGTGGTGCTAGTGTGTATGTTTTTGATTTTGATTTTTTTTCACAGCCTGTCTTAAAATGAAGAGGTGACCTTTCTCCTTGTCTTCTTATACTCTTGATTCTATTTCTTCCACCCACAAAAAAAAAATCTTGTTTCTTTTGTTTTTTTTTTTTAGATCTGTGATTTAACAGTGTAGGAAGTTTCTAAATAGCAGTTCCCTTTTCCAATGCAAATTTACAAATATTCTATAACTTAGTCATAGAAAATTGCTTAAGGTAGTTTCCCAGGATTACACAGCCAGAATGTATAACAGACTTAAACCTAGGCCTTTCAGGTTCTGAAAACAACACTTCACTCATTATGATCACAATATATTTATTTCATGTATATTTTTCATATCTATTTATGAGTAACATTGTTTGCAAACTCTTTAAGGGCAGAGACTGATATGTGTGTCTGTGTCTATGTGTCTGTGTGTGTCTATGTGTGTCTATGTTTTGTTTCCCTTGTGCCTCACACAGTATTTTGCACACAGGTATTAATGAATGTTTGTTGGATTAATTCCTGGATCATGTAGCATTGGAGTTAGAATTTAAAGTTTTTATTTGAAATTAGAGAGATGATAAGTAACGGTGACATTTTAGCAAATGACCAGACTTGAGAAAAGACTAGAATGACTGGAATGATCAGCCAAGGTTAAGAAGAGTATAACCCAAATGTTCCATTGAGAGGAGGATGAGAAGTGGGAGAAAATTTGGCATGGCCTAGGATCAAAGTGGGAAGGGGTTAAAGGGTTCCTTAAAGATGCAAGAAAATAAGGACTTATGGGCTGTTCTGCCTCAAAGTAAGAGCATACATTGGGGAAGCAGCAGAAGGGTAGCCAGAGGAAACCATGCAGAAAATCATGGAAAGCCAGGACCTGGGGTGGAAGAAAAGTATGGAGAGGGATAAAGATTGAAGTATTTCTGAGTTGAACCTCATCAGATTCTGTCTCCCTGTAGAAAGACTGCTTGACCCCAGATTCAGAGAAGGGGAATGCAGAGGCAGGGAGAGAATGCTTTGTTACCACACCAGCATCTTTCTAAGGAAAAGAGATAAGACAGGAAGGCTTCCACCCACAGAGAAAGCTGAAGAAGAAAGCCTTTTACTTTCTCCCTCTTTTTCTTTAAACCACATCCTCAGTTTAGAGTTTCTCCTCCCTCTGAATCAGCAGCTTTTCTGTTCTGGTGCTCTCTATATCCTCAATCAAATTTTTCATCTGTACAATGAATAGGTTGGAGTGTACGCTCTCTGATCTGTGACCCCCCCAGTCCATCTCCCATCTTCACATTCTCCTCTCCTGGTATTACCTCCTTATCCTCTCAAAACTCTCCCCTCCCAACGTCTTCCTCCCTGTTCCGTGAAGTTGCTGTGAAGTTGAACTTTCACCAGCTGCTGGGAAGATGTGGGTGAGAAAGAAGGCAAGGCCAAAAGCTGTGGCTGTTGGCACCCTGCCTTCTCCTCTGGCCCCAGTGCCAGGCCAGGCCAGGCCTTCCCCTTGGCCCAGACTCAGGACAGGGAGGACAACAGAATGTCACTGGAAAAACATGTGGGAGGGAATCCAATGTCCTCCCTCATCCCAAAACAAATGAGGTCATTGTGTCACAGACCTCAGGAACAGAGAGCTAGGCAAAGCCCTTGGCGCCTCCTAAGGTTAGGTGCGAAGTGGGGTGGGGGGGGGGAGAATGTCAGGAGGGCACAAACCTCGGACCTCTAAAGACGGAGCTCTAAGCTGAGAGGGGGGCAATCAAGGTGAGCAGAGACCACCAAGCTCAATCCTAGATTGTGGTGGACCCTAGCACCAAACCAGTGGATGGAGCAACATGTGAGTGGAGATTCTAGTTTAGATTTATGGATGAAATATTTACTGAGGCTGTCCCACGAGACGGAGACTGGCAGAGAAGAGAAAGTAACAGAACTCCACCTACCTACTGTCTTTTGAAACTTGGGGCATTTTCTGAGCCTTTCCCAGAAAGACCTGAGCATGACTTTGGGATATTCTAGATATGCTTCATGATTTCCCCATTTCCCAGAGAATTTGGATTAGAGGTGCCATTGCTGCAACCTATTTCCCCCTTACCATGGGCCACTCAGGCCCGGGCACTTACTCTCGATAAAGTCATTGTTTAAGCAGCTCTTCTCAGTCACCCTGCCTTTTCAGATCTTTTCTGAGCTTACTGCTTTTCCCTCCCAGTCTTTTCCAGGAGATTCCTACTTCAGATCTTTTCATCTGCGTCCATCTATGGAGGAAGTCTTGGGTTTAGAGACCTGCCATCTAATTCCATTTCTGAATAACTCCCTTTCATTGAAGACAAAACACGGCCCTTTCTCGGGACCTCGGTTTCACTCTCTGTAAAAGAGGCTCAGCCTGGTACCTACCAAGTGATTGTCTGATGGCTGGCGGAGTCCAGGAGGCCCTAGGTTGGCTCTGGCTACTGACTTGCCAGATACCATGAGGGAATCACTTCCCTTCTCGGGCACTCGATTTCCTCCTCTGTAAAATGAGGATTCATAATATCGCCTCAGAGAATGATGGTTTTGTGAAGGGTGAGGCGCTGTGGACATTTTATGGACACCATTTATCGTTCTTTTCTTTAGGGGACCTGGGGGTCAGAATACCTAGTACTGGCTCTGCCATCTGCTAATTGCGGGATCCTGAGCAAGTTATCTCCCCCTAACTGCGATTTCTTTTAACTACAAAAATGGGATCAATTATACTAGTGCTACAATGTTTCCGGGCGTTGTTGAAGAAAGCCCTCTCTAAATACGACAGAAATGAAGTTTATTATTATTATTAGAGGTGGCAATATGCGCCGTTCTTTACATGTTCTGCACACAGTAGGTCTCTTTGTCAAGCTTGATCGAATTACATCAAGCCCAAACTTTGGCCTTTGGTTCTGGGACAGGGTCTGGGGCACGTAGGCTAGGGCTGAGTCAGCCCCAGCTCCAGCCCCTTCGGTCCTTCCCTCAAACTTCCCGAGTCAGCTGCTTCCAAGTTACGGCTTTGGGGATGGGGGTAGTCCCTCCCTGTGGCTGACGTCAGGCTTAGACAGCAGCGACCTTTCCCCTACTTCGCTGGGCTGCCAGGACTGCACATCTGCCTCCCAAGCTAGGAGGAAGGAGCCAGCCCAGGTGGGGGTCGGGGGAGGGAAAGGAGCTCTGGTATTTGAGTCCCTGGGCCTGGAGGAAGAGGCCAATGCCAAGCATCTCCACCCCGGGGGAGGCACTTTTTCCAGGGGTGGAGGAACATTGGCCTCCTGGTTCCTCGAGCCTTCCTAGGAGGTCTGGGGTATAGCCAGGAGTCCCAGCATCTCAGCTAGGGGGAGGAGCTGCGAATCCCTCGCCATCTCCAAGAAGAGGGAGGGTACAGGGGGAGGGGGGCCTTCGGCCCGGTCCCTTTGAAGCTGGAAACCTGAGCCCCGCCCCGCTCCAGGGCACACCCCCCTGTCCCCTAGGGTCTGGCCGCAGCTCATAAAAATGGGGCTCCTGCAGTGAGTGGACAGCCGCGGGACGGGACGGGACAGGACGGGACGGGACGGGACCCGGGCGCACCTGAGAGTGAGGAGCGGGATCCGAGCCCTCCGTCCCAGCCACAGCGCCCAGGCCGCCCCTCGGATCCCGGCGCCCCGTTAGCGGAAAGATGCGCTGTGCCCCCAGCACGGGAGCTGCGCTGGTGCTCTGCGCCGCCACGGCGGGGCTGCTGGGCGCCGCCGCCGCCGGCCGCGGCGAGGTCCGCCCCGGGCCCCCCGAGCTCCGAGGGCCCCACGCCGGGCCGGAGGCCAAGTACGCCTCGTGGGACGAGGTGAACGTGATCGCTCACGGTCTCCTGCAGCTCGGACACGGCCTTCGGGAGCACGTGGAGCGGACGGAGCGCCAGGTGAAAGACATCTACCGCCGCCTCCAAGCCCGGGATCCCGCCTGCGACGACCCTCAGCGCCGCGCCTCTCTCAGCTCCGAGGGCACCCAGCCGCAGAGCCCCGACGAGAGCCGGGCGAACTTGACCGCGCAGGGCACGGACAGCCGCTGGGAGCCGAAAGCCCAAGCGAAGAGCGAGCTCCGGCCGCTGGAAGCGAAGGATGCCCCGGCTGGGGAGAGCAGCAGTGGGGGGGCCGCCTGGAGAGCTGTGAGCAGCCTGCAGGTAAGAGCTTCTCCCCAGGCTTTCCCTCCGAGGCTGCTGCATCTTCCTTTAGACATCCTCCCACGGTCCTTTTGGCACTTCGTTTTAGCCTGCTCGTGGTCCTCTCCTAGACTTTCAGGTCGAGCTCTCTGTTAGCACTACCCCTCAGATTCCCTCTTTTACTCCTTCAACCCCTTCTCCGCCTCCTCCCATCTGCTCCTGCTGTCTCCTATGCTCCCGACCCTTCGCAGTCAGGTTGCTCCCCTAGAGATCTTTCTGCTTCGCTCCTTCGATCCTCCCTGGCCAGGGGTCCCATTTGCCCTCAAGCCACAAGAGAGATTTCTCCCCGACTCCAGCTGACCCCATGAATCCATTTCCTTTTTTTTTTCATGACCCCAGACCCAGCTTCGAGCTCAGAACAGCAGAATTGAGGAATTGTTTCAGAAAGTGGCCCAGCAACAACAGCACCTGGAAAAGCAGAACCTGAATATTCAAAGGCTGCAGAGCAAGGTAGACTCCTGAGCAGACTAGAACCCCAGGCAGGGGGTTCTTAGGGGCAAAGATGGCCCTCAGAAGCTTTTTAGCTTAAGAATTGTGATTTCTCATACATTTCTCTGAGCCCACCTTCACTCGCCTTCAACCATTTCTTCTCATCCTGGACCTACTTGTTAACCTCTTCTCTTCTGTCTGCAGCTCCAGGGTCTGGCTCCTTTGCAGCTGAGACATATGCCACTAAGGCCTATGGGAAAGAAGAATACCCAGAAGATGGCCCGACACATTCGTCCTGTCCCCAACAGCAGTGACAAGCCTAGTAAGTCCTGGATCTCATTCGACTCCCGGCTCCTCCACCTCCTATGCCAGTCTCAGTTTTTCCCTTCACACACACATGTTCCTCTCCTCCCTGCCAATGGCTTTTCAATTTGCACTGGTTAGGAAGAAATATCAGAATTTGGGCGACAAGACAGAAATGTGATTGGTTCAGTCAATAAATGGGACGCAGCCAGGACTCTGAAATGGGTTAGGTAGAGCTACCCCACCAAAGGTGAAAGCAGAGAGGATCCAGAGTTCTCCCTATCTCTAAGGACATTTACGCTCCTGGACTTACCTTTAGCCAGTCCTGGAGAATCTTTGCTTCCCTTGTGGGGAAGACATCCACCTGCCCTGCTACCTAGGATCTGCAGAATATCCTCATTGAAAAGTACTAGTTCTGGATACTTCTCTTGCCTAGTCCTACCCCACCTAACAGCTGGTCTCAGTCCTTTCCTCTAATCAAGGAGGAAAACTAAGGCAGTTTTCTGTTCTGCCTTTCTTCTAATTAAGTATACTCAGTCCCAGTAGGAATTCTACGTCTCTTTATTTCCATTTACCTAGTTTTTACTGAGAGTCCATTGTGTGTCCAGGGTCATGCCTTGAGAGAAAAAAAGGCTTATTTTTCTTCCCTGGGTGTCTTTTCAAGCAGCAATGAATACAGGACAGCCAGGGAGTGATTCCAACCACATAGACTTTTGTTGAATACAAATTGAGAAGTGATCAGTAAACTGGTTAGGTCTTTATGGATGAGGTCTTCAAGGGATTGATGGGAAGAAATTGCCACAGTCCGGCTGGAGTAGAAAAGGGTTGCAGAGAAGAATAACGGGGAGAAGGTTCAGGGAGACCTATTGAAGGGCAGGTTAAGTTCAGATTTGATCTAGAAGGCAGTGGGGCACCACTGTAGGTTTTGAGTGACATGATCACCTCCTAGGACAATTGCTCCAGCATGAGCTCCTGGGAAGATAGAAAGAATAAGAAATAGAGACATAAGGTAAAAGACTGGAGAGGGCGATAGAAACTTCCTCAGGGTCCTCAGTCGCACAAACACCCAAATAGTCTTAGAGCCATCTGTCACAAATGCCATCTTGCCTCATGCATTCCCCTTCTTTAATACAATTATCCTGTATCTCACACATATATGATGTGCCTGTATTTTAAAGCTGACTCCCAACTGGGAGAAAGTTGCCTCTCTCCCTTCACTTAGCCTGAAGCAATTCATGGTGACTCCCTACAGTTCTGGTTGTCACCTGTTGGTTTCTCCTATCCTGATCCCCTGGGACCAAGGAGGCAGATCTAAATCACTATTCCCAGGGTCTCGGGCTTCTCCTGCCCCAAGATCTTCCTTGGCTGGGAGAACTGAGTGGCCCCTACCTATTCTGTAGAGGGTTCCTGGGAAGAATCTATTAGTCAAAACTAGGGCTGGAGGAAGGGGTGATTCTCTCAAGGAGAACTGAGTGGCCTGGGCTAGTTAGTCTAGGGAACAGGAGAAGGAGGAATGGGGAGGGGGGCAGGAGAGAGGGAAACTGGGAGAGCTTGGGGAGACAGGGTCCTGTTTCGCAAGTAGGCGCCAAGTAGGGGAAAGTTCAGAACTTGGTGGAGACAAACATTCTGGTTGTAATCAAGGCCAGATTGGGAGTTTGGCTGTGAGCCACAGGGATTGGAAGAGAGGAAAGTAGGGGAAAGGGGAACTGCCAGGAAATCCTTCTATCTCTCTTTCCTAAACGCTCTTCCTCCCCCTCTAGACACTGTCCTTCAATAACTTCAGTCCTTCCAGTCCCATCCCCCTCCTGACCTTTCCCCTACTCCCAGGGCCTGCCAGATACTGTCTTCCCTTCTAACATTCCCTAGCTACCCTTACCCTATTGGGGTCCTACTGAGATATATGGGGGAGAAAATAAGCTCCAACCCCAGAAGAAGGGTGGGGAGGGTTTTGGGACGGTTACTTCTACCCTTAGCAAGGTAATGGCATCGATAGGGCCTGGGTCCAGGACAGTTCAAGAAAAACCATAAAGTTGGCCAAGTTTGTCTTTACACCCACCTGCGGACAGACATCACACATTTCAGGCCCCGAGGCCCCCATGTTCTCTCTCCCACATTAAATCCTCCTGTCTGGAAAGGCTCTGATATGAATCACTCCTTAGATGGGCAAATGGGACCTAGGAAAGGAAAAAAAAATCTCTGATGCTGCCCTTCTACACACATCCCCAGACAAAGAATATGTGTGTATTTGGCTGAAGGGGAGGGAGAGAGGAGGCAAGGCAGAGATCCCATGGCTTATTGCCCTCAGCTTAGTCAAGTGGGAAGACCTAATTATAACCCAGGAAAGAAGACATTCTTTAGAGTTTTGGAATTAACCCCTAACCTGTCTCCCTTTTTTTGGGGGGGAGGGGGAATATATATATATATATATATATATATATATACATATATATGTAAAGTTCCTCTGCAATGTGCCTGATTGCCTAGGGAGTAGATTGAGGACCATCTGCAGTCCTTTTCTCTCATTTCCATGTCCATCTCTCTCTTACAGAGCTGCCCCAGGATTGCCATCAACTCTTTCTGGGTGGAGAACGCCAGAGTGGACTCTTCCACATTCAGCCTCAAGGCTCCTTACCTTTCCTGGTGAACTGCAAGATGACTCCAGGTATGATAGTGGATCCAGTGGAGGATCCTGGGCAGTCATTCAATAAGCATTTTAAAGGTTTTATGCTGTGCCTGGCATTGTGCTTAGAGCGAGGATACTTGGTTAGGAAAAAACGTGGCCCTAGCCCTCAAGGAGCTCACATTCTAAGGCCCCTTGGGAGAATAGGTCTAACTTTCACTCAGCCTGCTGTGTTCTCCTTAGCAAAGTGAATTGTTGTCCCTATGACTTCATTTTTAAGCTCATTGAAACGTTACCATGGAAGGGAATAAAAGAGTATTATCCCTGTAGTCTGATTTGAAAGTAGTCAAGAAGGTTTTAAGGTGGCAATCAGTTAGCTTGAAGGATTTCAGAAACTGATTCCTTTCCCATTGCTTAACTCTAGGGAATGTGTAAGAGAACTCTATGCTCCATCTGCTAAACTTCTCCATTTCTGTGGTTTATATTGTCTAACAGAGCTAGAGAGTCTCAGCTTCCAGAATAAATATACTTTAGAGGAGATGGCAAGTCTTTGAGGCTGTACATTCTTTGAATCCATTCTGCTATATCTCTCTCAATTAATCTGTAATCATTTATTAAGCACCTACTATGTGTACTATGCCTGTGCTAAATGCTGGGGATACAAAGCTTAAAATTGAAAGCCCAGACCCAGGGATTTTAATGGGGAAGACAGCATGCATGCATACATTCTCTCTCTCTCTCTCTCTCTCTCTCTCTCTCTCTCTCTCTCTCTCTCTCTCTCTAACACACACACACACACACACACAGAAAAGAAGAAGAGAGGAGGAAGAGGAGGGAGGAACAGGGAGAAAGCAGGTACAAACATGGTAACAAACACACCCAAAGTAACTACAGGGGAAAAACATAAAACATTAGCTTCTAGAGAGGATCAGGAAAAGCCTTCAGAAGAAAAGGTTTTCATTTTTTCTATTCTATACTTCAAGACCAAGTAAAAACATTTTCATATAAGAGTGTTTTACATAGGAGGATAGAAAAGAAGTATTGGACATGATACTGTGAATCTCCATTTTTGTACAGTTTGCTTTTAAGTATATAACAAATTCAACATATAATTTCAAAGTCCTGTTGGTCTGTGTTTCCTTCTGGCCTTTTTCTGATCATTTTTTCTTTCTTTTTTTCTTTTCTTTTCTTTTTTGGAGACAATTGGGGTTATGACTTACCTAGGTTATACAGCTAGTTCTTATCTGAGGTCAGATTTAACTCAGATCGTCCTAATTCCACAGCCAGTGATCTATCCACTATATCACCTAGCTGCCCCTGTTCAATTTTTAAATGTTTCAATGACCCTTTTCTTTCTTTTTTTGGGTAGCAGCCTTAACTCACGCTTTCTCTGTGTCTTTTTTTCCTCTTCTCTTTCACTCCTTCCTCCTCTTTCTCCTCTCCTTTTTTCTTATTTCTCTCCCTCTCTTTCCCAAATTGGGTTGGGGGGGGGAGAAAAATATGCCCCCACCTTGTTTCATCCCTGATAGTTATAATCCTCTATCTTACCTTCTTTTTGTGCTAGACTCCCTCAAGAGGACCATCTACAATAGGTATCTCCATTTCCTTTCCTTCCCTTAATTCTTTGCAATCTGCCTTCTTATCCCATCATTCACCTGAAACTACTCTCTCTAAAGTTACTAATGTTAGTTACTAATTACTAAGTCACTAACCTCTTAATTGCCAAATCTAATAGACTTTTCTGAATCCTCATCCTTCTTGACCTCTCTCCAGCTTCAATATTGTCCATCAGCCTCTTCTCCTTGAAGATCCTCTCTCTCCAGGTTCTCATGCCACTGATCTCTTCTGATCTTACTATCTGATTACTCCTGTTTGGTCTCCTTTATAGGATATTCATCTTAGTTACTCCCACTAACTGAAAGAGACTATCAAAGGCTCTATCATGAGTCCCTATCTTTTCTCCCTCTGTATTATTTCATTTGGTGAGCTTATCAGTTCCTATGTTGCAATTATTATCTCTTTGGAAATGATTTTTTAAATATATTTGTCTGGTCCTAATCTCTATTAGCTATCTTGAGCTGTATGTCCTATAGGTTTCTTAAGCTTAGCATTTCTAAAATTGAACTCAATTACCTTTTCTCCCAAAGCTTTCCATCTTCCATACTTCCCTATAACTGTAGAATACCACCATCTTCCCAGTCACTCAGGTTCACCACCTAAGTATCATCCTTGACTCCTCTCTCACCCCTCATCTCCAATATTTCATCAAATTCTTTTGTTTCTACTTTGACTACACCTCTCAAATCTATCTCCCTCTCTCCTGTGAGATCATTCTGGTACAGACTTTTCTTACCTCACACCTGGTCTACAGCCTTCTGTTTGGTCTCCTTCCCACCCTCCATCTCCAGTCATCTTCCACTAAGCTGTCAAATTGATCTTCCTTAAAATATGGGCTTGACCATATCACCACCCTTCCTAATCAATAAATTTCAAGGTTTGCTATTACCAGGATCAAATATAAAATTCTCTATTGGACTTGGAGAGCCCTTTATAGTGGCCCTTTTCTACCCTTTCATAACTTCTTAATCTTTAATCCTTTCCACTCATCGGCAATCCATGACACTGGCTTCTTTGCTGTTCTTCCCACTTGCCACTCCATTGTCTGATTTCAGATGTTTTCATTAGCTATCTTCCATCCTGAAACATTTTACTTGTCTTTATCTCTTTGCTTCCTGGCTTTTTTCAAGTTTTAGCTAAAATTCTTTTCTGCCAAAAGATTTTCCCCAGTCCTCTTTAATCTTAGTGCTTTCTTTTTAATACTACTCCTCCAGTTCATCCTCTATCTTTGTACATAGTTACCTGCATGTGCTCTCACTTCTTAGACTTTGAGGTCTTGGAGAGAAGGGATTGCCCTTT
Organism: Sarcophilus harrisii; assembly: GCF_902635505.1. Lineage (NCBI taxonomy): Eukaryota > Metazoa > Chordata > Mammalia > Dasyuromorphia > Dasyuridae > Sarcophilus > Sarcophilus harrisii. The sequence goes on from NC_045426.1 coordinate 672,253,477, forward strand.
CCCTCTCTTTGTGTTCCTCAGCACTTTGCACTGTGCCTAACACATGGTAGGCAGTTAATAAATAGAAGTGGACTGCCTGATAGTAACATATATGTGAAGTTCATCAAAACAAATTTCCACATTGGCTATGTCCAGTTCTGCATCTTGAGTCATTCACATGTCATAAAATGGGTAGCCTGGGAAGCCAGGAATTTTAAGAGTCAGAGATGAGGTAAGAGTGACAGAGTGTCATCTGTAAGGGACAGCAAATAGGCAAGTGTGCCTTTACTGAGAGTGAATGAGAGAGCAATCTGTAAGAAGACTAAAAAGATAATAGAAGGCCAGGTCGTGATGAGTTCCTTGTGTCAGATAAAGGATTTTTTAATTTATTTGAAGTCATAGAGAATCCCTGGAGTTACTAAGTATAAGAGGAATGATAGAGTGTAACTTATGCCTTGGGAAAATCTCTTTGACAGTTAAGTATAATAAGCCTTAAAAACTATAAGCTGTCTAAGATTTCATGGTAGAGTAGGAAAAGTCCAAGATTTGAAACTGGAAGAGAAGGTTTGATCTGGCGCTGCTACTTATTCTTCAGGTGGCCTTGACAATCACTCACTATCCCTGGGCCTTAGTTCTACTCACCAGCAGAAGGAAGAGATTGAGCCTAATCTCTAAGGTGCTTTTTAACTCCCCATCCTATGATAACCTTATGGCTTCTGATGGAAGCCTCCCAGAAATATTGGGTTTCTTAGGCCAGCTGTGGTGTTTGTTCTTTGCTATATAGGGGAATCCTAATAATCAGATTTTCTTTTGGCAGAGGGTGGCTGGACAGTGATCCAGAGACGCCTGAATGGCTCAGTGGACTTTAACCAGCCTTGGGAGGCCTACAAGTCAGGCTTTGGAAACCCTAATGGTAGGTATTTCCAGGGGACAGATTGATAACCAAGGGAATAAATTAGCAAATTGAGGAGTGGGATAGGGAAGTCTATAAAACTGGAAAGGATCAGGCAAACACTCAATGCTAAGCTAGACCTTTTCTGACAGGGATTCAAGAAGCTTCTTGGTGTTTTTCTCCTTTTCCTACACATTTTTCCACCTTTTCCATATACATACTGGGTCTGATAATGCTGCAGAGTCAAGGAGCTCGCTGTACCAGCAAAAATGGGTATTCTCTGGTTATTTGAACCCATGCTGAGTTGTTGTTTCTGAATTCAGGGGAATTTTGGCTGGGTCTGGAGAAGGTTCATCATATCACTGGAGACCGAGGAAGTCGTCTTGTTGTGCAGCTGTTAGACTGGGAGGGCAATGCCCAGTCTGTCCAGATCCCTTTCCACTTGGGAGGAGAGGATACAGCCTATAGCTTGAAGCTCACAGGGCCAGTTGCTGGAGAGCTGGGTCCAGCCACAAAAGATGGACTATCACTACCCTTCTCTACTTGGGATCGTGATCATGACCTCAGGACAGACCTGAACTGTGCCAAGAACCTCTCTGGTAAGCAGGAAATCTCCAAATTAACCTTAATTTCAATCTCTATTCTATCCCTTACTCCAAACTTATTTTCCAAACACAGCCTTAAATAACTTTTATAATAAAGCATCTCTGGTTCTCAGTTATAAGGTTAGGTACTCAATCAATACTTGAATTAATGATACTATTTGTTGCCCTATCCACAAATCCCCAATTCTTATCCATGCTCAAAAAAAGCCTATCTTTAAGCTTCATTTAGGGTTCATTCTAATCTTAAACAAAATTCCATATCCAGGTCTGACTTTTTTTCCTTTCTTAAAAGCCATAAAACCATACTCGGTCCCCAACTATTAACAAATCCCTAACCCTACAGAGCTTCAAACCCATTTCTCATCTCCTATCTGTAATCAAACTCTGGTTTCAATCTTAAACTCCACACCAGTGTGTGTGGGGGGGTGAGTGTGGGTGTGTGTAAGTGTAAGAGTGTTGCTGTTTAGTCATTTCAGTCATGTTTCTTTGTGACCCTGTTTGAAGTTTTCTTGATAGAGAATGGCTTGGAATGTCCTTCTCCAGTTCATTTTACAGATGAGGAAACTGAGGCATAAGTGACTTGCGCAGGGTCACATGGCTAGGAGGAGGCATCTGAGGCCAATTTTGAACTCAGGAAGATGAGTCTTCCGACTCCAGGCCTGGCATTCTATACACTCACTCATTACCTGGAATTACATTCTGGGGTACACCACCTGGTTTGATGGGCTGGGGTTGATGCAGAAACAGAATTCCCCTCCCCTTCCATCCTCTTCATACAAATAACTACATAATAATTCTTATACTTATCTTTCATTCTCCTACAGCCCTGGAAGGTAGATCCTATTTTTTATCCACATTTTACAAATGAAAGAACTGAGGCAAACAGAGTTTTTTGCCTTGATACGATGCAGCTAGTATGAGGCTGAGGTCAGATTTGAATGCAGATCTTTATCCCTCCAAGTTCCACATTTTATACACCACATCAATAATTGAACTTATGTCTATAACTAAAAAGGTGACTTTCAACATATAGAAAGAAAACTCTGCAAGTCCCTTATTCTAGGATCATGAATTTAGAATTAGAAGAGACTTTAATGGTCATCTAGTCCAACCCCTCATTTTGCAAATGAAGAAGATGAAGGGCCAAGAGAAAGGGATGAGACTTGCTTGAGATTGAAGAGCTAATAAGTGGACTTAGGGTTTGTCTCATTCCTTGGACTCCAGATCTAGGGCTGTTTGCCCTGTGCCACAAAGAGCTGAAGAAGAGTGTAGTGATCACTGTGGTATTGACAATGGAAAGAGCACTAGGTTTGAAGTCACAGGACCTAAGTTCAAATCTTGCCTCTTCCTCTTAACTTCCTGTGTAACCTTGGGAAAATCACCTAATCTCTCTGGACCCCCATTTCCTCATCTGTAAAATCTGTCAAACTAGAGATAGGGAACGCCCGGCCCACGGGCCATATAAAGCCCACAGAATCATCTGGTCTGTCCCTGCCAAGGTGAGGCAGGGGATGATGAGCTGAAAGCTAGGTGCGACCACTTCCCACTGTGGCTTGACATTTTCAACAGATAATTTTGTATGGTTCACGATTGATGTTATAAATATCCAAATGGCCCTTGGCAGGAGGGCCTGAACTCGATGGTCCCCCAATTTTAGCTCTAAACCTATCATCTACTCCAACCCTCACCATTTTATTGTTAAAGAAATGGGCTTAGCTGAGGCTAAGGGACTTTCCAGGCCATGCAGATGATAAGGAGCACAGCCAGGATATGAATGTAGCTCTGGATCTGGCATTCTTCCTGCTTTTCCATGCGGCTCATTTTTTGGATGATGATATTGAGAGAGAGACAGACAGAGAGAGAGAGACAGGGACACAGAGAGAGACAGACAGACAGACAGAGACAGAGAGAGACAGACAGACAGAGAGAACTTCTCATGGTCACCCAGAGAACAGGGCACAAAGCCCAAGCTTGGCTCCTGACTTCCAGCCTAGTGTTTGTTGAGTCAGTCTTTTCCCCTCATTGTACCCCATGCAGCCTGCCGCCCTGAGCTTAACTCCAGCCCCAGTGCCCTTGGCTTAGCCCTCTACAGCAGATCCGGGCCCTTGACCCTCCCCCACCATTCCTGACTCTGCTCTCCTGTTTTTGTTTTCAGGAGGCTGGTGGTTCAGTACTTGTGGCCATTCCAACCTCAATGGAAAGTATTTTCACTCCCTTCCCCGGCAGCGGCACCAGAGGAAGCAGGGCATCTTCTGGAAGACTTGGCGGGGACGCTACTACCCTCTACAGGCCACCACCATGCTGATCCAGCCCACAGAGGTTGCTGCGTCCTAGCCTTGTTGCAAAGAGCGTTGCAGGGCTAACAGAGAAGAGCCAGAGCTCAATGGGTCAATGACTCGTCATAAATGCAAAAAGAGAACTCTCTCCCTCCCTTTTCCCAACATCCACGATGACAATAGGACATTAGCCTGGGCCCCGCTCAGGACTAAAAGAGATACTTCACTGAGGGGGAGGAATAAGAGAGGATGCAGGCCCAGCCTTGGACTCCAGGCCTTCCCTCTTGAAGAGACTGATTACTCCTTTCTTCCCCTTCTTTAATCTATTGCCCTCTTGAGGGCAGACCTGTGGTTACCAGTGGTACTAATGACCAGGGGCTTTCCCTCTCCTTATCCATCCTATTACATACAGGAGTTTGATGCACAAGGGAAAGAAGGAACTGGGTCGTCTAACTTTGGGGACTGTGGGGAAGAAGCCCAGGTTCTGGGCTCATGGCTGACTAGGAGTCTGGCTTAGATGTCTTCAGTCATATTGACTGGACTGGGATAATGGGACCAAAAGCTGGGGGAATCTAGGATGGTGACCTCAGAGCGTCTCTATTTCAAAGCCCAGCCCTGGGGGTCTATCAAAGGTCAGGGTAATTTATAAATAGCTGCCTTGTAAAAAGATTTATTATCTTTTGGGTTGTGGGGTCTGGCTGGGATTACCAGGCCCCTTCAGATTGTTTGTAATAAAAAGGAGGAAAGAATCTCAGGACTGAGAAGTCGGATTAATTCATCCCAAATAGGAATCAGTAGTGCAATCAATCTCCGCAAGTGTTCACCCAGTTCAGGGATGAAGAATTCACCATTTCATTTTGTACAGCTCTTCTAGTGAGGAGGTTCTTTCTATCAACTAACATAATAATATACTGAAATTTACCTCCTGTGGAAAGCCATGCAGAACAAAATTTTCCACATCACAGTCCTTCAAGTATGTCTTTGCTTTTCATCCCACACCCAGATCTTCTCCAATCAAAATGTCCCCAGGTCTTTTAACCAGTCCTTATACAGCTTGACTTTTGGAGTCCATTTGTCTTGTATTTTTGGGATATATTTCAGTCTTTGACAAATCAGCCAATCAGCTAGAAGCATGCTAGGTCTTATCTGTGAATACTCACTATACTATGCAGATCAATGTTAAAAGGAGTGAAGCTAGCTAGAGTCCCCTCAGTCTCCAGAAAACGTAAGGCGTGGTTAGCCTCCCTGTGCTCATCCTTTGCTACACATGGTGACCCTGCTGCTCACCACTTCAGACCCACTGAACTGAGGAAGGAAGAGAAATCTTGCTGCCTTTTTTAGCCTTTTTCACAGTATATCAGTCTGTTTAAAGGCTTGGTGTCTGGAATCTCAGCTAAACAGGTAGCTTGGGCACTTTAGGTTAGGTAGACTTAGCTGGGAGAGCATTGCTTATCTGATCCCTTTTCTACGCTTTCTGAGAGGCAGGAGAACTAATGAAATATTAAGCAAGCAATAATAATAGCTAACATGGAGAGCTTTAAGGTCTGAAAGATGCTTTACAAATATCTCATTTTGTTCTCACAACCACCCTGGGAGGTAAGTCTTTTGTTGTCTCTGATTTGTAAGTGAGGAAACTGAGACGGGTTAAGTGACCCTTGCCCAAGGTGACAGAGCTTATCAGATTTGAATTCAGGTCTTCTATGCTCCAGGTTCAATCTTCTATCCGCTGAATGTCCACGACGGGTTTAAGAGTAGAACGTGTCTGTTTTAAGGTTAAATGGTGACCAGGTAGGCTCTGCAATGGCAGTGTGGTTGTTGAGTAGTTTGTGTGTGGTGAATAGTAACAGGGTCAGAGACTTCCTTCCCCTCTCCCCCAGATGAAGAAAGGATGAGGAGAGGGCAGTGGTCTGCCCGAGGTCACATAAATCATACATGGCGGACTGGCCCGCTTACCGCTGCCAGACTGCCTTTCTCACCTCATTTGTGTTGTGGTTATACCACATACATGCTTGATCTTTACCAGTGATGTTTCCCTGCCCCCTAATTAACTAGGCCACGCCCCCATCCCCATCACTTTCTGCCACCTAATATAGACGGAAGGTAGATGTCTGAGATCAGAATCACAGTGCAGGAGGCATGACCGGTTATGTCCAGGGCCTGAGTGACCAGCGGGGCTGAGGTAGGGAGCGGCAGGAAGGCCAGCCCCGTAGGTGAGAGGCTAGTAAGCAGTGGAGGAATGGGGGTAGCAAGCAGGTCTATGAGATGGTCACCTTTGTCAGGGGATCTGTCCATCGTGGCAGTAAGAAGTGGGGTTTCTGGGGTGACAGACAACACGAGGCGGGTGAGTGGGATTCTGGAATGGTGAGATGGGCAAAAGATCTCTGGGGTTTTGGACGAGATGACTGAGGGATTCTGGGGGATGCTCAACAGTGGGGTCACCGGGGAGTCTCTGGGGTTTTGGACGAGATGACCGAAGGATTCTGGGGGATGCTCAACAGTGGGGTCACCGGGGAGTCTCTGGGGTTTTGGAGGAGATGACCGAGGGATTCTGGGGGATGCTCAACAGTGGGGTCACCGGGGAGTCTCTGGGGTTTTGGAGGAGATGACTGAGGGATTCTGGGGGTGACCAGTGGGGTCACCGGGGAGTCTCTGGGGTTTTGGAGGAGATGACTGAGGGATTCTGGGGGTGACCAGTGGGGTCACCGGGGAGTCTCTGGGGTTTTGGAGGAGATGACTGAGGGATTCTGGGGGTGACCAGTGGGGTCACCGGGGAGTCTCTGGGGTTTTGGAGGAGATGACTGAGGGATTCTGGGGGTGACCAGTGGGGTCACCGGGGAGTCTCTGGGGTTTTGGAGGAGATGACTGAGGGATTCTGGGGGTGACCAGTGGGGTCACCGGGGAGTCTCTGGGGTTTTGGAGGAGATGACTGAGGGATTCTGGGGGTGACCAGTGGGGTCACCGGGGAGTCTCTGGGGTTTTGGAGGAGATGACTGAGGGATTCTGGGGGTGACCAGTGGGGTCACCGGGGAGTCTCTGGGGTTTTGGAGGAGATGACTGAGGGATTCTGGGGGTGACCAGTGGGGTCACCGGGGAGTCTCTGGGGTTTTGGAGGAGATGACTGAGGGATTCTGGGGGTGACCAGTGGGGTCACCGGGGAGTTTCTGGGGTTTTGGAGGAGATGACTGAGGGATTCTGGGGGTGACCAGTGGGTCTCTGAAACGACGTTCGGGAGTGAGGTGACCTATAAGGGGGTGGTCAGGGTGACGGCTACTGGGGCTCTGAGGCGGCAGTCAGAGCAGGGTGATGGGGGGCTCTGAGGGGGGTCGGCGTCACGGTGGCCACAAGGACTCAGAGGGGGCGGTGATCGGCAGCAAGGGGCGTTCCTCAGGTCAGTTCTCTTTTGGTATTCCGAGAGGAAGGACGCGTGACGTCACAGCGACGTTAACCCGTCTCAGTTCTCGGGCCTAATAGGTCATTTCCCGTTTCCAGGCTCCATTCCCAGACTTCCCCCGTGGCCTACGCCCCTTTTCCTCCAGTAAACCTTCCTCTTTCCTGCTTTTCATTGGCTTAGAGCACTATCAGTTTCCTTCCGTTCCTTGATTCAGCCTGCCTATCTCCTATAGGTTGACATTGCTGTCACTTTGGGAAGTCCCTCCTCTCCTTTTCCGTCGGTTTCAGGTCCGCGGTAGGTGGAAGTAGTGGGTTGGGCCCATACTGGACGCTAATTCTGATAGGCTAACCACGGTGTCAGTCGCCCCCCCGCCCCGCGGCCGATAGGCCAGCAGAACTGTCGTTCGGCGGCCGGCCGGGCTCCGCCCCCCAGTCGGGTGTTTGTGGTGGGGCTGCGGAGACGGACCGGATCCCGCCGGAAGAGCCGAGACAATGGGGACCCGGGACGACGAGTATGACTACCTGTTCAAAGGTGCCCAGGGCTGAGGCGGGGAGGCATGAGTGAGAGGGCGGGCACTTCGGGAAGAGCGGCCCCGGCGCCCCAGCCGCGGTGTCGCGCTGGGCCCGGCTGGAAAGAGACTTCAACGGGCCCTGGCGGGGGCGGCGGGACCTAAACTGAGGCCTGGACCGGGGCCGAGGCTGAAGCCGAAGGGGAGCTGACCCGGGGTGCCGGGCCCAGCGGGGGCGGCTGCACGGAGCCCTTGGCGTTACCGAGCCCGGGGCTGCGGGGCCCCGGCTGGAAGGTGGGGGAGGGGCCGACTGCGCTGATTGGGGAGGGGGCGGGTGCCTCCTGAAAAGGAGACGGGGGGCGGGGCGCGGCCGGTACCGGCACACGGCCGGGAACCTGAGGGATGGTCCTGGAACCGCAGAAAGTCTGGGAAGAAAGGGGGCGGGGACTTGGGAGCAGAAAATACTGTGGGACTGGGTCGGCGGGGCCCCGGAAAGGGGGCTCCTAGGACCGAGAAGCGGAACGGAGGGGAAAGCTGCGCCAGACGTTCAGGAGGGCGACTCCGGGAAGCTGGCTGGAAGGTACCCGGGGGCTGGGTCCGGGCTCATTTCGTTGGCTGCACTCTCTAGCCTGGCTTCCCAAGAAACCGAGCCAAGCGCTGGCAGGCGGAGGAGGAAAAACAAACGGATGAGCGGGGGTCTGGGCGCGGGGGAGTGAGTTGGGGTCACTGGGGAAGATGCTTGAGGTCCCAAAAAGGAGAGGAGAAGGGAAAGCGGTATTAGGGAGTAGGACCAGAAGGTAGTGACAGGCCGGAATAGAGAGGCTATCCCGGGAGAAAATTAGAGATTGGAGAGAGGCAAGAAGCTCCAGGGGGAAGGGAAGAGATGGGGAAAGAATAGTGGAGGCTTGAATGGGAGAATGCGGAGAAGAGAGGATTTGATATTGAGGCTCCGTAGAGGGGATTTGGGGACTGGGAAATCGAACCTTAGTTAGGAGCAGTTGTGTTGGACAGGGGACTAAGGTTCACAGGATGGAAAAAAGCGCTGGGGCTGAGGATGAAGGAAATGTGCAGCGTTTTATGTAGGGGTGTGTGCAGAGCGACTGGAGAGGAATGTCTGAGCAACCTTGGACTGGAGATAAAAGACAAACTTCTCTGAGCCAAAAGAATCAAGAGGATTACAGTGGAGGATCGCCAGATTAATTAGGATCCCTCCCTCGTTACATTTACTTGTCAGATTCCTTGACCTGAAGACAAGGTGCTGATTCCAACTGATCTGAAGGGAAGGAACCCCAGTAGACAAAGTTCTAATCCTTAGACCTCCTAAAAATGAGATTCTCACCACAGAGGAGCCAGCAGGATAGACTGAACTGCCCAAGGAGGGCAGCAAAGACTGTACTAGGCAGACATGTCAACTTTCTTTTTCTTTTCTTTTCTTTTCTTTTCTTTTCTTTTCTTTTCTTTTCTTTTCTTTTCCAATTGGGTTAAGTGACTTGCCCAGGGTCACACAGCCACGACATATTGAGGGTCTGAGGCCGCATTTGAATGTGCTCTATCCTCTGGGCTAACCAGCTGCCCCAACTTTCTGCTTTTCTTATCTCTGGATCAATACTTCAGACTATTGGTTCTTCAAAATACTTGGTCCCTGGTTTTTCTTTCACCTGAGATTATTCAAGTTAAATTCAGACTGTGATCTCCTTTTGTTGCGTCTAGAATTGTCTGACCAGTATATTACTTCCAAGTACTTGTTACCCTGTTCAAATTAGATTACAGATTATCCCAGTCTGTACTCCTGTGCTTTAGTAATAACCTTCTCTGCCCTCCACCCCATCATCACTTTACTTTCCCAGCACACTTTTATTATTTAAATTCCTACAGACCAGACCCCAGATGGAAAGGGCTCATTTTTCACAGCTGATTTGAGAAGCCCAACTCAGGAAAATCTTTTTTTCACATAATACTGAAATGTCAGTTAATTAAACATTTATTTTTTAAAGCCATTTGTCTATAAAAATCTTTTAAAGGAATCTGTACATGCCAGGATTAAAATGAAATATTTTAGGAAAAGATTATTTTATTTTCCCCAGATTTTCTCAGTAACAGCAATTTAGAAATGTTTTTTTAAAAGAATTTGATCACAAACTTCTAGATTGCTGTACTTTAATAACTGAAATACTTAATATATGATGCTATGCACTTAGTATACAGTATGTCCAAAGTACTGAGTTTAATAGTTCAAACCTACCCTAAGACTTTTGATACACCCTGTATACCGGATGCTAGAAAACAAGCTCTGTTCTGGTCAGCATTGATTTCAGGTACTGGTATTTATTTGAGCCCATTCCCAAAGATTACTCTTTCCTGATTTATAAGTCTATACTTCCACTGTCTTCAATCTCCTTTCTGTATGTCCCTTGACTTTCATGAATCCCAGTTATTTTAGCCTTCTGTCCTCCTAAACTTTCTATCCTCCCTTCTCTCCCCAGGAGTATATTCATTGTGTCAGGAGCAGCTGTTCAATGATGAAAGGCAGTGTAGTGTGTCTTTTAGTCCACAAAGCAGTCTAACAAGCATTTTTTTAAGTTCTTACTTTATTTCAGGCACTCCCTACCCTTGAGGGGTATTCTAATGGGAGAGACAATCTGATAGGGGAGGGGAAGACACTGACAGCTGAAGAGACCATGTAAGGTAGCCTGAAGAAGGTGGCAAGGGTTAAGCTGCATGTTAGAGAAAGCCCTCCTAAGAGGCAAGAGTGAGAAGATAGAGCATTCTAGGCTTTCTGGTGGCCAGAAGGAAGAGACAGTCATGTTTGACTCCCTAGCAGCAAATAGGCTAGTGTAGCTGGATTATGATTGTAGGACACTTGGAGAAAAGTAAAGTATAAGACGATAGTGTATATAGTAAGGGGCCAGGCTGTGAACAGATATAAATGCCAAGCAGAAGATTTTTATAACTTAAGGAGCTGAGTAGAGGATATATTAGAGTGGGGAGGAACTTGAGGCAGACGGACCGGGTAGAAGGCTATTGGATTAGTCCAGGTGAGAGATGACAAAAACTTGAAATAAGATTGTGATTGTGTGAGTAAACAAGGGGACTGATAGGGAAGACATTAAGAAGGTAATCAAGACAGTGGAATGGATATGTGGTAGGAATCCAGGATGACCAGGAGAGTTAGAGCTGGGCAGTGAGAGAAATGATGGAGACTTGTGTCTAGGTTCTTCAGGGCCCTAAATTCAGAGGCAAAATAGAGATAGCTCTGATTTCAAATAGATGGGCAGTTACTTTTGGATGTCAAAAGTGTGGTATGGAAAGAGCACTGGAATTAAAAGTTAAGTGGTCAGCTCTTGGGTGTGATAGTTGTATGACATCTGGCAAGTCATTTAACCTTTGAGCTGAAATTTCTCCAGTTGTGAAATGGGGATAATAACACTTATACTATTTTTGTTGGCTATTATACGGATCAAAGGAGATTATAAAGTCTCCTAAGTGCTATACAAATAAGATTTTTTTTATTACATCAGAAAACTACAATATATCAAAAATCACCTCTTGATAGGATAGGATACCTGAAAATGAATGACTAGTTTTTCAGGTGAGGGCACAGGATTACATCCTCCAGAATAAGTATGGCAGGGATGTACCAGAAATCCAGACCATCTTTCTTGTCTTGTATGTGGCATCTCTCTTTGGTCAGATGCTACTTAGTTATAGGTTGTTTTTTTTTTTTAAATTATCAGACTTTATTTTTCTTCTGTTTTGTAGTCTCACTATTCTTTTAATAACTGGATTTTAGTTAAAAGACAAATCTGATCATAAGATTAAAATTGAGGGAAATTCAAATAAGTGGAAAGTCTCTGGCAATTGTTTTGCTTGACTATGCATATTTGTTACAAGGCTTTTATTTCTCTTTTTGATTGAGGGAAGTGAGAAGGAAAAGAAGGTTAGGAATAAGGTCTCTCCTCTACCCCTCTCTTCCCTCCAAAGAGAAGAGAACAAAAGAAATCATAGGATAACTTTTTTTTTTTTGAAACTTATTTTCAAAACATGCAAGGATAATTTTTCACCATTGATTCTTGCAAAACCTTGTATTCCAATTCCCCCTTCTTTCTCCCACTCCTTCCCCTACATGGCAAATAATCCAATATATGTTAAACAAGGTAAAAATATATGTAGGTCCAATGTAGGCATACATATTTATACAATTATCATGCACACACACACAAAAATTGAATCGAAAAGGAAAAAATGAAAAAGAAAATAAAATGCAAGAAAACAACAACAAAAAAAGTGAAAATGTTATGTTGTGATCCACGCTCAGTTCCCACAGACCTCTCTCTGGGTGTAGTCACAGGATAATTTTTAAAGTTACATGAAGTTATTATGTACTTAAAAAGGAAAAGCAAGCTTAATGGAATAGTGCTTTGCAAGTCTACATATATTCCCTCCCCTGTTCTACAATGGATGTGGAAATGCTTGTTTCATTTGAGGTTTATTAAATTCTGAATAAAAAAATAAATCTATGTAACTTAGGGATCTCCACTTCACCTCCTTCAACAAGTTCCCAGCTTTATATCTCTCCCTTCCCAATAGGAACCTTCTGGGGCAGGAGAATATGAAGTTGGCAACTTTAGGGGTAAGACTATGTTGCTTTGTATTCACCCTATCAAACACTGCCCCTCTTCATATGTATATCTCATGCAATTCTTTATGTGTCTTGGTAGATTATTAAAAATTAATTTCTTAACTGGTTGAAGATAATCATTAGTAAATGCACATATACTGTATTAGATTGATAGTACAATAGAATTTCAATTCAGAAGACATTTGTGAGGTGCCCATCTATTCTAGGCACAGTGCAGAGTGCTGGAGCTATAGTGACCAAAAGAAAAAGGAAAAAAAAAAAGCCTTTTCTTCAAAGAACTTCCAATCTATTAGAATGGGAAGAGGTGGGGGTAGGACGATATGTAGATAAGTAAATACATGCAAACTTTAATAAAAATTGCAAAAGGGAGAGATTGTTAAGAAGAAAAAGCATTAAAAATCTGGGAGAATGAGGAAGAGCTGTGCAGGGAAGTACTAAGCACCCAAGCTGTCTTGTGGGAAGACCTCCCAAGAGGATGGTCACTGTGGACATGAGTATTCTAGATAGATTTGGCAAGACTAGGACTGTAAAGATGAAACATTTGAGTTTTTTGACAAGATTTTTAAATTGAAGCTCTACCTTCTCTATTGAAAATGAAATTTTTACCTCTTAAAAGAGAAGCTTTCCAAAGTATTCTGCAGATTTATATTAAAGCTTTAAAATGTTAGAATTGTGAGCATCCTAAGAAGTTTTACTGGTAGGAAAACTGAAGCACACAGAGTCCTGATCTGTTCAAGGCTTTAGGTGAGGACTGATTTTGAGATAGCTGTTTATGCAGGCTTTTGAAGTAAGGCTGGAATATGCTAATCTTTTACCAAAAGTATAGGTGATGAGCTAGATGCACTAGAGATCTTAATACAAGAAGACAAATCTGACCTTCTAGGTGTGACTTATTTGATGGGACAAGATATGATTAGAATATAGCTTTACTAGGTTATATATATATACTTTATTCTAAAAACAGAAGTTTTTTTTTTAAAGTGTGTAGAGTAATAAGTCTTATGTAACATACATAGACTATATTGACATGTAGCAAAGAGGGGGAATTTATTGTTTTAACATTGCTTAGATTTTCCCCATACCCCTCCCAGAGAACAATATCTTATAACAAGGAAAAGGGGGAAAAAATCAGCAAAACCAAACAATACAGTGAAAAGAATTGACAATATATGAATTCTTCCACTCTTGTACATGCTCTCCCTCTGCAAAGGAGTGGAGAGAGGCACTTTAGAACTTAGGTGAGCATATTTCAAAGAGTTTAGAGGGAAGATAGATAAAATCCCCTAAATGAAATTCCATAAGGATTGTTACCCTAGGATTCATGAAAAGACAACAAAACACCCAAAGAGAAACCAACTCCAGTGAGGGGGCCAGAGATGGGGATGAGAATGGGGATATACAGTCTGAAGTGATTATGATTGAAAGTAAAATTCGGTCAACAAACATACTTGGAATTTTTAAAAAAGACATGATGGAAGTAGGAATAGATGGCAACATGATGGTGTGATCCAGTTAGAATATTGTCACAAACTGAAGTTGCTGGAACAAAAAAGCTAAGGAAGACAAGATGTCCCAAAGGGGACTTTCCAGGTCTTAAGATTTGGGCATCGTGTAGCTTGTGAAGCCCCTAGTCCTCAAAATAGGGGATTGTAAGGAGTGGCTCAGCATCCTTGGAGCCTTCCTCTAACCTAGAGCTTGGCTGATAGCACTTCTTCCAGGCTCCAGGGTTTGGGAGGCAAGGAGGTCGATACACCAGGTTCCAAATTACTCTTTCCACAATTTAGAAGATAGTCTTTGTGAGTAACTGTGGTGGAACATTTTCCACCTGTTCGCCAGTGCTCACTAGAGCTGACCTTTGTGCAAAGAGGTGAAAGCAATCCTCAGATGAAAGAAATCTAGTCTGCCCCTGGGCCCTCTATTGGGAAGCCTTCTCATGTACTGTTTTGCTGACATAACTTTTGAGAGAATTTGTGGTCACTTTCTGAAACAGCAGAGGAGGAAAGGACTTCAGTGGATCATATTCACAAAGGATATATATATTCTTTCCCTAGAAAGTAGAATTTTCTAGTATTAATATTAAATAGAATTTTTTAAAGTCTTAGAAAGTGTCCTTGTCCCTCTCTCATATGTCTAGCATGTCCAAGTCAGTTAATTGATGACAATAACTAACATTTATATTATACATACTATGTGCCAGACACTGGGTTCAGTGCATTATAGTTTTTGCTCATTTTGATTAATTTAATTTAACAAATGTATGATGAGTGCCTTCAAGGTTTAAGGTCAAGGCAGCTGCCAGAGGTGCCACACTCTTGGTCCCTTCTAGAGAACTTAAGTGCGTTGGGGTAAAAAGCTTTAAGTGTTTATTCTGTGCCTAATTTGCTAAGTACTCCTGATAGAAGGGAAAAACCTCAATGCCTTGTTTCCCCCTCCCCCCCAAATGGGGGAGACAACATATAAATGACTACATATGTACAAAATATATACAGGATAAATTAGAGATAATCATAGAGGGAGAGGTAGGGAGAGGGATGGGAAAAGCTCCTTTTGAAGAAGGGAGTAGCCTTGAGCCAAGCCTTTTGAATCACTGCAGGGAAAAGAGAAGGCCACTATGCATTTCCAGCTTCTGGCTTCTCTGAATTTTTTCTCCAGCAGACGGTACCTTGTTCCCTCATCACCTAAGCCCTTGGATATCTATTCCTTCATTGCCCCTGGCACATTTGGCAACCAGGTCAGGGCTGTTTCTTTTCCCTTGGACAATGTGATGTGGTCCTTAGTTAGCCAGGTTTTCTTTTGAGAAAGAAGGAAAAAACCACCCCTGGCCTCATTGCTTTTTCACCAATTTGGGGAATATTACTTGGTCTGTGGCCCCAGATGCCAGGTAGGAGTGCTGTTTATCCCCAGTCCAGATGTAGCACACCTCCGATCAACTTTGGTAGCAATCATTGAGGATATTGGGCATCTGGGAGAGCACATTTCTTTCTTAATTACTAAGAATTATCTTCTCTGATTAGTATTGCCTATGTGACCCCAAAACATAACAGGCATTTTTCCAGAAGAGATTGGTTTGCTGGCCAGTGGGGGCCTCGGTCATATTTGAAAAGAGGCTATAGTACCCAGGACCTTAATAGGGCATTATTTTCCCAATACAAGGGATTGTTTGTCTTACAATTGACAAACGTATATTTAGAGAAGGCTAGTCTTCAGTCTTAACATTGGATGGGACTTGTGTATTGGCCTTTCTTCTAGCTGTCCAGTTGAAGATTACCGCAGTTCTCCCAAAGCTTAGCTTTGCAGAATGATGGGGCCCTAATGTTCCTGAGACATTGGCAGTATGGTTAAGCAAACTGCCAGAGTGGGGACAGAATTGCAGGAAAACATACTCTGAAGGTGAGAGAAGTGTGTTCATAAGGACATGAAGCACAGGCTGAAGCAGAAGGGAAAAAACAGGAAGATGCTTATTTTTGAATGGAATAAACTTAAATATCAACAAAACATTTGGCAGTGTATATGTTGGCCTTGTAGTCCTAGTGAGGATCACAGATTTCTGTCCTTGTTCCTGCCTAGTTCACCATTTCCATCAGTGCTTTAGATGAAGAACCAGACGAAGTTATCACATCTGCAGTGATACAAAGCTGGGGAGAATAAGCTAAGACATTGAGGGAACCACAGGCTTTGAGTGGGAGGAAACTGAACCAGTCCAGCTATTTCATTTAATAGATGGTGAAATCCAGATTGTGGAAATTATTTGCCTAAATTCACACAATAAATTAGTATCATCCATTTATAATGTGAAAGCCTAGATGGAAGGTGGTGTCTTGGTTGCTGGGGTGGTTTTTTTGCTTGTTTGTTTGTTTTCTTAACCCAAACAGGATGGCAGAGCTTCAGAGAAGATCAGATTGATCTGCCTATGGCGCTACTCTTCACTCAAAGACTTTGTTGTCAGTGGTTGACAGTCTATTCCATACAAGCTAGTTATCTAGTTTATAATTTTCCCTGCTTTCCCTGTACGTGTGGGATTGCATTCACAAGAGTTTTTGAGCTGGAAGAGCTTTCAGAAATCATCAGGCCCAATTCTTGCCAGAATCTTCTCTGCACCATTCCTGACAGGTCAGGTAGTCCTCAAGGCTGAGCTTGAAGACATCTCAGGAGGGAAAATACTATTCTTTAAGCCAGCTTCCTCCTATTTTGGAAAGCTCTAATTCAGGGGTCCTCAAACTACAGTCTGCGGGTCAGATGCAGCAGCTGAGGATGATTATCCCCCCTCACCCAGGGCTATAAAGCTTCTTTATTTAAAGGCCCACAAAACAAAAGTTTTTGTTTATTATTATAGTCCAGCCCTCCAATAGTCTGAGGGACAGTGGACTGGCCCCCTATTTAAAAAGTTTGAGGACCCTTGCTCTAATTGTTTTTAAAAAAAAAAAAAGTTTTCCTTTTTCTTCAGCCTGAAGAAATCTGCCTATATAAATTCCAGCAATTTTTCCTAGTTTTGTTCTCTGACATGTAACAGAAAAAAAAATTTTTATGTTTTTATATATATATATTTTTTTTAAATCATTGACTGCCAATGATTTCCCTCCTTTATGACAAGTGAGTGCAATCGAATCGAGCCAATCACCTCACTGTGGGGTCTAACAGAGTAAGGCTTCATTTTGTACCTCTTATAGCTTAGACCTTTTAGCCCATGAACAGGAAATAGACTTCATATTTCAAGATCAGGCAATGGTCAAGAGTTCTGAAATCTTTGTTTCATTGTTCTTTATCATGTTAATTATGTAAAGACTCTGTTTCATCTTTCTCTGCAATATTGGAGCAGGTCGGATCATTTTAACTTTCATGATAGCCCTCCATCTTCATGCTTTTCACTCTTCTCTTTAACACATTAAAGATCTCTTGGAGAGGATAGATGTAAAGTACTTTGCAAACTTGAAAGCCTACAAAAAGATGATAATCTTTATTCTTGTGGTTTCTAGGTCCCCCTTCACCTCATTCCTAATAAGTACAGTATTTGGTTTTTTTGGTTAGGGGAAAAGCAGATTTTGATTGACAATGAGGATCAGTCAGGAATAGGACTCTATTGTATTGCCTGGATTAAAAAGAGTTGGCAGGTAGTCTTGTGCTTATTTTGGTTTTATTGGGTATCCCAAGGTATTTAGATTGGGAATATTTAGTGGACACTGGTTTTGACTAGCTTCCTTTTTATTGCCTTGTCTGTTGGCCCTGGAGGGATGGAGAGATGGTGGGAAATGGCCTTAAGTTGTTAGGAGAAAAAACTGATTTATCTTTAAAGCCAAACCTTGAGTATGGATTGTTTAATTCTCTACTGTTCTTGAAAAAGAGACCATGGATGTTTTGGTGCCATATACTAGTAAACAATGTAAATACCATAAGTCATTACAAATCAGTGCAAATCATGGTCTATACTCCTGCTTTCTTCCTCACAACTATAGAGGGAAATTCCCTGGTGTTCATCAGCCAAGAATGTGCTGATCCTTTCCCCTATCAACAATACCAGGAAATAAGGATTACCTCATTTGGCTTTTCAAAGCACTTGAAGAGATAGATTATTCTCTATTTTTCAGGAGAAGAGACCTATATTGAGGGAGGCCAAGAAACTTATTGAAATTCACAAATCAAGGAACTGAAAGAGGATTGGACTAGACTATTTCATGTCCATCAATTTAGTAAGATCTTGTTAGAGGGAATCATGAAGAATGTCTGTAAAAATCTTTTTAAATCACAGAGCTCCATATATAAATCACCTAGTCTTATATAACTGTTTCTGTCTTGGATGATTTGGGATGCATTGTGGTCTGCTTTTTTTAACCAATTCTTAAATGATCAGCAACAGTGTAAATGTAGGACATCTGCTAAACTCTCCCATTTTTCTAAAATTATCTGTCTTCAGTTCTTTCATCCATGACATGACCACATAGCACTGTCTCCCAGACCCAAATTTCAGACCCAAAATATTGTAGCTGATTAGATTGTGATAGGCACCAAAAATTGGAGTTTAGTTGTGTGAAGAATTCACAATGGTTATTCTTTTTGGCAAAAGATAGATTTAATTTAGGGAAGAGGTTACAGACAAAATGGAAATGATAAATATGAAATAGAGTAGGAGAGCATATGGAACTTACAATTACCCAGGAGAAAGGAAATACTCCATGAGGCTGGGCCATGTCCTTAGCTGGCAGGATAAATCTTGAGAGGGACTTGGTATTTTCAGAGTTTGTTAGCTGTAAGGAGAAGTTGGGAAGCATAGTGGAGTTAGGGGAGATATTACTTGGCATGGGGGAAGGGAAAGACACCATGAGATAAAGTGCCTTTGCAGACTGACCCAAAGGAAGACAGCAGCCATGGAATGACCCATAAATAGATTTTATAGAGAAAATTTAACTTCAGGGATATGATTGGGATTTCTGACAGGATATGATAAAATGAGACTGATCTCCCCAGAGGGTGGGATTATAGTGCTAAACTGATCTTTCAGAGTCTAGCATTCTCCCTGCCTGACTCGGGGATTAATTTTTATCAATTCCTCTGCTAACCACACCCAACATTGAAGATCTCATCACCCAGGATGTATCCTGAAGTTTTTTTGACCAAAGCCCTCTTGGTAACTATTTTCTTGTGACTAGTTTCTCGTACAAGTATGAATTAAGATAAGAGGAAAAAATTCAGAACTCAAGGCTGTACTGAGTAGCAAAGACTTCAAAGAGAATATGAAAT
Source organism: Sarcophilus harrisii (assembly GCF_902635505.1). Classification (NCBI taxonomy): domain Eukaryota; kingdom Metazoa; phylum Chordata; class Mammalia; order Dasyuromorphia; family Dasyuridae; genus Sarcophilus; species Sarcophilus harrisii. The sequence continues at coordinate 672,272,499 of NC_045426.1, forward strand.
GTAGCAACCTTCTCAGAGTATGTTAGTGAAAGGCCTCAGAAAGCACTCTGGGCAGCTAGGTGAGGAGAGCCAGGAGATTTAACCCCAGTGGAGTCACTGATTTAGGGCAAGTCCCTCTATCATTTGTGCACCTCATTTCCTCACCTAGGAGATGAGGAGATTGGTCTAGGTGACAGGCAAACACCTTTCAGCCTGATATGTCCTAATTTACATGCATGTTCTTTGATTTTTCTCCCAGCATTTCCTGTCTACCAATAAACCCCTACATATTCTTTTCATAATACTGAGGCACAAATTTCCTTCTCTATTCAACACTATAGCTAAAAGTCATTAACTTCTTCCTGTTTTGGTCCTAGTTTTTATTTTTCTAGATTAACCCATTCTGTTTAAAAAAAAAAAAATAAGAGGGGTTACTAACTCATCCAAATGGAAAGCTAGAGGAAATGATAGAAGAAATATAGGCAAGAATTACATGTAGGAACAGAAAAAGCAAGAATAGTGAAGATCTTCAATGTTAGGTGTGTTTAGCAGAGGAATTGATAAAAATTAATCCCCTAGGCAGGCAGGGAAAAGGTACTAATGGAGATCAGCTTACCTCTATGGTCCCACCCTCTGGGAGGCTGGTCCAGTCCGAAATCTTAAGTTATGTCAAACTCCTGAGACTCACCCCCTCTGTAGAGATTTCGAGCAGCCTCACTTTGCTATGTCCTGTGAGATATCCCAATCATGTCCTTGAGGTTAAATTTTCCTTATAAAATCTACTTATGGGCCATCCCATGGCTGCTTTGGGTCAGTCTGCAAAGACACTCGTCTTGTGGTGTCTTTCCCCCATGTCATGTAGTGTCTTCCTCAACTTCTTCTATACTTCCCAAACCTATTTCTTACAGCTAATTAACTCTTTTAGGGTCCTAAGTCCCTTTCAGAATTTAGCCTGCCAGCTAAGGCCGTGCTCCAAACTCATGGAGTACTTGCTCCCTTTCTACTGGATAATTTTGAGTTCCATTTAATGCAGGTGTGGTCACTTTAAGAATTGATTATTCCTTTCTTTCTGATTCCCAACCCCTCCTACTTGATCAGTCCAGGACCTTTTGATTCACAAATCAGAGGTCCCAAACATGCCAGCCTTACGCCTAGCATGTCAGGACCCTCTGTACACTGGAACTCTGTCCGATACCCTTCTTATCTACCTTCACCTATTTCCTTAATTATACTTTAACCTTACTTCCAAACCCCATAATAAACCTCTTTTATCAATCTAGCTTTTCGGGCCAATAAATGCTTTTATTGGGGACTCACACCGCCATTAGACTTCATTTAACTCAGTATCCTTGCGCCGAATCCAATAGGGTTGCAGGGGAACTCTAGTTGACTCCCTGTACCCCGAACCTGCCACTAGACCTTAATTAAACCCTAATTTCAATTTCATTCAGGTACCCCATATCTAGATTTCATCATACTGAGGAACTTGTCTTTCATATACTCTCCCAACTTTATTTCATATTTACAATTTCTAGTGTCTGTGTATTTCTTCATTTTGTCTGTAATCTATTCCCCTAAATAAATCTATCTTTTACCAAAGAAAATGACCATTGTGAATTCTTCACATTTTTGAGGTTTGAGAAATGAGGGGTGAGAGATACTCTAGCAACAATGGAGTCCCCAGGCTGGTGTTGCAGGTTTTTGTGAAAAAATTTGCAATCCCGATCTGCAGGCGAGATTTTGGGCAAAAAAATGGGCTTATTACACTGAAAAACAACTCAGTAAGTCAAATCCTGATAGGAATTTTAGCAAAGGTTTGGGGTACAGCCTTTGATTATATTAGATTTTATGGCCCAGGACTAGGGAGTGATGTCTAGATGAATTTGAGGGACTAATCAATAATGGGTGGTAATTATACCACAGGCCAAGATCTCCAATTAAATTGTAGGTGATGATTATTAGGGGAGTTTCCCCTAGGAACAGGAGGGTGGAGCCGCTTCTAAAGATCAGGAGGAGATCTAGATTCAGGGCCTTTCCAACCCACGTCCACCCTTCCCCAAAAAATCAGAGGTACACAGTTTACATATCAACATGAGTGATTTTGGTCCTTGAACCTCATCATTTAGTGCTGAACCCCAAATCATAAACCACATCACTGGGGTCAGTGCAGATGCAACCCAGTAACCAGGATTTTTTAGCCTGTCCAGGCCATAGAGTCTTAAGTCATCAAGACATCAAATAATAATGACATTTACTTAGTGGTTTACAAAATACTTTATATAGATTCATTTGACCCTCGGCAGAAGATAGGTAGGGCAAGTATTATTTTCATTTTAGAGTTGAAGAAACTAACACTCAGAAACCTGAAGTGATTTGTCTAACATCACACAACTACAGCAGATCCAGCACTCAAACTCCATTGTTTTCTTACTAAAAATTCCATAGGCTTTTCCTTGATATAACTTCAGCTCATTTCGGTATGTGCCCTGACTTTGTGCACAAGAAGAGAGATTCAGACAAATTAGAAAGTCTGTTTTTAAAATGCTGAAATTTAAAAGAGTTTCTGGTGAACTCTCAAGTATTCACTAGAAAATTGAGTAAGCCCTTCCCAAGCATTTGGGCTAATAACCCTTTCAGGAGTAGGCAGATAACAAAAAGACTTCCAATGACAAATTCCATATGAATATGTGTATCTTTTAGAAAACTGTATTGCAGTAGCCATCAGTGGTTCATAGATTTGAATCTCAATGCAGTGACCAAGTCAAAGCTGTTCCAATGATTGTAGAGATACTTTTTCTAGTTTCTGTTGAGTTTGGTCAAAAGGATTGACTATTATGGAGTAATGTAGGATCTGCTGAGGGCAAACTTCCAGAATGGCAAAATGATATATTGCAGAAGTTCCATTTTTCCATTTTACCAGTCTCCAGTCCCTCAGGCCAACGCCTGAATAACAATATGCTGCAACTTGGATTGCTCTAGGAGTTTTCCAGAGGATTTAATTGACACTTTTGTTGGACCTTTCTTTAGGTCTTTGTGAAGTTAAAGTTTAGGTATATATATCTGTTTGTTAACCTCTGTAATAATATCTATATTATCACCAATTATATTGATTAAGCATCAAACTTGATCATGTAGACATTCAGTTCATTATTATTGCTTTAAGAAACATTTGAAAGTGATGATTACATGAATCAAAGAAAGTAGAGTGAGATATTGAGGGAAAGAGTCTGTGGAAGAGATAACAGCTGAACCAAGCCTTGAAGGATACGAATTTCAATAGGATGTTGGCTGGTGCAGTGGAAGGGCCTTGAGTTTGGCTCCAGTGTGGATGGTGTGAAAACAAATATTATGAGATGAAGCTGGGAATGTTGACTGGAGCCAGATTGCAGAGGGTTTTGAAGGCCAGACAAAGAAATTTGGACTTTATTCAATAGGCAGTAGGGCAGTAAAGAACTGTTTTGATGAGTCCTTGTTTTAGGAAAATTACCCTGGCAGGATGGACTGGAAGCAGAGAGATCCATGGGGTTTTATTGCAATGGCCCAACAATGAAGTAATAAGAGACCAGACTAGAGTGATTGCAGTGCAGTTGGTAAGATGACAGTTTGGAAGAACCATTGAAGTTAAAAATGATTGACGAGTATGGTGGGGGACAGCTCAGGTCCAGTGCTCTATTGTCTCATTTGAAAAAACAAGGGATAATAATACATGCATATTCTCTGGGTTTTATAGGCCTGGCCCCAGGAATCTTTTCATCCTGAAGTTCACTTCATCCTTGGGTTTCTTTCACTGGACATATCTTCTTCCCCATGGTCTTCCCTTCAGAGTAACTGGCTCCTCTCCGAGCCTCAGAGCCACCCTCTCCTGTGGGTAACACAGGCCAGCCGAGTCACCATTTCTCTCCCAGCTAAATCTGATTCGGTGAACTTTCTCTGCCATGCTCATCATCTCCTCTTCCTCTTCGTCTCTTCACCTTTTTTTTTTTTTTTTTTTTTTTAGCTTCCTTTTTATCTGTTGCCTTCTCACTCTGAGCTCCTTGAGGGCAAGATCTTTCTTTTTACTTGTATTTTTATTCTCAGCATTTGGTATACTGCTTTGTTCATCATAAGCACTTGATGCTTCTTGACCTTGTTTGGGACACATGCTAAGCCCCCTTTCCCAAATTGACTAATCAGAGTCTTCAGGTACAAAGAGAAAGCATTTATTTAGTCCCTACAGGGAGAGATCCAGACACATACCTGGGAGCCATCGCTTTTCTGGAATTTAAAAAGACACGGGCCTTTTCATTGGACAGACTAAGAGGACATAACCATCCTTGACCAGTGTTGTCTGCTTTCTGTGGGTCACGTCACTTCTTGAGTCTGATCTTTAGAGACACATGACTCCCTGCAACCCAAGGTCCAAGACTTTATTTTCTGGGAATAGGGATCATGTGACTTAGTCTCAGACTGAGAAAACTTCATCCAATCAGTCCCATTCAACCTGAAATACTATTAGGAAGGGCATCTTGATGAGGTGGATAGAGCACTGGTTCTGGAGTCAAAAGAGAACCTAGGTTCAAACCTGGCCTCAGTTAAACTTCTTGATTATGTGACCCTGGGCAATTTGCTTAACCCCAATTGCCTCACACACACAAAATTAATTACAATTATAAAAAAGAAATACTATTAGGAGTCACTAAGCCTCTCAATATCTCCAGGAAACTCCTTATAACTTTAGCTATTTAGAGATGAGTTCCCTCTGCATTATGCAATAGCTTTCTTCCTACAGAGACAGGCCACTTGTTGACCTGAATTCAGAAAGACTTGACTTTAAATTTAGCCTCAATCACATCCTACCCGTTTGACCCTGAACAAGCCACTTAACCTCTCTTTGCCTTAATCATATCAGCATCTTCTTCCCAGAGCAATAGTGAAGGTGAAATGAGCTATTTGTCACGTGCTTGGGATAATGCCTAACACATAGTAGGTAACTAACAAATGCTTGTTTTCTTCCTTCCTAAAGGTTCTCCCCTTCCTTATCCCATTTCACTATGCAGTTGCCAAATTGAAATGCTTTGTGACTATAGGTCTAATCATTCCATGGCAATAAGGGCTGAGTCAGAATTGGGAAGAATTATGGTTTCTTTATAAAGAATTGTCATTGCTGTGTCTTCACATTTAATTTACTGGAAAAGATGGTGGTGTTTGTCTCAAGTTAGATTCTCTGAGGTTGGATTCCTGTGCTGCTCTTCAAATAGAGTAGAGATAATACCAGAATCTCTGAGGAGTCACTCAGGAAGAAACTGAACTCAGCTTGGGTCTGAATATATAAAAGCTAGTTGTTGAAGGACAATTTGATAAGGAGTGGTGGCTTAGAGCTCTCCCTCACCATTCCCTGGGGCTCTCGGGCTAGTTACTTGCAGAAAGTATGGCATTTCACTTGAGAGAGAGAATTTTATAATTCCCAGAATTAATTGTGCTAGATGTACTATTTTTAAAAAACTGATTAAAAATCAGTTCATTTCCCCTCCGTCTCACAAGTTGATTTAGCACGACCTTGGGCCTCAAGAACCAGTTTGTTGCTAGGGGTTCACTTCATTGCATGAAGGCTCTGGATTAGCGCAACTATCTGGCTACTGCCACTGACTTATTTTGTGGCTATGGATAAGTTCTTTTGGGGGCCTTAGTTTCCTCATTTTGTAATCAGGAGATGGAATATATATTTCTGCCAATTCATTTCAGCTCTAAAATTCTCTGATTGTAGGTCAGTTTTTCTTTGTCATATCTGTTTCTGCCATAGGGCACTTTTATTCTCTAAAAGTGGCTAGGTAAAATCCAACCTTCCCAGAAGACCTGGAGTAGGTTTCATTCACTTGCTTTCCTTCAGAAACACTCCTGATATTGCCTGTTGTAGAGATTCACTCAAGGAATTGCTTGAAGTGATTTTTCTTCTTAAATAAATGAATATTTTCTTTTGTGTGTGTTAAAAGTAGGAGTGGATGGATGCCTAAGAATGAGATAGTGGAAGATCCAAGGATGGGAATCCTTATAAGCCCAGGAGGAACTAGCAGTCTGGAAGTCTTATGCTCAAAAATTTCAAGTGTAGTGGTAGTGTAGACTTGTAACTCTTTTCATGCCCTACCTATGGAGCTGGAAGGGATCAGAAAACTTCAGAAAGCAGCATCATGGCTGATATTTACCTAATGCTTTAAGGCTTCCAAGTCATTTTGCATTACCTCCCACACCCTTAGAATAGAGAATGTCCTAGCTAGAGAACATCTCTGTTGTCTTATTACCTCATATTTACAGTCTAGGAAATAGACCTGGGAAAGGAAAGAATCTTGCATAGAGTTGGTCACACAGCAAATTAGCAAATCCAGAAGGAAAACTCAGCTCTTGTTCAGGAGAATTTTCTATTTCACCATGTTACCATCTTCTCCCATCTATTAACTGGTTTAATTCTCACAAAAATATTTCTGAGCTATCTTGGGCTGATGGTATTTACCTAGGAAGTCTATGCTCAGAGGAGGAAAAGAGTTTTGCTTCTGTGGTTCTTAGTAGAGATGGTCCTAGATGACAGCTGGAATGTGGCTAGTTAATTCCTTAGTTACATTTTTCAAATAGAATCTATAAGTTTTGGTGGAAAGAATCCTCTTCTTAGAGGCAGGGATTTAGGCCCGGAAATGATTCTAAGTTTACAGAATATTCTATTCCTTTTTCAGTTGTGCTGATTGGTGACTCTGGGGTAGGGAAGAGCAACCTCCTTTCACGATTCACTCGAAACGAATTCAATTTGGAGAGTAAGAGTACCATCGGTGTGGAATTTGCTACCAGGAGCATCCAGGTGGATGGGAAGACTATAAAAGCCCAGATCTGGGACACAGCTGGTCAGGAGCGGTACCGGGCAATCACATCAGCGTAAGTTCAGCTTGCTCAGACACAAAGCACCATCTACCTTGAGCTACATTTTATTCCTTAGCTTATTTGTGTCTAAACAGTTTCTGCAAAAGTGTTTCTTCCTCAGGGGAAGCAAAATTTTGGTATAACAAGAAAGATGCCAGAGTTTATGTGAATTTCTTCAGGCTCTTTGTCTGTCCAAGGGCTCCTTCCAGCCAGCAGGCTAACATTCCATAGAAACCTGTTGAAGAGCTTCTTAGTTCTCCTTGTTGACATAGGAAGAAACTGGTAGAGAAGAATTGCTGTTAGCATATTTCAAATCCAGTGGTACTCTGGAGAAACTGCTAAATGGTTTTCATGCAGTCATTTATAATTAGTTCATTTTGTATTTTTTATCAATGTTTATATACAAAGTGATTTTATAGGAACACAGACACCCTAGGTTGCCTCATATTGGTGTTAATCTTTAAGTAGCTCAAACATATATGTTGTTTAGATAATTAAATAGACATCAGTAAGGATGTGCAACACTGGAAAAGGAGATACGCTGAAAATATAAGGAGACTGAGCACTGGCAAATCACAGGACAGGCATTCCATTGTCATCTCTGAAATGTTAAAAAAAAAAAAATGCAAGAAAAAAATACATAGGTATATCCTCTGTGGAGGACTTGGGCAAGAACTGTGGGGACTGGGAAAGCAAGAGGGGCTACAAACTATACAATTAAAGGGGAAGTACCTCTCACCCTTCCCTCCCCCACGCCCCATAGCCCAGAGATCATAGAGCTAATGGAAAATGGAAATAGGTAATCTATTTATGGAAGCAAAATTTAGCTAGTGTCCTAGAAGGTTCAAGATCCAAAATTCCCAAAAAAGTTTTACTGATTTGAGATTTTTCCATCTAGGAAATTATAAGTATAAATCTATTAGCTATCTCTGATAATGTTAGTAGTTTGATTCAAGGTGAAGTAAAAGAAAGCCATAGTTAGTGAGGATTATTGTATCTAAATGGAATCAGCAGAAGAGTACCTTCCAAAGAGGAAGAAGGGTAGGCCCTCCTAGCTCTAGATAGCTTTCATCTTTTTCTAGCAAAGAGGTTTCAGGATCTGATAGTCAGCACCCCTCAAAAAATCCTTGTGGCTAAAGGGGAAAATACAAGATGGGTTTAGAACTCATTGGACTGACATCAGTTTAGAGAGAGGTCTCTGTTGGCTGCTTTCACATGGGAGCCTGATGATGGACATTGCTTTTTGTAATACCTTTTTGTAGAGGCAGGAGGGATTAAGTGATTTGTTTAGTGTCACTCACTTAGTAACTGTCAAGTGTCTGAGGTCATATTTGAATTCACGTCTGCCAGACTCTAGTGCTTTATCTGCTTTGACATCTAGCTGGCCCTTTTGTAATACTTTTTATCAGTTACTTGGATGAAGACACAGATGGCAAAGTTAAGTAACCAAATTTGCAACTGGAAGACATAACCAATAAGAGAGATAATAGAATGAGGATCTTTTATACAAATACCTTTTTTTTTTTTTTTTTTTTTAAGAAAGTTCACATTTTATTCACAATAAAATAAACTATACAAAAAGTATTTTTTCTTACCAAAAATAATATTTTTCTCTATGCTTAGTTAAACTAAAATTTTAATTTGAAAATTCTCCAGGTTAAAAAATATACTTTTATAGACTGGCGCTAAGAGAATGAAATTTCTGAGAGATTAAAGAGAATGACCTGAGGTTCATAGATCCTCACAGGCACTTTGCTAATAATCTTAAGCCCTTTTCCATTTTCTGCTTTGGAATATATGTATTCTCATTTCTCCTCTTTTCCCTTCCACTCCACCTAGTATGTGTTTGTTTAATTGAAAATTCTGAAGTTTTTCCCAGTTTGGTTGGACCTGCCAAAGCTTGCTTTTCACAGACATATCACCTGAATATGATACATTGGCATCAATGGGACTGCAGTGACATCTTCATGGTTGTGAGGGGTCAGAGGAGGTACAGTGTACATGAAAGATGGCCTTCAGCACCAAGGCATTTTTACTATAATATCTAGAAAGGGAGATAAAGTCTATACTAAGTAACCTCATAAGACAGAATGTGATCCAAGCACCATAAGGATGATACAGACTGTTGGAAGAGTCCCTAGCGGAAGTAGAGATAAAAGGTTTTCAGAGGTGGTCGCCTCCTGCCTCCCACAGGATGAGGACTGCCTCCTCAGAATCCGGGGGAGATAAGTTTCGGATGTGTTTCTGCCTGCCTATTTTCTGATTCATGATGGGAAGAAATTGGGTCACACTTTACCCATTTTCTGAGTGCTACTAGATTCTTTTCCTTTTTTATATTTATACCTGGCTTACTTTTGGTGAGAAATGAGAAGAATGGATTCTCTTACTTTTGTTCCCATTGCACAAAAGGGGACTTTGTCAAAGATCAGAGGCCCCAGGTTATAACTAATCCACCCATCCAATGTAGGAATCCCATCTGCAGTACCCCAACAGTACTCCTGACAGGTCCAGCTCCTACTGGAATACCTCTAGTAGGGCCTTACAACATACCTGTTCTGGTTAGGGACCAGTTTTCCTTGTTAGAAGGCTTTTCTTCATATTGAGCTGAAGTTTATTTCCTCATATTTCCTCTGCTTTATTCTTTTTCTCTCACCAGTGCTCCTAGTTGTGTGCTCTTTGCCCATGATATTCCATCAGATAATTGAAGATCAGGATTGTGCCGTTGCCTTCTTTAATCTTCCTGTAGTAGTGTCCCTTCCTTAGCCTGATTGTCCTTTTCTGTTTAGATTATGTTGTATGTCCTATCTTGAGATGGATATTTATGTAGTATAGTAGAACTGTGATCTTTGATTTGAACACTTTTAATTCAGCCTAAGATCACTTCTGTTTTGGTAGACAATGTTAACCAGCACTTTTGACTCAAATTGAATTTATAATCCAGTAAAACTGTCCATTCTTTTATTGTTTGGCCATACTGCCCCTATCTTGCATTTTTTTGCAGCTCAATTTTTTTTTAAACCTAATTTCACATTCATTACCATTATAATTCATTATCTAGAGTCTGTCCATTCCAAAATGTAAAAATCTTTTCTAGTACTTGTTTGGCTATTTTCTCTTCTATTGTAGATAAAGAATCTCTTGCTATTGTTCCTGAGTGAAGATAAAGACCTGGACTAGGGACCCTTATGACACATTTCTAGAAAGAAGGTACTTGGGAAGCCCTGTCTACTGAGGACTATAATGTTTCTCATTGTGTCTTATATGTCTAATTTTCTATTAAATTCAAGTTTTTTTGCAACAAAATTCTGAAAATCTGGCAATTCATTGAATTTCTATTTCTTTTTTGTTCAGAATTATGGTTAATTTTATTGGAGATAGTATTTTCAGATGCAACCCGTTTCTTTTGATCTTGATATATAGTATTCTAAGACCTGTGGTCTTTTATGGTAGCCACTGATAGGTCTTACGTGATTCTAATTGTAGCTCCATCATATTTGAATTTTGTTATTGTTGCTTCTCATAAATTTTTTCTTTAATCTGTGGGTTTCGATATAATACAGCAATGTACCTGTAGGTTTTCCTTATAATCTCTTTTGGGTAATAATTGGTGGATGTTTTCCATTTCTACTTTGCCCTCTTGTTCTAACACTGCAGAACAATTTCTTATAGTTATTTCTTGTATTATTGTATCAAAATTTTTTTTTTTATTGTAGCTTTCAGGTAGACCAATTCTTGTGTTTTTCTCTTCTTTATCTGTTTCCTAGTTCTGCTGTTTTTCTTATGAGACATCTCATATTCTCTTTAATTTTTTCATTCTTTATATTTTATACAACTTTGCTGGTTTCTCCTTGTCCACTTCTAATTTTCAGAGTCATTTTCTTCTATAAAACTCTGGATCTCCTTTTCTAGTTGATTGACATTTCTTTTCATGGTTTTATTTATTTATTTTTAGGGTTTTTTGGTTTTTTTTTTTTAAGTTTTTCCTTAATCTGTCGTTCACTTACATCATTCACACTTTACCAGTGCCAAACCTCCACCTTAGGAGCTTTCTTCAGATCTCGGATTATCCCAGGAAGACCATAATTTTGCCTGGACTCTTATTTGTGACGAGTATCTCCCTCAGAGATGTGGACAAATTTAAGTGGATTCAGTCCTAAATCAGCCTATAGTCTACTGCAAGAATTTGGAAGGACTAACAAGTCCTAGAATTCTCTCTGGCACTCAGAATATATTGTTACTCTATAATATAATCTGTAGACCATAATTTGTGAAGGTGCATAACATCTTGGCTTACTTATTCGTTGAAGTTTTTCTGATACCAAAACTGCCCCTGTTTTCCTTCTTGATATCTTTGAGCTTTCCAAACCACATGGACATAGCTGGTCTTTGTTTCTTTCCTTTAACCTGTAAATAAACCTAACAAATATCTTTATCAATGACTACTTAAGTAGATAGACATTGGTAGAAGGAAACACTCTAAATGAAAATTTAGGTCCTATCTTTTAATATCCTTGTTCTATAGGAGGATCCTATCCTTAATATCTTTGTATTCTACAAGAGTGAAAGACTGACCTGATGTCCTTGAAATTCTTGCCTTTTCAGAATGGAGATGGTTATGTTTGACTACCATAAACCTACTGCAGCTGTTAGGCAAGGAAGTATCATTTAATCTTATTGCCATCATATTGTGATTGCTGTACATCTGAATAGTTCCTTAAGAGTTGCAAAGTGTTTTCTTTTGATTCTTTTTTTTTTTTTTTTTTTTTTTTAAATTTCTTTAATAGCCTTTTATTTACAGGATATATACATGGGTAACTTTACAGCATTAACAATTGCCAAACCTCTTGTTCCAATTTTTCACCTCTTACCCCCCCCCACCCCCTCCCCTAGATGGCAGGATGTCCAGTAGATGTTAAATATATTAAAATATAACTTAGATACACAATAAGTATACATGACCAAAACATTATTTTGCTGTACAAAAAGAATCAGACTCTGAATTATTGTACAATTAGCTTGTGAAGGAAATCAGAAATGCATGTGTGCATAAATATAGGGATTGGGAATTTAATGTAATGGTTTTTAGTCATCTCCCAGAGTTATTTTTCTGGGCATAGCTAGTTCAGTTCATTACTGCTCCATTAGAAATGATTTGGTTGATCTCGCTGCTGAGGATGGCCTGATCCATCAGAACTGGTCATCATCTAGTATTGTTGTTGAAGTATATAATGATCTCCTGGTCCTGCTCATTTCACTCAGCATCAGTTCATGTAAGTCTCTCCAGGCCTTTCTGAAATCATCCTGTTGGTCATTTCTTACAGAACAGTAATATTCCATAATTTTCATATATCACAATTTATTCAGCCATTCTCCAACTGATGGACATCCATTCAGTTTCCAGTTTCTAGCCACTACAAAAAGGGCTGCCACAAACATTCGTGCACATACAGGTCCCTTTCCCTTCTTTATAATCTCTTTGGGATATAATCCCAGTAGTAACACTGCTGGATCAAAGGGTATGCACAGTTTGATAACTTTTTGAGCATAGTTCCAAACTACTTCTCCAAAATGGTTGGATTCGCTTCACAACTCCACCAACAATGCATCAATGTCCCAGTTTTCCGCATCCCTCCAACAATCATCATTATTTTTCCTGTCATCTTAGCCAATCTGACAGGTGTGTAGTGGTATCTTAGAGTTGTCTTAATTTGCATTTCTCTGATTAATAATGACTTGGAGCATCTTTTCATATGACTAGAAATAGTTTCAATTTCTTCATCTGAGAATTGTCTGTTCATATCCTTTGACCATTTTTCAATTGGAGAATGGCTTGATTTTTTATAAATTAGAGTTAATTCTCTATATATTTTGGAAATGAGGCCTTTATCAGAACCTTTGACTGTAAAAATATTTTCCCAGTTTATTGCTTCCCTTCTAATCTTGTCTGCATTAGTTTTGTTTGTACAAAAACTTTTCAGTTTGGTATAATCGAAATTTTCTATTTTGTGATCAGTAATGATCTCTAGTTCTGCTTTGATCATAAAGACCTTCCCCTTCCACAGGTCTGAGAGGTATACTATCCTATTCTTTTGATTCTGATGGCCTTTATAACATAGACATAGTGGATCATGTTTTCTCTATTTTTTAGATGTAGACACTTGAAACTTAGAAAAGGTAAGTGACTCATAAAATGTGGATGAAACTGGGAATGTTGGAAGCAAGCAGGCTTTGAGACCCCTGCACATACTGCAATGTTATGTTGGTGTTGAAGATAACAGACCATATTACTGTTCTGTAAGAAATGACCAACAGGATGATTTCAGAAAGGCCTGGAGAGACTTACACGAACTGATGCTAAGTGAAATGAGCAGGACCAGGAGATCATTATATACTTCAACAACAATACTAGATGATGACTAGTCCTGATGGATCAGGCCATCCTCAGCAACAAGATCAACCAAATCATTTCTAATGGAGCAGTAATGAACTGAACTAACTATACCCAGAAAAAGAACTCTGGGAGATGACTAAAAACCATTACATTGAATTCCCAGTCCCTATATTTATGCACACCTGCATCTTTGATTTCCTTCACAAGCTAATTGTACAATAATTCAGAGTCTGATTCTTTTTGTACAGCAAAATAATGTTTTGGTCATGTATACTTATTGTGTATCTAAGTTATATTTTAATATATTTAACATCTACTGGTCATCCTGCCATTTAGGGGAGGGGGTGGGGGGGGGGGTAAGAGGTGAAAAATTGGAACAAGAGGTTTGGCAATTGTTAATGCTGTAAAGTTACCCATGTATATATCCTGTAAATTAAAGGCTATTAAATAAAAAAAAAAAAAAAAAAAAAATGAAGATAACAGACCCACAGTGTGACTTGAACTTCAGTGATTTCATATGTAAATGCCAGTTCCCCAGATTGGGAGGGATCCATTCCTTTATCCAGCTATAAATGGGTTAGTGAGTCAGGAGACTTGGAGGGCTAGTGTGTGAACTGGGGGGACATGGAGTAAGTCCTTTGTTGGCCATGAAACCTGTGATTCCCTGTAGATTGAGCATATGGCTGATCATTTTTGAGATGGGATGGAAGGGGAATAAAGGCATTCCAAATATAATTTCCATGGGTAAAGAGGGGCAAACTAAGTTTAGAATTTAAAAAAAGGTTTTACATTCACACTCAGCACCTGAATTGTGCTTTGAAAGAAGTTATGGGGGGCAGCTAGGTGGTGCAGTGGATAGAACACCAGCCATGAAGTCAGGAGGACCTGAGTTCAAATGTGACCTCAGATACTTAACACTTACTGGTGGTGTCTCTCTGGGCAAGTCACTTAATCCCAAATGCGTCACAAAAAAAAAAAAAAAAAAGGAATAGTATTGTGAAATCAGTCCAGAATCTAGGTTAGAGCAAGATTGAAAAGGTCTTTAGCAGCCCTACAGAAGAGGGATTCCAAGGAGAATGGGGAATGTTTAACTTTCTTGAGCAAATCCATTCTGTGTTTTAGGAATACCAATTTGATAATTTGTGGGGAGGAGGGATTGGAAAAGTGAGAGACTAGAGGCAGGGACCAGTTATAAAGCAATTGCTATAGACCATGACCATATGACAGATATAGATCATGACCATATGAGGGTTATTAATAGACTATTGGATATTTGAGTGAATGCAGAGATAAGAAATGACTGGATTTGGTAAAGGATTAAATATGAGGGGAAGGAAGAATCCCAAGTGACAGGAAGAACGGTGGGTACCCTCCACAAAAGTAGAGAAACTAGAAACTAGGATCACTGGAGAAGGTTAGTGCATTCTCCTTTGATAGCCTTTAAGTAGAGGCAAAGTGAGCAGTACCTGAAGCCAACAGAGGGAGGACAGGGCAGATGGTAATATATAGGCCAGGATAGAAACTAGTGTTCCCGACATTCAGATTAAGGCTGCAGGTGAGATTTCTTTCTTTTCTGTATTGGGCTAGATCAATTGATGACCTCTGAAGTCATGTTCAACTTGGATTCTGTGATTCTGTACATGGCCTATTGAGTTCATTTCCATGTGGGAAAAAATAGCATTAGGGTATGGTATATTTATCAAAAAGAGTAACTGTCTTGGGTGGGTGAGGATTCTGGGGACCTTGGTAGAATAGTACCAGGAAACATGAAAAATGCCTTACTCTTATGAGTCATATCTGGAACTCTCTGATCATTGATTTCAGACAACCCTTGGTAAGATAATCTTGGCCCCATTTCTGGGTTTGTTTTAATCTCTGTTTTGTAAAGAACACATGGTACTAAAATTTAGCTTGAAGCCAAGTCAGACTGGAATAGGTGGTGTGATCACATGATCAAATTAGGTCCTGTTAATCTTTTCTCAGGTACTACCGAGGAGCTGTAGGAGCCCTGTTGGTCTATGACATTGCCAAGCACCTGACATATGAGAATGTGGAACGCTGGCTGAAAGAACTCCGTGACCATGCTGACAACAACATCGTCATCATGCTGGTGGGGAACAAGAGTGATCTGCGCCATCTCCGTGCTGTGCCCACTGATGAGGCCCGGGCATTCGCAGGTGGGTGACCTTGATCTGGGGGTACTCCACAAGATGGATGGGGAACTTGAATCTGGGAGTTTTCTGTGCCCAGCGCTGAGATTGAGCTCAGTACTTAAGGTTCATTTCCTTTTTTTTTTTTTTTTTTTTTTTATTTAATAGCCTTTAATTTACATGATATATATATGGGTAACTTTACAGCATTAACAATTGCCAAACCTCTTGTTCCAATTTTTCACCTCTTACCCCCCCCCCACCCCCCTCCCCTAAATGAGGATGACCAGTAGATGTTAAATATATTAAAATATAACTTAGATACACAATAAGTATACATGACCAAAACATTATTTTGCTGTACAAAAAGAATCAGACTCTGAATTATTGTACAATTAGCTTGTGAAGGAAATCAAAGATGCAGATGTGCATAAATATAGGGACTGGGAATTCAATGTAATGGTTTTTAGTCATCTCCCAGAGTTCTTTTTCTGGGTATAGGTAGTTCAGTTCATTACTGCTCCATTAGAAATGATTTGGTTGATCTTGTTGCTGAGGATGGCCTGATCCATCAGGACTAGTCATCATCTAGTATTGTTGTTGAAGTATATAATGATCTCCTGGTTTAAGGTTCATTTCCATAAATAATTCCTTTATCTCTAGCTGGTGTGCAAGACCCTATACTAGGTATCTGAATGGAAAGATTAAATGTGACTCACTTCCTGCCGTCATGGAATTTATTATACCCTGATTCTTTGGTCTAGAGTGTTTGAAGTAAAGCACTTTCCTCACAATAATCCTGTAAGGGTAGGTAATGCAATTATAATTATTCTTATTTTATGTATAAGAAAACCAGTGCTTATAGGGGTTGTAACTTACCTGAAATCCCAGAGCTGGTAGAGGTTGGGGCTGAAATCAAATCCAGACCCTTCCATCTCTGGTTCAGTGCTCTTTCCAGTATAACTTGTTGTGTTTTAGGAACCTTCTTTTTCTATTTTTCCATGATATGAAAGGTGATAAAACTGATCTATTTATGAGATGCCTCATGAAAAGAAAAAGTTTTCCCTTTACTCAAAAGAATTCTATCTACTAGGGATAATAAAGGCAAAACCAGAAGCTTTTTCAATAGACTTTCAGTGGAAAAATCCAATTAAGTATATGCATGTGGAGTCATATGAGCTCTAGGTTAAATTTTGATGTAAAGGTATCAGCCTCTACATGTACAAGTCCGACCTTTTTTTTTCTTTTTCCTTCCTCAGGCTTGTAAATTTGTGCCTTTCTTGACACAGTTCTAAATAATTCTTTATGAACTAAATCCTGTTTTCACATCCATTTTGTTTTCTGTTGATCAGCTAGTAGTGTTTTTATTAGTGAATTTGCTAGAATTGCATTCAGCTTCCAGAGCAGGAACCTCATTACCCTCTACCTCACTTTCCCCAAGTTCTGAGTTTGTATATATCTTACGAATTTTGGCCCCATGTTCAGATTTCCTTATATGTGTGGACTTGGAAAAATCTCCCATCAACTAAAGAGCAGTGATTGATTTCTTTATCATGTGAAGATTTCCATATTGAGGACCACTTTGCTTATGTATTCATCTTACAGATTCCTATTTCCCACATAATTTTACTATATAGTGGAGCTCTCTGTATAATATTTATAAATTGTACATTGATGAGCCTCATTTTATAACATAGATACATACATATTCACTTATGCTTACTTCACTGTTACATATTGATGCAAGTCAAAACCCCTTGAGGACTTAGTGTTACAAAATTGCTATGATTGAAAATTTCATCACTCTGTGGGCAATTTGGTATTGAGACCTTTTATACCACTGGTCCTCACCCCACAGCCCTGTGCAGTCCCTGGGGCCTAGCATGGGAGCTTCTTCAGTTTGGTTGAGAGCTGCCAGACTGTCTCATTCACTGACAGAATTTTTGGGATCTCAGGATATAAGAAGTCATTCATTCTAGGAGGACTTGGAAAGGATAGTTACTCCCTGAAAATCATAATCATATGTATAAGAATAATAAAATTAAGCAGGCCTAAGATTTCATTGCTTTGAGGAACTCCTTCCACTAATTCAGATCAGTCACGTTCTGTAACTTGTAGTATTAAAGATTTGTCTAGGGCACAGAAGTTGAGGGACATGGCTTGGGTGACGCATCTAATACATGTGTACAGTAGGATTTGAATTGAGCTTTTCCAAACTCTGAGAATGTTCACTGTGCCAGATTGCCTTTCCAAATACATTTATTGCCATAAATGTCATGTGTATATTGACACATATAAATTCACGTACATTGGAAGCACCTATATTCACAGAATAAGAGACAGCCCTGTAGATTTTGGGGGTTCTAAAAGTAAACACAGTATTTAGGATTCCAGGGTCAATTAGTAAGTCAGCCAACAAACATTTACAATCTGACCCAGAAGTAAGTAGAGGAAGAGAGAGGTTTGCAATGACCTACAAAACCCATTTTAAAAAGGTCACAGGACAAGGAGGAAGAACAATCTGACTATCTAGAAGCAAAGGAAAAATTGAGGTGATGAAAAGGAGGAAGCTCTAAACTTAAGTCATCCAAAGCAGGGAGGAAGAGAAGGAAGTTTGTAGCCTCCTATGGCTGTTTTGGAGTGGAGTCTGTAAGCTGAAGAAAAGAAAATATATTATAAAAGGGCAAGATTACAAAAGAATAAAAGTCTTGGGAATGAGTGCTAAGGATGCAGAAAGAGAGAAAATGAGGGAAAAAAAGGAAGAACCTAGATCTAAGCTTTTCACTTTCCACACTTAACCTCAGGATCATTGGTCAGTGTGGAAACTGAAAAACTGACAAAATTCTGGGGAAAGTTTTGAGTCATATCTGAATATGGCATTCATGGAACACATGGGTCTTTGGCAGAAGAAACTGATAGAATGGTTACAGAGCAAGAAAAACCTATCTGGAGATGTGCTTATGACAATGACTGGTGGTGACAGTAAGGAAAAAATGCTAAGATCAGCAAGAAGACAAGGATTTTATGGGAGATATACAGATAAAGCTAAGCAGAATTGGGTGGAGTTGTCCAAAGTCTTTCAGGAAATATTTCAGGGAAGATGGTAGTAAAATTGAGCCGTTAGTTAAATTGCAGTCCCTAAAATGTGAGTAGAGAAGGATCTGCACCCCTTGTATTGCATTCAAATGCATTTGTAAGTTTTCTACTTAGAAGAAGTGATGGAGTTTATTGTAGGGGAAAAAAATCCAACTTTGAGAGATTTGATAAATCTTTTTGGGGACATTTTTCTTGGCAGAGTAGACTTGGAGTCAAGTCCTATCTTGGAGACTTACCATCTGGGATATCCTAGACAATGTCATTTAAGCCTATATCTTTCCTTTTCTTTTTTAATAAAGCTTTTTTATCTTCAAAACACAGGAATAGATGGTTTTCTACATTCACCCTTGCAAAACCTTGCATTCCAAATTTTTTCTTCACCCTTTCTTACCCTCATTCCCTCCCCTAGACAGCAAGTAATCCAATATATGTTAAACCTTAAATATATTTCTTTAACTATAAATTGAAATAATATCTAGTACTCACCTCCCAGGGCTCTCGTAAGATAATGAATGTAAGATGCTTTTGTCTACATGTAAACCTGTACTGGAAGAAGGGCTTTGTGTATATATATTTTTAAAATTTTGTGAAGATAGAAATAATAAAACAACAAATTGGATGAGAAGTGAGTTGAGGATGGAATGACACTTGAGATTGGGAGCCTGGTTCACTTAGAGTAGTTCCTTACAAAGAGGAAAGCTAGGAGAAGGAAGGAAGATTTGGGAGAAAGATAATGAATTGTGTTTTTCAAGATGTTGAGTTTGAAATGTTCAAAAGAGAGTTGTGATAATGGAGAACCAAGTTTAGGAGACATTTGAACCCATAGGAGCTTATAAGATCACCAAGCAAAAAAATAAAGAGGGAGAAGAGAAGATGATTCAGGACAGATCCTTTGGGGAAACCTATGGTTAGTGAGAATGTTCTGAAGGAGGAAGTTGCAGCAAGGCAGATGAAAAGAAATTATTAGATGGTGGGAGACCTAGGAAAGAGCAGTACACTGAAAATCTGGATGGGAAAGAGAGGGTGATCAGCAATGCATTACTGCTGTGACTAAGTAAAGGAAGTTTGCAGATTGAGGAAAGATGATTAGAAGAAGTTTTGGCAATTAAGTGATCATTGGTAACTTTGGAGAGAGCAATTTCAACCGAATGATGAGATTGAAAGCCAGATTGCGAGAGATTTATAAGAAAAAATTTAAAAGTAAATGAGTAGAAGCAACTAGTAAAGACAGCTTTTTTCAAGAAATTTATTGGAGAAGATGAAGAGAATTATAGGACAATAGCTCTCATTGGATCAAGTGAGGGGTTAAGGATGGGGAAGACTTGGGCATGTTTGCAGGCAGCAGGGCAAGAGCCAGTAGATGGAGAATTGAATATTATAGAGAAAGTGGAGATGATAGAGTGAATAATCTGCTGGAGAAAATAGGAGATGATGCAGTCAAGGGTACATGTAAAAGGGGGATTGCTTTAGCAAGGAAAAAGTCCACTTCCTAGTGTGAGACACAGATAAAGGAAGACAAAGGAGATATCAAAGTGATGTGAAATAAAGAGGAAGGGGAAAAGGTGTTTCTTAACAAATGGCCTTAATTTTTTCAGTAAAGTATGAGTCAAGGTCCTCAGATGAGAGGATGGGACAAAAGTAGTGCTCTGGAAGGATAGTATTTGGAATAGCCACGATTTTGAGTGGGATAACAAATTGTTTAGTAAGATAGAAATGCGTTGCCTTCCAATAATGAGGACTTGGGTGAGATTATAACATTAATTTGTAGTGGGCCCAGTTTGTGATTTCTGGCCATCATGTTGTGAACAAGCCAAGATTGAGGTTGGAGGGCAGGATTGGTAGGAAGAGATAGTGTAAAACTCAACTATAATTCACTAGGGAGTTATGGTAAGGAAGGGAGGATTTTAGGGTCCAGGCACTAACTAGAATTACCTTCTCTTTGTTTCAGAGAAAAACAATTTGTCTTTTATTGAAACTTCAGCCTTGGATTCAACCAATGTGGAAGAAGCCTTTAAGAACATTCTCACAGGTGAGCGGTGTCTTGATCTGGGCTGGGTATGGCATGGGCATAACAGGGCTGATTAAACCTTGGCCTAAAGCAAGAGTTCAAGAAGCAATTTAGTGATTTTAGTAGCAGAAATTTTGAGTGGCTCATATATTCTCTATAACCCCTTCTGCTTACCCAGTGTTTTTTATTCAGTAACTCATTTACTCAGTAATGTACTATAAGACTCAAGAACATTACGCTTTTTCCTTTTTATTTATTTAATTTACTCATATTTTATTTTTTTCCAATTACATGTTAGGATAGTTTTCATTATTCACCTATTATAAGATTTTGGGTTCCCCTGCCTGAAATATCTGATAGAGGTTACATGTGTTCAATTATATTAAATATATTTCTACATTAGTCATGTTGTAAAAGAAAAATCAGAACAAAAACAAAAAATTAAAAGGAAGGAAAAAAAGTGAAAATGTATGCTTTGTTTATAGTTCTTTCTCTAGTAGCGTTTTCTCTCATGAGTCATTTGGAATTATCTTAGATCATAGTATTGCTGAAAAGAGCTAAATCTATCAAAGTTGGTCATCACACAAAGTTGCTGTTACTGTATATAATGTTCCTCTGGTTCTGCTCATTTCAGTCAGTATCAGTTCATTTAAGTCTTTCCAAGTTTTACTGAAATCTGCCTGCTCATTTCTTATATAACAATGGTATTCCATTACATTCATATACTACTAAGTTGTTCAGCTATTTCCCAATTAATGAGTGTCCACTCAGTTTTTAATTCTTTGTCATCACAAAAATTGCTGCTATAAACATTTTTGCATATGTGGGTACTTTTTCCTTTTTTATGATGTCTTTGGGATACAGACCTAGAAGAGACACTACTAGATCAAAAGGTATGCATAGCTTTATAGAGCCAATTTTTTCTCCAGAATTGGATCATTCACACCTCCACCAACAATACATCAAGAACATAAAATTTTAGTTACCAACAACTGTGCAAAGTTGAAGAAGCTGTGGGAGACTTGATTTCTAGTCCTAGATATGCCCCAAGCCTTCAAGTGACCTAAGGGAAATTTCTTTTCTTTGGTTTCTTTTTATATAAAGTACAGGTTTGAAGTAGGTGGTTTTTAAAGCTCTCCTCCAGCTCTTGACTTTCTTGGAATTTCTGTAATAAGAAATATATCCTATTACTGCATTATGGTCAGTGTGGAGAGAGAAAATGGAAGAGACAAAAGACTGAAAGGAAAGTGAAAAGAAAGAAAAAAATGCAGAAGAAATGTGGTAATTTAAGGGAAAAAACCAGCTTCCTGGGGAAATCTGGGAGGTGAGGTGGCACAGTGAATAGAGAGTTGCTAGATTTAGAGTCAGGAAGACCTGAGTTCAGATGTGGCCTAGGCAAGTCACTTCACCCTGTTTGCCTCAATTTCCTCATCTGTAAAATGAGTTGCAGAAGGAAATGACAAACCACTTCAGGATCTTTGCCAAGAAAACCCCAAATGGGGCCAGAAGAAGTCAGATAAGAACAACAATTTGGGGAAATAGCTTGTCTACTCCTATTTCCAGGCTTAAAAGCTTATTTCAAAAGTAAAGCTTCAATGTTTATATTTGATGAAAGGTTTTTTTAGATTTTAAATGATTTAAAGTTTTAGGATTTTAAGGTATAAAAATCCTTTTGACAAGGAAAAGAGTTCAGATTGCTGGATCATCCAGAGATATTACTGCTTTTTAAAAGGTGTGTGTCTCATTATATATAGAAATAGCACTTGTTTAATTGTTTGGAATTTCCCCCATCTTTTCTCTACTCCTCTTTACCCCACCTCTTCATCCTTATTGAGTATTTGGGTTTGAGGGAACCAGCAACAAATTGGTTGGAACAAGGCTCCCTTTAGAGGTTTTAGGTATTTGTTCACAACTCTCCAACATCTTAAATCAGATTCCTAGAAATTCTTCTCTGACTGGGACAGTCATAGTAACTTTTTAGGTGGGGACTTAGTACAAAGCTATAAGCTATAGCCAGAATAGTGTTTTCCCATAAGTTTTTAATTAAATTAAACCAGTATATTTAGTCAACCTATTGGTCATCCCTGATTTGGATATGATGAACACATTTAGGTCTGGGAAGTGGAGAAAGGAGATGCTCATAGTAAACACACTGTTCTGCAAAAGCAGTAGATAGACTGTCACTCATTGAGATCTAGGTGTCTATATTTGACAGTTGAAGCTTTTAAATGACTCCAGCTGATAGAATGTGCTGTCCCTGGGAGAGTGACAAGAGAAGAAATAGGGTATACCCTATTAGAACAGAAGTATGCCTGAGTATGATATCTTCTGTATTAGTTTTCTAATACATTTAAATATCTTGGCAAATAAGTGATTACCCATGGCAAAAACTTAGACAAAAACTAAAAACTTAAAAAAAAAAAAAAAAAAAAAAAGCTAAGTTTTGGTGGGAGTCTTGAGAGCAGCTGGAAGTTGGATTTGCTAGAGATTCACTGAATGGAGACTATGGTCTTCCCAGCAATTTGTACCCTGTCTCACATATAGCAAAAATCATTTCAT
Organism: Sarcophilus harrisii; assembly: GCF_902635505.1. Classification (NCBI taxonomy): domain Eukaryota; kingdom Metazoa; phylum Chordata; class Mammalia; order Dasyuromorphia; family Dasyuridae; genus Sarcophilus; species Sarcophilus harrisii. The sequence continues at coordinate 672,295,564 of NC_045426.1, forward strand.
TTGCCTGAAACTCACTGCTCTTCTGGGATGCCAGAATTTGTTATGGAACTTAACATTTTTTTTTATTGCCAAATAAGGTCATATTACAGAAGGAAGTCATATCTGTAGAATTCTGTAATCAGGGCCTATTGCCATTAGAGTTGTGCTATTTTCCTCCAGAGATAGGAAGAACAAGACCTGATCAAAGTGGACAGAGCAGGTACTTGGGAGAGGAGTGAGACTGGTTCAGAGCTATCTTTGGGTCCCAAGTTTGGCCCCATCCCCATCCTCAGCCTCTCTCCAGGAAGGCCCTGGTGTGAAGGATCACAGAGGAAGGAATTGTGCCACTTTATTCCAGACTTGACCACATACATATAGTTCAGTGGGGTAGTCAAAGTAGCCTAGATGAAGCCATTGCAGTAAACCACCAAAGTACATCAATTCCCTCTCCCAGGACCTCATTGCTGTTTTTAGTAAACATTTAATAGCTTTGTGGTTCAGCCATGTCAAAAAACAAAAGAAAATTTAAAAAACGTCCTGCCAGATAGCTGGTGGTGTTATCCCCATTTCATAGTTGAGGAAACCAAGGCAAACAATGTGTTAAGTGACTGGATCCCTTTCACATGTATCCTTTTATGCACACACAGCTCTCCCCCCCCCCCCCCCCCCCCCCCCAGGACTAAATTGGCATGATATACCTGAAGCATATATGAGAAACACCTGACCTGTTAATGCATGAATACTTTAAGTTCCCTAGAAAAAAAGGAAACAGAAACAAGAAGCCCATATCACAGATGGAAAATTGAGGCACAAATGAAGGAATGTTGTAAGTTTTGTGTGTTGGAGCTGGGTGTGAATCCCATCTTCCCTGAAAATTGGTGTTAAGGTTGGAAGTAATGGCCCCTAATGACTTTGTAATAGGGACTGCTTGATTTTATGTAAATGGAAAGAGGGAGCTGCAAGATCACCTCTCTGTGTGGTCCAGGGCTCTTTGCTTGGGTGTGTTTTTTCTAGTCAAAAGATACAGCTATATGGGACATGTGTCCCATATGTGTCTTTCTGCTGACCTTGGCAGGTTCCTTTTCTACTTTGCTAACCCAAAATCTGTTTGCCCACAGAGATTTACCGCATCGTATCCCAGAAGCAGATTGCTGACCGCTCTGCACATGATGAATCTCCTGGCAACAATGTGGTAGACATCAGCGTCCCCCCCACCACCGATGGACAGAAATCCAACAAACTTCAGTGCTGCCAGAATCTGTGACCACCCGCGCCCAGAGGCGCCTTCCCTGCCTGCCCTTACCTCGCTGTGCTTCAGTTAGAAACGTGTGTGCACGTCTTTGCAGTTATCTCCTGTGATTCAGTGACTCTTTGTCATCTTCGTTTCTTCCCCCATCCCCACCGTCCATTTTTGAGCATTAACTGTAGGCCTAACCCCCCTTTCAGGCTTCCAGGGGAGTGGGCTGACTTTGGGCCTGGTCGTGCAGGCTCTGCTCCCAGAAGGTGAGACTTGGCTGCTCCCCTGGGCAGTGCCATTTGGTTGTCTAGTGATTGTTGGGAGGAGAAGGAGGAACCAAGACCTCATGTATCACGGCTAAAGACATACCTACACTGATTTGCTTTTGCATTTAGCCCAACTTTTTCATAAATCCTTAGATCTCTGGGGAACATGGGGAGCAGGGAAGGGAGGAAGGAAGTGTGCTGAAATTAAAGAGGGAAAAAATCTTTTCCTCAGATGTCCTGTTTTGTCCAATTGGGATCCTGTGATGAGCATTGGGGTTCTCATTTGGTGGCTGAAGACCCATGGTGAGGTGGCCGTTGACATGCTTCCCAGAGTTTCCACCTCACTTAGAGTTAGCCTTTGGGTCTAGTCCTAGGGAGAGTGATTGTTGGGAACCTCTTGGCTCAAGGAGGAGGTTCAGGAGCCCAAGGGCAGGCTGAAATGATGGAATGGTTTGTCAGCTACCAGAGATAATCCTCTTCCTCAACCTGAGCATCTAGCAAGTGCTGGCCCTTCCTTTGTGGCCTGTCCCTCCTGTCCCAGAATCCTGACCAGCTTTAGCCTGTGCAGACCCTTGTTAACCTCCTTTATGCCCACAGCTCCCTCTCCAACTCGCCATCTTGCCTGAAACCCATTTGCAAGGGAAGCAATATTCTCATGTTTTGTATATAACTGCACTTAGAGTTTTTGGGTTTTGTTATTGTAGAAAAACATAGATTCTTTATACATTTTGTAAAATTTATGCCAAATCATAGCATCTAGACCCTTTCCCTTACCCTTTTATTCTTTTGACAATTGACTCTCGGGCTATAATTTTTCTCTTTACTAAAATGTATAATTCTATTTCCTGTATGCAACTGTGTTCCTTCGCCCCTTGTCTCATTTCCTCAGTGCCAGGATGCTATTTGCAACAGTTATACTTTTCTGATGCCCACTAGCCTCAGCAAGCAATCTTGACCACTACTCATCCCTGTCTGATACAACAAGAGAAACCTGATTACACTCCCACTTTCTAGCAGGTCAGATCAGTTAGTGATGGTGCAGCCAGGCTGTGAGCTTGCTCTCTGAACACATTGGTTGTAGGTTCTTCCTGGGGTGTGGTGCCCTATCCAAGCCTCTTTGCTAATTAGGGTCTTGGTTGCCTTGTGCTAGTGGTGCAACTTAAACCTCCTGAATGGGTGACCAAGGATAAATAGAGCTAACATTTCAGGTGTTGTTTGAAATAAGTTTGTACTAAGTTGGAGAGTTTTTTCCTCCAATTGTGTGTGTAAAAGACAAAGACATTTTCTCAAGGTTGGTTGATAACCTGTTGGAGTTGTCCTAGGATCTTTGCCAAGTGAGAACTAGCCGTTCTGGAATATTTAGCTTTCAAGGAGTCTGTCCTATGGACTCAGGAAGGGTATCCAGGGCCCTGACCTTGTTCCTCTCCTTTGGGGAAGAATTTCGTTGTAGAGTCTTCCAGGCTTGAATTTCAGCCAGCTCCCAGCTTTGGAGAATCAGTTGCTCCATGACTGGAAAGAGGAAGTCTCTTTCTCTCATGAAGTGCAAGGTATCAGAGGTCACTAGTGTTGCTGTTCTTTCGAAGTGGCTGGAATAGAATGGATGAGAATCCATTGGGTTTGGGAATTTGTCCTACAGTACATCTGTGCTTTCACTGGCCTTAATGGTGAGATAGAGCCTTAGTCTCTGTCCCGCTGGCTAAGCTGTATTGGCTTAAAAGTAGGCACTACATTTGCTCCTTAATGTAGTTTCTTTTCCTTGTCATCCTTGGGCTACTTTTAAAGTACTGGGTCTTGTAAATTTACAGGGAGTTTGCTCTTCATGGAAGAAAGCAAATGATCTCTGATCAGGGATCATCAGAGATGAGGGAAAGAGCTGCTCAAGAATCGTTCATGTTGGTGTTACAAACTGCCTCTCCTTTGAGAAGGAGTCAGGCTCTGAGATGATGTTTCTTTTCTTTGAAGTACCCTGCTCCAGGCCTGCTATAAAGTTCAAGTCGGGGCAGTATATTCCATACCCCTTGTTCAAAGTCCCTTGATTTGCTTCTCAGCTTTATAGCAGGCAATTATTCCAGCTCTCAACAATTTTTCCTTCTGGCCCAAGGCTTGAGCTGAGATTGGAGCTCGTTAGTAAGGGTTGGTAGAAATTTTAACTTGGTAACATTCCAGGACCCCCCAAGGCTCTAGGAATCAACTTCTGCTGGCCGTAGGTAGAAGCAACTGTTGAAACTGGGGCTTAGTTTCATCCTGCCTTTATGTAATTTCTAAGAAGATGATAGAGATGGGCTTGTGACTATGGCAAGGGTAGAGTTTCTGGGAGGAACACAGGCAAATAAGTTATTCAGGATTCAGGCCTCTCAAGACACCATCAGGTTGCTGACAGGTTATCTCTTTCAAACCAGGGCCAGAGTCACTGAAAGGGAAGACAGACTCTGGAAAACCCTTCTTAGTTATGACTTCTCTGACTAAATTACTCAAGTTTCACCAGCTTAGAGGCCTTCATACTAAAGCCACTTTCTAGGGCAGTGTGAAATGACATAGCTACCCTGTCTTGGACAGCTATCTTTCAGGGCCCTGCTGCTGCTATCTGGTTTCTTGCCTGGGGGTGAAGATTAAGGCCTTTTATTTTTTGGGCCTCTTCTTTCATTATCCCTTTGGATGATCCAGTTTAGGAGTAGGGTCTCAGTTAGCCTTGGCCATGAGACAAGCAGGCCTAGGTCCACCTGGTGCCTTTTGCTTAAGGGTTGGGGTTGGCCTTTCCCTACCTCTTCCTTGGCATTATTGATCCCCAATTCCACTTTGGTAGCATACTTCAGTCTGCTACCTGCTGACTTTCTTTGGCAGCTAACTTGCAAATGGGTGTTGGGAAATTTATTGCCGGGAGAAGAGACTTCTGACACGTGTGGCATAAGGCAGAAAATGTGAGTCATGTGGCTTAAGAAATACCCCTGAGTTATGAGAGATTTAGTATCCTAGCTCATGGACTGCCTGGAAGATGGTTTTCTTTGGAGTAACAGTGTGGCAAGTCATCAGAGGCCCTGAGCCAGTTAACAGCAGCTAAGAGGAAGTATACATGGTGGGGAGGGGAGCGGGTGACTGACCAGAATCCCTCACTCCCTCCCCTTAAGACCCATCCTCTAAAAGTACAGGTAGAGGTCTAAGTTAGCTAGAGGGAGTTTTCCTGACACAGGCCAAATTTCTGGATGTGGTTAAGTTGGTCAATAGTGGACATTGCTGAGTAATTGCTCTGCCACAAACGGGCTTAGTCTGCATGGGAAAGCCAGGGCTAGTGCAGACCTTTCTCTTCATATATCTGTCTCTTCTGCTCCACAGCACTTGTGTTCAGTTCAGTGCAAACTTCTTTGTAAATAGAGCCCCGCATCCCTGGATTTGTGCATGGTTATTCTGTGTTGTGGATATAAAGATTGCCATACCAAAGTGTCTGTCTCTGCCCAGTCCTTCTCTCCCATAGAGAGGGGGTTGGTGGGGAGGGGGGAAGATAATGCTGAGGGAGAAGGGGATTAGGCATAAAGGATAGTTAAGCTGTCCCTGGTGGTACGTTGAGTTGCTCACTTTTACGTTGATACTTGGGATGGACAATGTAAATTGGTCTCTCCCTTTTCAGGAAGCCTTTTCAGATTGGCCAAGATGCTCCCAACACTCCTATGGGCTTTTTTTTTTTTTCTCCTAAAAGCTTGCTGTGGTGGAAGATTTCCTGAGTCCTATAAGATGACATTGCTCTTACTTGAATTAGCTTTTAGTTCCTTGTACCCACTGCAGAAAATGCCATTTGAACTCTGCTGCCCGATTTGTATATTCAATAGTTGGCTGGCCTGGAAACAACTCGGACCAATTGTAGTCCCATCTGAAGAAAGGAGGTCCCTATCAGCTTCTGAAAGGGAATGGTTTGGGAAACTGAGGTTAGGTCAGATCACAAAAATTAGAAACTGCCCTCAAAAGAGCCCCATTTCCCCAAGAAAATTGCCTTTACCCGAGATTGTTTTTTGTTTGTTTTGTTTTGTTTTGTTTTGTTTTTGATGTAATACTTGAAGAAAGCAAGTTGCCTGCAATTAGAGGCTGACAGCCACCAGGAGCATCTCCCCATCCCCTGCAAAGCTGGGGCATGCAGGTAAGATTGGGCTTTCATCCAGCAATTCAGAAGAAGTTTCCATAAAGTCCAGGATTGCCAAATTGTCTTTTTGACAATTTGACAATTGACCAATGAAATTGATTTCACCTCCCTGTCAGCTGATGTATCCCTTACCTAAATCAGCCAGTCATTTCTCAAATAGGTGTCATGGTATTCAGGGCCTCAAGCAGGAGTATTGGCCTATTACTTGTCCTGAGAACACTTTCACAGTAGAAGACTTTTCTTAAGGGTGGGACTGGATGTGTTACCTTTGTATTAAAAAGATGATGTATTTTCATAGTGCTTTTATAAGAGCCCAAGCAACTAGTGAGGTATTTTAAGAATTTTAGAACAAGAATTCTTAACCTGGAGGGATTTTTAAACAATAATCATCAATGTAATTGGTTTCCTTTGTTTTAAAACTATGTATTTCATGCAAGTAAAAACCTTATTCTGAAGAGGGAACCATAAACCACCAGACTGCCAGGGAGTCCCAAGTTAAACAAAAAGACTGAGAAACCCTGATTTAGAATTTAGGATTTAGGAATAGTGCTTTCAGATGTGCAAAGCATTCCACTTATATGTTACCTGGTCTTAGCAATTTGGAATTGGAAGCAACTATTCCTATTTTGCAGATGAAACAAGCTCAGATGTTGTGACTGCTAGAATCCTCCAGTAAGAATTTGAGGAGGTATTTGAAGTTGGGTCTATCAGACTGTTGTCTAGGACTTCCCTTTATCCACTTATAGGAACACCCTGGTTTTACAGATAAGGCAAGAGCCTGGAGAGGTTGTGACTTGTCCAGGATTATAGGAGAAATAAAAGAATACTACTTTGCAAAATTTGAAACTGCCCCCAAAGAGCCCTCATCATTATCTCTGCCTGCCATGTTATTGGGCCTGATATCAATAAGAGGAGAAGCAGAGGAACCGATGACGCGCGGGTCAAGTCACAGCCCCTACAGGCTCTTGCCTTATCTGAAACGGGGGGCGAGGGCGGAGGTGACTAATGCTATGGAGGCAAACAGGTGTTTGAAAAAAGAATCGATTCCCTTTGGTTCATAATCTAAAACCATTGGTACCAAACCAGCACATAAAACTATTCCAGGAAGATCACACTAAGATGTCAAGTAATTTTGTAAACCCTTTAAAGCGCTATAGAAAAGCTAGCTGCAGACATCAGGAGGCTTAGGCCAGCTGGGGGAAATTGGTCAGTAGACACGCTTAGGAGGTCCCGAGAATGTAATTCCAACGAGGTTATACGTCCCAAGTAGCGGACCAATCTCTCGGACAGATTTCTAACGGGCAGGCTTCGAGGACTGCTCCAGCGCCTACTCCAGGCCTTTGGGGGCCTGCGCGTGCGGTCTGCCCCTATCTGCAGTTGCTCCGAGATTTCCCGGACCTGGGAGTGGAGTCTCGTGCGCGGGGCGGAGCCACCATCGGCCGGCTGGAGCATTCGAAGCAGACGCAATCCGTGACGCCAGCCTAGGCTCCGCCTCCTAGGCATTTTTTTTTCTGAGCATCTATTGGCTCGCGTCGCGCTAGTGACCTGTCTCCATTGGTCGCGGGAGCTGTCACTGGGGGCAGAGGAAAGAACAGGGCCTGGACGGCGGACCGTGGTTCTGCGGGGCTGGCCACGGAGCCGTGACCGCACTGGAGCTGACGGGACGGGACGGGCCGGGGCCGCCGCCGCCGCCGCCGCCGTGCTGAGTGGAGCCCTGGGCGGTACGGCTTGTCCCGGCCCGGCCCGCGGGACCAGGTAGGGCCGGGGTCATCAAACTCAGCTGTCAAGGGACTAGAGCCGCTGCTCTTGCGCGGCGGCGACCCCGGGCGGGCCTGACCGAAGCCGGGGCGCTCTCTGACGGGAGCGGGGCCAGGCCTGACCCAAGCAGGGGTGGTGGCTGACCGGCGCAGGGGGCCAGGGCAGGACCCGGCCTAACCAGAGCCGGGTGGTGGCTACGAGGAGCGGGCCGGTTGGGGGCGGTGACTGACCGGAATCTGGACCGGGCGGGGCGGAGACCTCCTGACTTTGGCTCCAAGTCCGACCAGCGGTGTCCGATGTGGTGCCTCCGCCCCTTGACAAGCAGTCTCCCGCCCTCAGCATGGTGACAGACAAGTCGTGCCCTTCCTCCCTCACCCCACTGAGGAAGTGACCCCTTGACCTCCTCCCTTTTGCGACCGGGACCTGTATAATAGGGTTCCCCCTCCCTGTGGCGATGCCAAGACCTGGGGTGTCCGCTCTTTACCCATGCCCTGCCCACGTCTGTGTCCCACCTCTCCTTTCAGTTGCTGGCACCGACAGTGTGTCCTGCCCCTCTGCCCACCCCACTCCAATTTGTGGTCTGCCCTGCCCAGGGCCACCCGCACGCCAAGTCCGCGACCTGCCGTCCTCCCTCGGCCCCTAGGCCTTGACCTAACTGTGGCCCCCTCCAGCACACACCTACCTTGCCCCGATCTAAAGCGCGATGATCTGCAGTTCCACCTCCTACCTCTCAGTGCCAACGTTTCAAATACTTTCTCCTCCATAGTAGGTGCTTCGTGCCAAGTTCGTTGTCAGCACCCTTCCCTGACCGAGATCTTCCCTCACAAGCAAGGCCTCCCACTCTCCTAGCCCCCATCCTCCAGGGTGAAGGAAGGAGACTGAAAGCTAAAAGATTTATTTTAATTTGGAAAGAGGTTTACATTGGCAGCTACAGAACCCACTCGAACATTTTTATTAATGACTCAATTTAAGGCACAGATTGCATGATTTTTATCAAATTTAGAGGTGACACAAAGTTGGAAGAGATAGCTATTAATTGGATGAGAGTTGAAATCTAACAAGCTCAATTGCCTGAAGTTTAACAAAATGAAGTTAGCTTGAGATAAACATAGCCTTTAGGATTTTAAAAAAATCAGTTTTATAGGTGTATAATACAAAGGTACAGTTCAAATGAAAAAGGATGGAGGACTCCCAGGTCAACATGAGACATGGGGGGTTTGGCAACCAAAAAAGGCCTACTTTGATTAAGTAATCAATTTCCTAATCATTGGAAATTCATCTATTAAATGCCCTAGCATATTGTGCTCTAGATGCCACATTTTAATTTTTTTTTAATGCATTGATGCATTTTGTTTACAAAACAAGTGCTTAATACAGAAACCCTCTTGCAAAAGGTTTTTTCCTTGCAAAAAAAAATTCTTTAGGGTTATCACTTCTCAATAAACTGACATTTAGCTAGCACTTTAAAGTTTGCAAAAATACTTTATATATAATCAAAGTAGGAAATACATATATTATTTTTATTTTACAGATGAAGAAACTTAAACTCAGTGATTAAATGACTTGCCCGTGGCCAGACAGCTCGTGTCAGAAGTGGGATATGAATCCAAGTCTTTGTGATTTGAAGTCTAGCACTTTATCCACATGGCTTCAATGAACAAAAAGAAGGGGTGCGTTCTTTAATTCTGGCAAGATGGTACTAACAATTGTTGCATTTAACCAGTGTTGTTGCCTTTCCACATTAGCTTTATTTACATTGTTGCAGTCACTTTGTATGTTCTTTTGACTGCCTTCAGTCAGTTATTTTTTCTTAAGTTTATCCGTTTCTTTGACTTCTTATTAATAATTCCTTATGCCACAGTAATATTATATTGCATTCATTTGCCATTATTTGTTCAGTTCCTTCCCAATTGCTGATGGATAATACATTTTTAAAAGGATTGCATCCAAAGGAAGGAAACCAAGTTTTCAAAGGATCTAGAAGGCATGTACCCATTAATGCGTGCATTTAACAAACATTTATTGATTCCCTGTTAGGTGCAAAATGTACAGAGCAAGGATAATCTCAGAAACCGTAGACGCCTCATCTTATTAATGGAAATAGATCAAAAGCATAGCTCTCCTTGAGAAGCCATACAGCAAGCTTTTTTTTTTTTCCGGATGATCTCAGCTTTTCTGTCTTCTCTCTTACTCCTTCCATTAAAGATTTTCTTTTTCTACTGTTTTTCTTTTCTTCCCTCTTATTTGCCTGCTGCTTTCCATTTTGAAGCATGGCATCTAACACCTTGTTCCATATAAGATCATGAAGAATATATGCAAGAAGCTAAACAAAACCGATGAATAAAAATGCAGGTTTTCCAGCCTGATAGGAGTTTTAGAGATTACCCAGCCCAACTTTCTCCTCCTCTTCTTCCTCCTTCATTCTCCTTCTCTTCTCCTTCCTTCCTTCCTTTCCTTCCCCTCCTCCTTTTCCTCTTCTTCTTCCTCCTCCTCCTCCTTCTTTTATAGTTTATAGATGACAAAATTTGAATCTCAAGAGAGATTAACTTGTTTGAGGTCACATGGTGAAATGTCAAGCTTCCACCACAATCCATATCTGGATTTCAATTTAGTAAACATTGAGGGACTCAATTGTGTATTCTGAGGGTTAGGTTAGGATTGACAAAGGGATATATCGCATTATCCCTGCCCTCACTTTGGATAATCTGTTTAGAGCTATCCTGGGGAAACAATTACATATTAACATTTTTGACAAGTTAAATATAATCTAATGACAGGGTAAATGATCCACTTATTTACTTTTTTCTGAGGTAGTTGGGGTTAAGTGATTTACCCAGGGTCAGGAAGTGGTAAGTGTCTGAGATTATATTTGAATTCAGATCCTCCTGACTTCATGGGTGGTACTCTATCCACTTGGGCTACCTAGCTGCCCCTGTACCACCTAGGTGCCTCTAACCCATTTATTTAAATATTCTCACAAACATCCACAGACAGAGCACTATTTCATCTGACAATAGGCCCAGACCTGGTACACATCCAGAGTGCCCAGGAATTCTGGAAGACTTCTATTCTGTAGGTATCTACTCTGACCCTGGACTATATATATATACACCAAACAGGTTTAAGAATAGAGAGAACTATGATAGAATTGATTTGTTTACTTGGTAGATTTCGTTTACTTAAATCCACTGAGTGTTTTACCCTTTGCTTTGTCTTTGTCCCTAAGCTTTTCCTAGGCTCTCAGATAATGTTGTGATCTGCTTACCCTGAAGCCTAGATTAACCTGTTTTGTGGGCTGATGAGTGCTCTTAATTACACTCAAAATATTGACAGACTCTGGGGAAGAACACATTAAGTACAGAGTCAATCCTTGCTTAGGGTATCTCTGGATTAAGGTATATGTAGTCTAGACTTGCATGGTTTGATCTAGGTCCTGTTCTCCTATAAACACAGTGAGCAGTTTTGGTGAAATCGGGAATTGCAGCTTTTTTTTTTTTTTTCCTGACTTGTAGAAGTCTTTGCTGATGCTAGAAACAGGATTATACATTTGATGCTTTATTTCTAAGAATTAGATCAAAACACCAAAGTGTGTGATGGAAACCAAATGGTTTTTTGAAAATTCAGTGCTTCTTGAAAGTATAGGGCCCCCCAAAGGTTAAAGGGGACACAATTTACCTCTATATTGCCTTATGCCAGTTAGAGTGTGGGAATTGAAATCAGAATTCCCGTTTACGTGTCCTGGCTTAAATGCTTGCTAGTGGTGTGATATTAGGCAACTTACTTGCCTTTCTTGAGCTTCAGTTCATTCGTCTAAGAGGGATAATGCCTATCTCATGAGCTTTGAGGAAAGGGTTTTGTAAATCACAAAGACATATATAAATGTGAATAGTTATGAATATTATTGGTGTTGGTGTATAATCTGACTAAATTGTAGGAAATTTCCTGGTAGTTATGTACTATGTATTAATAATATTATGTACTACAAATTTCCTATGCAACCTTGGACCATATAAATATAAAGGTATAGAACTAGATATCTAAATTCCTTTCTAACTGAACCTGGGACCTATATTTTGAAAGGAAAGGAAAAATTTGGAAAACTTTTTGAAATAAATCTCCAGATTATAGCTATTTGGTTTGGGGTGGTAGTGGTGATTGAAGGCCCAGAAGAATTCATAATAACTAAAGAGCAATAAACTACAGAGAAGTTAGCTCCTTTGTAGGACTTCAGCTCCAGCTGGTTTCTTTGCAGGCTTTTGTGATCATGGAACCCCAATTGTGAAGGCCTATGCGTCCCTTGTTGCCATGACGACAGGCGACTGCTGTCATCTCCCTGGTTCACTGTGTGACTGTACTGGAAACACGGCCTTCTCTAAGATCGTGGCTGACCCGGACCTTGGGCATCCGCAATATGTGACCCAGGTAACAGCCAAGGATGGCCGGCTTCTCTCAACTGTCATCAAAGCCTTAGGCACACAAAGGTAAAACTCCCCCTCCCCTCCAGTTATGTCTGGAAGCAGGTGACCCAGCCTTTTGAGTCTGCAAAAGTATCTTGGGAGTTTATCCAAAAGTATTTCTTCCTTATGACTCAGAAGAGGATTTAGATTCATCATTATCATCTTCATCCAATAACAGGATAAGGCAGTAATTGTCAATTCTGACTTGCAACCTCCAAGGTTCTTTTTAAAATTATTTTGTGGTATTATCAAAAATCAAGGATTGTAACTGTTTATCTGAGCGAACTTTAACTAAAAAAACCACCCCTCTTTCCATGCAACAATGCACTTTTGAGAAGGAGTAGGAAATTGGCATGTTGTAAAAATCAAGATCAAAAACTCCTTAGGAAATTTTATTCCCTTAGGGCCATAAATGACTGATCATTTTCTTTCTCTAGCTTATCATACTAAACGATACAGTGAATTAATTGGGTGATGAATATAATGGATGTTTATGTTCTTTTGTAATTTGCATCTTGCATTTCTCTATTTCTGATTTTCATAAATATCTTCTCATCCATCTCAAAAAAATAAAACCTATCTAAGTTCTAGAAATGACAGACCACACTGATATTCAATAAAGTATTCTGAAGTATAAAATTAATCAGATATCTGGGTATTAGCACATCAGTCTAATAAGGTTTTCTCATATTCTACTGGGAAATTGGTGAGCCCGTTTGCAATAGGTGAAGCCCTTTTAATATGCTATGGTCTGGCTGTCTTAATTACTAGTGTTAGAAGAGACCTTTATTCCTCCTTGCTTTTACTTTTTTTTTTTTTTCCAATGAACAAAAATTCATCTTCCTCTACTTCCCCTCACTAAAAAAGAAAGTACACATGGTCAAGATGTAGTCAAGTAAAACAAGTTCCAAAGAAAGTTGGTGTCTTAAAAAAAATGCCTCCAGTATCCTGAGACCATTATGTCACTGCCACTGTTAAGCATGCAGACACCATATTTCTTTCCTGCTCTGTTGGGATCATGGTTGGTCATTCTGTTGATCAGTTTTTAAATCTTTGATAGTTGATTTTCAGTATTATTTTATTTGTGAGTTGGGATTGTGAATAGTCTTTGCTTTTGAATAAGACTACATCCAAACCATCCCAGGTAGAAGTATTACATAGAAATATAATGTTCAGATTAATTTACTGCCCTTCTGACCCGGTTATGTGATACATGAAACGTGTTATGTTCTAGGTACCATATTTTAGTAAGGCCGTTAACAAGTTGGAGTACAACTAGAGAAAGGTGAGAGAAAGGATGGAAAAAAAAAATCTCACGAGGATCAGTTAAAATAACTAGGAATGTTTAGCTCTGAGAAAGTAAAGCCTAGCTGTGGATGGTGCAGGATGATCATTATCTTCAAATTTCTGAAGGGTTTTCATATGGAAAAGAAGCAGACTTTTTAAGTGCTCTCCAAGACAGCAGAATTAAATAAACCAATGGGAGTAAATTACAGGGAATCAGATTTCAGTTCAATATTAGGAAAAACTTCCTAACAACTAGAGCTGTTTGGGGGGAAAGGGGGAAGGGAGCAGAGAAAGAAGAAAAAAAAGGAATTACTGCATTGTGAGTGTGTAGTTTCTCTTATGCTAAAGATATTCAAGTAAAGGCTGGATAAATATCCATCATGGATGTTGTAGAGGATTTATATATTGTGTAGAGTATTGAATTACATCACCTTTATGCCATTTCTAATACTAAGATTCTGTCATTCAGAAGATAATCTTAATCATGTTTTGAAAATTTCAGGAGAAATACTATAAGCTCCCCTGAATATTATAGTATTTTGACTATGCTCATTGGCTTGGAAAATTTTCCTTTATTTCCAACCTATGTCTTTCTTGATGCAATATAAAACCTGTTTCCTCTTATTCTATGTTTAGGGTTTTTGGTAAAGAGGGAAGAAGGGGTTGTGGGAAACACGGTAAACAAGTCTTTGACATTCAAAAAAATAGTCCCTGAGCAGAAAGTAACAATTAAGTTAACTGATGAGATGAATACTTAAAGATCCCATCTGACTTGTGATTGGCATGTTTGCCAACAAGAAGTAAAGGAATATTCCAAGTAGTTGACGATGGCCATCATAAAAATTATTTCATAAGTTTAGACTTTTTGGAGAATTGATGGAAGAGTTGTTTCTTATAACATTTTTATATTATTTTGCCACATGGTGTTACCTCACTGATTCAATCTATGAATGAAGTGCTTAACTCAGAATATAAAATGTTACAATCCATTTATAAATATTTACTAAGCACATACTAGTTGCTCAGCCCAGTGCAAGATACTGGAGGGCTTGAGAAGGTTGCATATTTGCATAAGATATATGCGCTATTAGAAAAGAGGAAATGTACATGAAGAAGTATAAGACAGCATATGATAAGGGCCCAAAAGAACTATAATAAAAATATTGTAGGAGCTCAGAGAAGGAATAGATCACTTTCAAATGAGATAAGTGACATCATTGTGGGATAACATCAGACACTTAGATGCTATGTGACCCTGGGCAAGTCACTTAATTCTATTTACCTCAATTTCCTCATCTGTAAAATGAGCTGAAGAAGGAAATGACAAACTACTCCAGTATCTTTGCCAAGAAAACATCAAATGGGGTCACAAAGATTTGGACATGATTGAATAACAGGATGCTTTTTGTCTGGGGCTTAAAGATTCACCTAAAATAGTTATTTGCTTTTTTTTTTTTTTTTTTTTTTTTTTTACCAACTTCTTATCATCGTGAAAATTAATTCTAAACCATTACTTATTTTATCCTTTCAAGTCAAAAGAAAGCAGACAAAAGTAAAGTAGGATTTTGGTAGTTTTGCCTTGTTTCTATTATCTATTAACATTTAGCTCTTTCCTTCTAGTTTTTCCAGAATTGTTCAAAAATCCTTTTGTTATTTGCTTCACAAGGATTAGCAAAAGCTGGGCTTTAGGTTTTTAAAAATGCTTTTATAGTATCACAAATTTTTTTTTTTAGTATTCCTTGATTAAATGCCACTATTAAATTAAATTAAAATTAAATGCCTCTTTTGTGTATGAGCTCACTGAATAAATCTGTACAGTCATATAGGTCTGTTTAGAAGTCTTTTCCTTTCTTCCTCAGGAAGATTTTCGATTGTCATTAGAATTTTGTTCTTGAGAGTCTCTTGCTTCTTTCTCTTTAGTATTTTTTCTTCTAGAGTCCTTGGCCAGGGGATCATCCTTATCTTTTTTGTGAGCTCTTTTTTTTGTTTTGTTTTTGTGTATATATATATATCTCGGGCTCTGCAAGGTACTTATCATGAATCTTTTTTCCCAGGTTATCATCACATATTTCATCAATCAGTTCTTTATCATTATGAATTAATTCCAAAGTAGTAGTTCCCCTTCAAGTAGTCATTTATAGAATTTATTAGGGATATGGATAAAAGTAGGAAACTGAAAATAAAGGTATAGTACTATGAAGATCCTGAAGAAAGCATTGGTTAGAAACTCAGTGTAAGGGGGTCTAATCTTCAGTTTGATTTTTAAAACAATTAGGCCAGATCTGTACTGAATTCTAATTCAATAACCTATTATTGAGTATACATGTAATATACTGTGCTAGGTGCTATGGAGATTACAAAAATGAGAAGGAACACAATCCAGGGCTGCAAAGAATTTATTGTAGTCTGTTTTGTAAGAGAGACAAGTTCACAAGTGATTTTAATGCATTTAAAATTACAATCTGTGGTGTTCTCTTCTTTTTTATAATATATGATCGTTCTCTGTGAGCAGGTTTCTTGGGGAGGTTTTCTGGAGGCAGCCTTAGTTTCAGTTCAAAGTAATAATCACTTCAAACGCAGCCAGCTGATAAAATCCAAAAGTTTATTTTCTCCTTCCGAGTCTTATCTCTTTCCTTGGGCCTGGTTAGCTTTCTTAGAGGTCTCTTTCCCTCCTTGGTTCCAAGAGCTCTTGCAGCTTGTCTTTTGCCACCTCCAGCTTCTGCCTCTAGCTCAACTCCGATTCAATCTCCTCCACTGACTGATTGACTGACTGACTGAAGCTCTAAGAGCTTCTTATATATGATCTCTTAAAGGTGTGAACCCAAAGGTTGACTCCTCCTCTGAGAATGGGATTATGAGAGATGTGAATTCACAAAATTACAAAGTTTTGTGTATCTCCCGTACTTGTGAACTCCAATGTGTGAGCCATTATGTGAATTCTCAAAGGTGTAAACTCAAGTATTGTTTCTACCAATACTAGTGACTTAACACCTTGTAAGGATTTGCTCTGTGTGAACCAATAAGCATTGTATCAATTCCATTGAGTTAACACTAGGATTCTAACAATAATCTACATAGGATGGAGTGCTATGAGGATTCAGAATAGAGAGAACATTTAAGATGTGGACTGAGGGAAGGTACCACAGACAAGGTAGCATTTGAGGTTGGCTTTGAGGAATGGGAAGCATTTTGATAGGTACTAACATTTGAGATTTTCTCTTAGTTGTTTTCATTTTAAATTTATTTTTCAATTAACAAACATTTGTTTTCTCTCTCTTTTCCACCTTCTTTTTTAATGGTTTGAACAACAAAATTGTAACAAACATGCATACTCAAACCAAACAAATTCGGACATTGTTCATATCTTTAACATACCTATATCATTCTGCATCTTGAATCTCTTTGTTGGGTTGAAGCATATTTTATTATTGGTTCTTTGGAATCATGGGTTGGTTCTTATAGTGATCAGAGTATTCTTATCTTTCAGTTGTTTATCTTCACAGTCTTGTTATTGTATAAAGTTTTGTCTTTGATGCATCAGTTCATACACATCTTCTTGGGTTTCTCTGCAGCCATTCTTTTCATAATTTCTAATGACACAATAGTATCCTATTTTATTCATAAACCATAATTTGTTCAGTTATTCTTTGGTTGATGAATCCTTCCTTAATTTCCAGGTCTTTGCTACTCCCCCTAAAAAATACCCCAAAACTGCTTTAAATATTTTTTTTTCCATGTAGTTCTTTTTTCCTTTTTCTTTGGTTACATTTTGCTCTCTTTGAGTTACAAACCTAAAAATGGCATCCCTGGGTCAAAGGATATGTCAATATCCTTTTAATGATATATTGGGCATAACTCTAAATTGCTTTCTAGAATGGATGGACCAAATCACAACTCTAACAAGTACATTAATGTATGTGTTTTCCAGCAGTCCCTTTAACATTTGTCATTTTCTTTTTTTAATTTTCTCTGCTAATCTGATAAGACTAAGGGGAAACCTCAGAGTTGCTTTGATTGTTATTTCTATTAGTGATTCTGAACATTTTCTATATACATAGCAGTTGATACTTTAGAAGTCTGAAGAACTCTAATAAACAGAATAATTAACCATGATTCCACAGTCCTCATGATATGATAAAATATGCTAGCTATCTCCTGACCAAATAAATCATGGAGTATAGAAACATGTTTCTTTCAAATATAGTCAATGAGAAAATTTCTTTTTCTTGATTAAACATGTTTGAAATGTTTGTTTTTCTTCCTCAATGGGTGGAAGGATGGAAATTCAGGAGAGAAGGAAGATTTTCATTAGTGGGGGAGGCCCTAATTTTAAAAAGCATATGGTTGCTGGTAGCTTTGATTTCTTCCTTTGAGAACTGATTGGCTGAGAACCTTCACTGTTGTAGACCAAAATGACATCACTATGTTAAAATCAAGTTAAGTTAGTGTGTGTCTAATTGTGGCTGATCAGACCAATTCAAGCTTGGCATGCTCTGCCATAGGTCAGACAAAAAGAGCCTCTATGAACACTTGGAGTGGATTGTCTTGTAATGTCTAGGCTAGCTTTCTGAAGATCTTCCGGAAGGGCCTTGGTCTCAGCAGGATAGACACCACGAAAATGGACAAGAATAGAATCCAAAGTCTTTATTGTCTCTTACACAGTCTGTGTCTGTCGTAGTCTGACCCAGTCTCATCCAGCAGTCTGACAGTCTGCCAATCTCAACCAGTCTCCTCCTGAGTCTGACTTTGTCCCCAGTTTAAATACCTTATTATAATTATATTGTAACAGTATACTATACTGAATATGTGTGAATTAGAGAATCATTACATCATCGTGCTAAGTACTAACTATATATGTGAACTAGAGAACCATTATATCATCAATTCCACTGAATTAACACCTTGTGCTCATTTGAACAATGTGGCTAGCCCAACAGAGTTGCACTCTCTGCAGTAGAGTTTGAATGCTGGGTAGTTTAGTAGTTTGATAAAGGACCTCAGAGATGATCAGAATCTTCCTAAGACAATGGAATTCAAATGGAAGCGATTCAGTTTCCTGGAATGGCACTGATCCAGATTTCACAGGCATGCAACAATGAGGTCAGCATAAGAGTTCTATAGACTTTCAGTTTGATAGGAAAAACATAGCATTAAAGTCAGCTACTGCACTGATGGTAAATTCTTCAACTTGAAAAGGCTATAAGTCAAAACAAAAGTACAGCCTTCTGAAGCTGAGATGCAACAAAGTATGGATACTGCTTGTGATAATTTTGACCTAACTCCACCAAAAAAAAAAAAAAAGATTTTCCATTAGCTAGCACCACATCATCCATATGTAGAACCATCAGTTACAACAAATGGTGAAGTTTTGAATGCTATGAATAAGGTCACTTACCTTGGCAGAATACTTTCCAGGGATATACATTAATAATGAGAACTACTTTACTTATTAATGTGTTTTTTACCTTCAGATGAGTAATGGCTCTTATTCTTATGAATTTGAATATATGCTTTATCTATCTTGCAAATGAGGCCTTAATTGGAGAAACAAGCTGCAAAAATTTTTCCCTTAGCTATTTTTTCCATTTCATTGTAGCTATGTTGGTTTTATTTTATGTGAAAATTAAAGTAGATTTTTTAAAAGATACATTTTTTTTAAAAGCATGTTATCCCATGGGAAATCACATACAAAATTATTTATGGAACTACTATTCTTTTTTTTTTTTTTAATTTAATAGCCTTTAATTTACAGGATATATACATGGGTAACTTTACAGCATTAACAATTGCCAAACCTCTTGTTCCAATTTTTCACCCTCTTACCCCCCCCCCACCCCCTCCCCTAAATGGCAGGATGACCAGTAGATGTTAAATATATTAAAATATAACTTAGATACACAATAAGTATACATGACCAAAACATTATTTTGCTGTACAAAAAGAATCAGA
This sequence comes from Sarcophilus harrisii, assembly GCF_902635505.1. NCBI lineage: Eukaryota > Metazoa > Chordata > Mammalia > Dasyuromorphia > Dasyuridae > Sarcophilus > Sarcophilus harrisii. Next base: position 672,314,626 of record NC_045426.1, read on the forward strand.
CTCTGAATTATTGTACAATTAGCTTGTGAAGGAAATCAAAGATGCAGGTGTGCATAAATATAGGGACTGGGAATTCAATGTAATGGTTTTTAGTCATCTCCCAGAGTTCTTTTTCTGGGTATAGCTAGGAACTACTATTCTTTATACCATTTTCCCCACTTTCCTCATATGTTCCCTTTAAAAAAGCCTCTCCCCCAAAAAAATCATGGTTAAAAATCTCCAGAGAAAAAGAATGATCATTGTTTTTCTTGAAAGGTCATATGCACAATCACTTATCTATTGCTATCTAAAGTCCTGTATATTATAATTGTCCCCTATGTAGAAAACAAAACAAAAAATTTTTAATTTAAAAATTGTTTTAAAATTTTTCTTCTTATCAGGGTAATGTGCTATAGTGCAAAGAATGCAAGATTTAAAGTCAGCAGAAAGGAGTTCAAATCTCCAGCTCTATGATTTACTACCTGTGTTTCCCTGTGCAAGTCACCTCTCTTGGCCTTGGTTTCTCACTATAAAATGATAAGACGACTTTTCTTCATCAGAGGTCTTTCACTTTTTTGTGATGTTAACCCCTTTGGTGGTCTGGTGAAATTAATGGACCTCTTCAACAAGTAATGTTTTAAAATTAATAAAATAAAATATAGAATTACAAAGAAAACCAACTATAATGAAAAACTATTATAAAGAAAAAAATTTTTTAAACCCAAGTATACAGATTACAGGTTAAGAAACTCAGTTCTAAATTTATGATTCTAAGAGGTGGGAGGATGAGACTAGAGAGGTTCTCAATGACTTTTTTCTTCAAGTTGTATTCCAGCTACTTTTTTCTACTATCAAATGAATAGACACCAAAATATCTGATTATGGATCATTTTCTGGAGTGAAGAAAGCAGTAAAAGGTGCTCTTGCTGTAGGAGTCAAACCTGAGTTCTAGTCTTGCTCTACCACTAATTTTCTTTGTGATCTTGGGCAAGATACTTACTTTCATTGGACTTTAGCTTCCCTGTCATTACTTCTATCTACTGATAGATATAATTTGGTTTTCAGTGCTTGAGAATTTGCAATTGCTTGTTCTCCTGACACTGTGTTCTAGTCTAGCTACATGTCACCACCTACTCAGTTTATCACACTGCTCATAGGATTCTATATCAAAGGCAGGAAACCACAGATCAAGCCTGTCTAGAGTCCTTATTAATCTATTCTGGAAGGATAATGCCATACTTTTAAGATGATAGTAGTGATGGTAACTAACATTTCTACAGAACTTTACAATTTAAAACCACATTCCTCATGAGAACCCCACAATTGGGAGAAAAGTGCACTCAGTTCTAAGCCTTTGTGATGATGTGTTTTGTTTTTGTCCTTAGTGATGGACCCATCTGCCGAATTTGCCATGAAGGATCCAGTGGGGAGGTGCTGTTGTCACCTTGTGATTGCACAGGCACACTGGGTACTGTGCACAAGAGCTGCCTGGAGAAATGGCTTTCTTCCTCCAACACTAGCTACTGTGAGCTGTGCCACACAGAATTTGTGGTGGAGAGGCGTCCCCGGCCCTTCACAGAGGTACTGTCCTCGACCAGCAAGGGTTTTTCCTTTTTACTGTCTGAGACAAGACAGATAATGAAAAAATAGAGATCCCTTGACAGCCTTTTCTTGGAAAAAAGAAAATCTAAGGGCTCACTCTAGTTACTTTGGTGAACACTGAGGTCAGTGGCCTATTACCAGATATTCTTAACACTGGAGATTCTGAACTATTTCAATATCTGTCCCCACACTTGAAGATTTCCTAGGGAAAAATTTATTCATTCAGCATTCAGTAGACAGGCATTGATTGTCTGCTAGATGCTACATACAAGAATAAATAAAACAGAATCTTTCTTCTCAAGAAATTCACATTTATTTATTTATTTTTGACACACACTGCTTTATGGATTATGTTGGGAGAGAAAAATTAGAGCAAAAGGGAGAAATCATGGGAGAAAAAAAAACTCAGAAAAAAGAAGTGAACATAGTATATGTTGATTTACATTCAGTTTCCTTAGTTCTTTTTCTGGATGCGGATAACATTTTCTATACAAAGTGTATTGGGATTATAGTGGATCACTGAACCAGTGAGAAGAACCAAATCTTTCATAATTGATCATCACACATCCAAAGAATTCACAATTAAAAAATGATTATAGTATCAGAGTTAAAGGAGAATAGGAAACTATGACTCAGAAAAATGGAGTTGTTCAAAGTAGCACAGGTAATAAGTGGCAGAACAAAGACTGGAATGTAAATTTCTTGATTCTAGTTCCCGTGCCCCTTCTACACCAGATTTCTTTCCAAAGGAAATAAAATAAAAATTAAATTATAATAAATATACTATAGAAGCATATAGTATTTTGAGTTAAGAGGAAGGAAACAGCATTTCCAACTGATAGATTCAGACAGTAAGCATTTATTTATTATCCGCTAGGCACAGTGCTAAGTGCTAAAGATAAAATGAAAGGCAAAAAATAGCCTTGACCTCAAGGAGTTTATAATCTAATAGGGGAAGACAACTATGTATAAACGACTACATACCCAAATAATAGGACATAATTAATAGAGAGAATTAACTGGAATAAAAGAGGTTAGGGAAAACTTTTTGGAGAAGGTAGGACTTAAATTTTAAGGAAGCCAGAGAGGTTAGTAATCAGAGGAGAGAGAGCATTCCAGCACAAGAGACAGCTAGAGAAAATAGTTGGAACTCAGAAATGGGATATATTGTTCATGGAACTGGCAAGAGGCTACTGTCACTGGATTGAAGGGTATATGGAGACGAGGTGGTATGGGATGTAAGAAGATAGTAAAGAGGAAGAGGAGGCAGATTGTAAAGTGCTTTAAATGCCAAATAAGAAATAAAGTCCTGGAGAATAAAAGGAACCTGTAGAGTTTATTGAATTGGGGGGAGGAGGGTTAGACCTGTGCGTGAGGAAAACTTACTTTGGTAGCTGAGTAAAGGATAGGTTGGAGTAAGGAGATAGTTGGGGCAGACAGATCTACAAGCAGGTAATATGACAGTAATCCAGGTGTGTGGTGATTAAGTCCAGGGTGCTGGCAGTATCAGAGGTATAATGGGAATATTGAGAGATGTTGTAAAGCTGAAATCAATAGATCTTGGCACCATATTGGATATGAGAGGTTACAGTGGAGCGTCAAAGATGATACACAGTTTGTTAGCTTAGAGGATTGGTAGAAGAGGGACTGGGTTCCCTTGATACTAATAGGGGAGCATATAGGGAGAGAGAAAACGTTTTGGACATAGTTTCAGATGTCTACTTGACATCCAATTTGAGATGTCTAAAAGATAGAGATACAAGACTGGTGGTCAACAGAAAGGCTGAGGCTGAACAGATAGATTTGAGAATCATCAGAGAAAATCAAAGAGGAGATCATTAAAAACATGGAAGCTGATTTGATCACATGTGAAGTAGCATAGAAGGAGAAGAGGATTTTGGCAGAGCCCTGGAGGGTGTCTACAATTAGTAAGAGTAATACAGAACCTGACATGGAGTGATCAGATAGGTAGGAGGACAACCTGGGAAAGAGGGATGGACAGTGTCAGAGGTCAAGAAAAATGATAACTGAGAAAAGGCCATTGGGTTTGGCAACCAAGTGATCATGAAGTAACTTTGGGGGGGTGAGGGTGATGATATCAGATGCTGGATTGTAAAGAGTTAAGAAGAGAGTAAGAGGAGAGAAAGTGGAAGCCCCTATTGTAGGTGGCCTTCTCAAGAAACTTAGCCATAAATAGCAAAGACATAGAGGACATAGCAGGAAAGGGAGGATCAAGTGAGCTGTATTTTGAGGATAGAGAAGACAAGGGCACGTCTGTCCGCATTAGGGAAGAAACCTGTAGCCATAGATGGAAGATAAGTAGGAAAATAACAATGATAGAAGGAGCTATCTCTGCTGGAGAAGATGGAATGGAATGGCATCATTGATGCAGGTAGAGGCATTTACCACTATCTACACAAGACTTGTGGAAGACTTCACAGAAGTAGTAGTATTTGAGGTAGACCTTCAAAGATGTCAAGATGTCAACAGGCTGAATGTTCCAGACATAAGGGACAGTATGAACAAAAGGCATGGGAGTGAAGAAAAAAAACAGAATGTATTCAGAGAACAGTGATTTGGGAGATATTGGATTGTACTTCATTAGAAGTCTGGAAGCCAAACTTAGTTGTCTACTTGTTAGATACATTGTAAATCAGCTTCTTATTGAGATACTGATTTAGATTAGATATCTTTTAGAATGATTTTCTAAATCTGACCACCTCTGATCCTGTGATTAGAGTATTTTGGCTGGAGCATAAAGTAAAATGAAGGGAATTATTCTTAAGAAAAGAGTGGAGGAAATTAGGATAATACCAATTTGTGAAGTGACAAGTTGTAGAAATGTATGAGATCTTTGGCTTCCAGATCAAATTTCAGGGTTCTCAATCCTGGATACTTACCAAGGGAAAGTGTTTATTTGAGAAAATAAAACCAATCTTTAAAAAAATAAAAAAATAGTAGGGGAAGCTAGGTGGTGCAGTGGATAGAGCACCAGCCCTGAAATCAGGAGGACCTGAGTTCAAATCTGCCCTCAGACATTTAATACTTCCTGGCTTGTGACCCTAGGCAAGTCACTTATCCCTAATTGCCTCAGCAGCAAAAAAAAAAAAAAAAATTAGTATTTTACTTTTCCAAATACATGCAGAAATAGTTTTCAACATTCACCTTTGCAAAATTTTTCTCCCTCTTTTCTCCTATCCCCTCCCCAAAACAGCAAGCAATTCAGTAGAGATTAAACATATGCAATTCTGCCAAAACTTATTTCCATATTCATTATGTTATGTGAGAAAAAATCAGATCAAAGGGGGGGAGAAACATGAAAAAGAATAAAACAAGCAAAACAACAAAAAAGGTAAAAATACTATGCTTTGACCACTTCAATATCCATAGTTCTCTCTCTAGATGCAGATGACTCTCTTCATCAGAAGTCTATTGGAATTGCCTTAAAATGCCTCATTGTTGAAAAAAGCCAAGTTCCTCATAGTTGATCATTGCATAATCTTGTTTCTGTATACAACTGCATACAAAGTTCTCCTGGTTTTGTTCACTTCACTTAGCATCAGTTCTTGAAAGTTTTTCCAGAAAAGCCAGTCTTTCAGATGACTGCCACTATTTGGTACTGATTGAAAACAGATTGAATCCCAGGGGAGATTCTATAACCTTGGCTATATGCTATGAAGTCATGGGCTCTGAGTAAGTTAACTACATGCCAGATCTCCCAGAAAATCTGGTTATTAACTTGGGCAAATTGTGTCTAGTCCTTAGCTGACTTTGAAGTAAATTATTTCTATCAACTGATAGACACAAGTGCCAGTTCAATTGCCCATGAAGTATTAGAAAAATGTTGATAGGCACTGAGAAAGGACAAAAGGATCTAATGTTCTAGATGTTTGTTCACCAGAATCACCACCCTTTTTTCACAGCTGTTAGGGCTGATTGGAGATAAGACATAACCAGACATGTTGAACTTGTGGTATAGGGGGCAGATAATTAAACCTCCCCAAAGGCTAGGTAGGAAGAAAGGATGAATTGATATTAGGTACCATCCATCTTTATCATTTAACCAAACTATTATGCATCTTTGTTTCTGTTTGGTGTCTTTGGAGACATGAATCCATGGATATATGGTTACTCGCCTTAGAATAGAAGCTGCAAGAAGGTGAGTCTCTCATTTGATGATAACCTTTAATTTAGTGATTTAGTTCCATACCTTCTCCATACATTTATCTTATTTTATCCCTATAAGTTTCCTGTGAGGCAGGTAATATGATTATTACTCTATCTTATAATGAGGAATCTAAGAGTCCACTCAAGTGACTTGTCCATGGTCACATAATTAGCAAGTAGTTCAATTCTACTTTAAACTGAGGTTTCTGTCCTGTGATCTTTCCTCTATGTTAGTATCCAAATTTCTGCTGTGTCCCTTATTCTTCTTTCTTTCATTTCCCACTTTCTGATAAAGTGTTCTCTTAGGTAGAGTGAGTTACATGACAGCATTTTGTATAGCTTCTTGAATTTTTCTAAAGAGCTCATTTCGGGTCAAAGGATATAGACAAACAATTTTCAGATGAAGAAATTCAAGCCATTTCTAGTCACATGAAAAAATGCTGTCAATCACTATTGAATAGAGAAATACAATTTAAGACAACTTGGAGGTACCTCTAAGACTGACTAAGATGACAGGAAAAGATAATGATAAATGCTGGAGGGAATGTAGAAAAACTGGGACAAAGATACATTGTTGGTGGAGTTGTGAACAGATCCAACCATTCTGGAGAGCAATTTGAAACTATGCCCAAAAGGCTATAATACTGTGCAGACCCTTTGATTCAGCAGTGTCTCTAGTGGGTTTATATTCCAAAGAGATCAAAAAGGAGGGAAAGGGACCCACATGTGCAAAAATGTTTGTAGCAGCCCCTTTTGTAGTGGCAAGGAACTGGCAACTGAGTATGGAGTTGGAGAATGACTGAATAAGTTATGGTATATGGATGTTATGGAATATTATTGTTCTATAAGAAATGATCAGCAGGATGATTTCAGAGAGCCCTGGAGAAATATGCTAAGTGAAATGAGCAGAACCAAGAGAACATCATACACAGTAACAACAAGATTATGTGATGATCAACTCTGATGGATGAGGCTCTTTTCAACAATGAGGTGATTCAGGCCAATTCCAATAGATTTATGATGAAAAGAGCCATCTACACCCAAAGAGAGGATTGTGGGAACTGAGTGTGGACCACAACATAGCATTTTCACCTTTTTTTGTTGTTTGCTTGGGGTTTTTCTTTCTCGTTTTTTCCCTTTTTGCTCTAATTTTTCTTGTGTAGCATGATAATTGTGGAAATAGGTATGGAAGAATTGCACATGTTTTAGATAATCCAGCATATATTGGATTACTTGCTATCTAGGAGAAGGGGTGGGGAAGGGAGAAAAATTTGGAACACAACGTTTTGCAAGGGTCAGTGTTGAAAACTATCTTTGCATGCATTTTGAAAATAAAAAAGGTTTTTTTTTTTTTTTAAAGCTCATTTCTAATTTCTTTCAATCAGAAGTTCTCAAAATCTGATCTAAAAATCCTGAGGGGTCCCTGAGACTCTTTCAGGAGGTCATAATAATACTAAGATATCATTTACCTCTTAAAACACTTCCATTTTAGACTCTAGATGCACATACCTTTGTGAGGCACTATTTTCTTCATATATTTCAACCAAAACTATATATTATAACAGATGGAATATAGAAGTAGATATGACAATCCAGCTATCCTCTTGAGCCATTTATTAGAGATTTGCAAAAAATATGCAAAAGAATGCCACTCTTGTATTTGTTGTTTTTTTTTTGTTTAAAAATATTTTTTCATAAAAATGTCATTTACATTAACATGTAATGATTTATTACATTAATATATACAACATTGATAAATTATTTTTAATGTGTAAGTTTTAATTTTTTTATATGGCAACTATGAATAGATAAAACCCACATTAAGATTCTTTACAAACCTCAATTTTTAAAAGTGTAAAAGGGACCTGAGATCAAAAAATTTAAGAACTGCTACTCTAATCTTTCAACCCTTAAAAGGGTTATGTAGGCCTTTTATGTAGGCCCTACCTCCCTAGGTACTTTAAATTATTAATGAGATTTGAAAATAGGGCGAGCAAATATAATAAGGATGACAATATTACCTAAACTAATCTATTTATTTAGCGCTATACCAATCAGACTCCCAAAAAACTATTTTAATGACCTAGAAAAAATAACAACAAAGTTCATATGGAAAAACAAAAGGTCAAGAATTTCAAGGGAATTAATGAAAAAAAAATCAAATGATGGTGGCTTAGCTGTACCAGATCTAAAATTATATTATAGAGCAGCAGTTACCAAAACTATTTGGTATTGGCTAAGGAATAGATTAGTTGATCAGTGGAATAGATTAGGTTCAAGGGATAAAACAGTCAACAAATATAGCAACCTAATCTTTGACAAACCCAAAGATCCCAGCTTTTGGGATAAGAACTTACTGTTTGATAAAAATTGCTGGGAAAATTGGAAACTAATATGGCAGAAACTAGGCATTGATCCATACTTAACACCATACACCAAGATAAGGTCAAAATGGGCTCATGACCTAGGCATAAAGAATGAAATTATTAATAAATTAGAGGAACATAGGATAGTTTACCTCTCAGACCTGTGGAAGGGAAGGTCTTTATGACCAAAGCAGAACTAGAGATCATTACTGATCACAAAATAGAAAATTTCGATTATACCAAACTGAAAAGTTTTTGTACAAACAAAACTAATGCAGACAAGATTAGAAGGGAAGCAATAAACTGGGAAAATATTTTTACAGTCAAAGGTTCTGATAAAGGCCTCATTTCCAAATATATAGAGAATTAACTCTAATTTATAAAAATCAAGCCATTCTCCAATTGAAAAATGGTCAAAGGATATGAACAGACAATTCTCAGATGAAGAAATTGAAACTATTTCTAGTCATATGAAAAGATGCTCCAAGTCATTATTAATCAGAGAAATGCAAATTAAGACAACTCTAAGATACCACTACACACCTGTCAGATTGGCTAAGATGACAGGAAAAATAATGATGATTGTTGGAGGGATGTGGGAAAACTGGGACATTGATTCATTGTTGGTGGAGTTGTGAACGAATCCAACCATTTTGGAGAGTAGTTTGGATCTATGCTCAAAAGTTATCAAACTGTGCATACCCTTTGATCCAGCAGTGTGATTATATCCCAAAGAGATTATAAAGAAGGAAAGGGACCTGTATGTTCACGAATGTTTGTGGCAGCCCTTTTTGTAGTGGCTAGAAACTGGAAACTGAATGGATGTCCATCAGTTGGAGAATGGCTGAATAAATTGTGGTATATGAAAATTATGGAATATTACTGTTCTGTAAGAAATGACCAACAGGATGATTTCAGAAAGGCCTGAGAGACTTACACGAACTGATGCTGAGTGAAATGAGCAGGACCAGGAGATCATTATATACTTCTACAACAATACTAGATGATGACCAGTTCTGATGGATCAGGCCATCCTCAGCAACGAGATCAACCAAATCATTTCTAATGGAGCAGTAATGAACTGAACTAGCTATACCCAGAAAAAGAACTCTGGGAGATGACTAAAAACCATTACATTGAATTCCCAATCCCTATAGTTATGCACACCTGCATTTTTGATTTCCTTCACAAGCTAATTGTACAATAATTCAGAGTCTGACTCTTTTTGTACAGCAAAATAATGTTTTGGTCATGTATACTTATTGTGTATCTAAGTTATATTTTAATATATTTTAACATCTACTGGTCATCCTGACATTTAGGGGAGGGGGGGGGCAAGAGGTGAAAAATTGGAACAAGAGGTTTGGCAATTGTTAATGCTGTAAAGTTACCTATGTATATATCCTGTAAATAAAAGGCTATTAAATTAAAAAAAAAAAATAATGGTACAGTATTACCATTATACAGATTACACAGAAGTCTCTATTAAATATAATTCTTGTTTATAATGCCAAAAAAAAAAAAAAAGAGATTTGAAAATAGATTTATGCCAGATAAATATTAGGTTTTATTACTTGGGGGTAGAGGAGGGGAAGAGAGGGGACACAAGGGGAGAGAGATGTTTCTTTTCTTAGAAGTTTATAACTTTTCATTTATTGTTAGTGGCTGAAGGACCCTGGGCCCAGGAATGAGAAGAGGACCCTTTTCTGTGACATGGTGTGTTTCCTGTTCATCACACCCCTCGCAGCTATCTCAGGCTGGCTTTGCCTTCGAGGGGCCCAGGATCACCTACAGTTTAACAGCAGGCTGGAAGCAGTGGGACTTATTGCTCTCACGTTAGCACTTTTTACTATCTACATCCTTTGGACATTGGTGAGTCAGCAGAGCCAGCTGCCCCTCGATAGTTTCCAAAAGGACACTTTCTTTAGGCTGGCCAATAAAACTAGAAATCCATTCTTGAGTACCAAGTTTCCTTTCCTCTATTTTGCATTGTGAGTATATGGGCATTCCCCACAAACCGAAATTTACTTAGTTTCTGACCCATACTTAGTTATCGGCAAAAATGTGAATATAATACCTCCTTTTTTTGAGGTTGTAATGACTGGAACAGACATTGAGTAGCCTAATGGTTCAGAGTCCCCTAAACGGTCTGTAGGTTGGTCCTAAAAGTAAATAAAATTAATATGCAGTGAAAATTATATTTTAAATTTTCTAGCATTTTAACATTTTGAATAATTTAGCCACAGACATTTGAGCATAGGGCAGTGGAAGGGAGGGTTCAATTTGAAGCCAAAAGACTGTTAAAATCCACTTCTACTTACTTGATGTGTGAATTTCTGAGTCTTCAGTCTTCTCTTTTGTGCAATGAAAGCCTGGATTGAATAGCCTCTAAGGCCTTTCATCCTTAAATCTGTGATCTATGATAATCTCAGGTTCTTCCAGGTCAGATTTTTATGGAGTGATAACAACTGGTCTTCTGTAGAAACCATTTGTTATGTTTATCTCACTTGAGCGCATGAATACCTTAGAAATGGAAGATCATAAGTCTTCTCATCTCTGTTTGAAAGATGAGACTGAACCTCATGAAAGCTAAAAAATTTGCCTAGGGTCATGGAGGGGCCACTTGTGTCCCCCACCTTCTGGACCCTGTACGAGCAGCTTTTTCCATGTTCTTCTGCAGCTGCCTGAGGAAATGTGAGGAAGGCAGATTCACTCAACAGTCACAGGATATTGGAGCTGGAGGGATTTTTGATTGTCTAGTCCAGTTCTGCAATATACAGCTGAGAATGCTTGAGGTTCAGGATATTGAGTGATCTGCCTAGTATAAAGAACAGCAGCTCTAGGAGGGGAGCCTCAATCTTCTGGTGTTTACTTTAGTGGCTGTTCCACTTTTCTGAATAAGGGGGACATTTGACTTGTTCATTTTCCTGATAAAGTATGAGTGTCTCTACTCACATACCTAGCCAGTGGCAGAAATAAAGCTCACACTTGAGTCTCAACTATCATAAAGAAATGCTTTTTTCCATTACATTAAGTATCTCACTGCTTCTAGGGCCTTTGTTTCCTGTAAATAACATTACAAGACACAAGGGAAATCTTATGACAATCAAAAGTCCATCCAACATAACTACTTAAAATGGCTTAGTAGGAGGAAGGTACATTTGGGATTCAGATGACAGAGCTTGTCTGCCTATTCTCAAAAGCTGGCATCTTCCAGGCTTGGTGATCTTACCATACCTTTAACATAAGAGCCAAATACTCCGAATTCTGCTAAGGAAGTAGATCAGGAACATGAATTTTCTATAAATTCCTGGATGAGGTTGATGTTGGATCATGGATTAGAGCAGGGGTTACGGCCTGCAGGCCAGATGTGGCAGCTGAGGACGATTATCCCCCTCACCCAGGGCTATGAAGTTTCTTTATTTAAAGGCCCACAAAACAAAGTTTTTGTTCTTACTATAGTCTGGCCCTCCAACAGTCTGAGGGACAGTGAATTGGCCCCCTATTTAAAAAGTTTGAGGACCCCTGGATTAGAGGGATGGAGACAAAGGATGTAAGAGTAAGATCTGTGAAACACTTTCCAGTTTAATTTCTGTGACTACATTGGCTTACAGAGTTTTTTCCACATGGGACAAAAAATTCTTCTTTCTAGATTACAGGATGTTCTTGGTATGTAGAGGATAAGAAATCATGAAGGCCCTTTATGTATCATCCTATCTCAATAGAAGTCAGACCATCCTAATCTTTGAATGGCCTTTGGAGCTCTTAGTATCTTAAGAAAACTAAAAAGTGTTATTGTTTATTACAGTTTTATAACCATATCTCAAAATTGGCCAGACTGCAATGTTATGAGCATACTTTGTCTATGTATAGGCACCATAAACATCAGCTGAGCTGGATGTGTGTGTTTTTGAACTCTGGTTTCATGCAACTTAAACGTGTTGCTGGTCATGTACTGGGCTGGGATCTAATTTGCCTTTACCTCTATCCTTATCTGCCACCTTCTTGGATCAGAAGCAGTGAAACTCTAGATTGTAGCTGTGTTTTCCAGGAGTGACACAGAGTGATGAAATCAGCTGGCTTTTAAAAAATATTCCCAGGCTATAAATTGATATTTATCTTGAGTAAAGGCTGCTTAAAAGTATAGATTCTGTCCAGCATAGGTAATACTTTTCTGTTTATATTTAGGTGTTTTGGACTCAATACTGTAATTTTTATCAGCATAAGAAATTCCTTTTATGGAAACTCTCCATTGATAAAAGTCAGGAACTCATATTACTTAGGGATGTTGGAAGCTTACATGCCTTCCCCATGGCCACAGCGCTAGAATGTATCAGAGACAAAAATTAACCCAAATTTGCCTGACTCCAAGCCTGGTTACATATTCACTTGCTGTACTATCTCTTTGAGAGAGATTCACAGAAGTCTAGAATGTGAGAGCTGGCAAGAATTTTTCTAATTCATTCCCCCCATTTTCAAGTGAGTTGTTTAATAGTGTTTATGAGAAGAACTGCACATACATCTACCACCTCTGCCTTCTTCCCCTCCCCCCCACCTCCCTGGAAACAATTGAATTGGTTAACTCAATTCAGTTAATTAAGCATTTATTAAATACCTGCTATGTATAAGGCAAAATAAAATTACAAATAGTGCCTGTTCCTTAGGAGTTAGTTCATACTATTAGTAAATTCAAGATAATTAGAGGAGGTATTGGAGGGGCAGGTTATTTGCACTATCAGCTAGGATGATCAATCAAGTAATTTGTCTTTCAATTTCAAGACAAGATTCTTTGTGTAAGCATGCAAAGAGCTCTCTGTATGGGCTTGGACTTGAAAGGAAACCTTTGTCTTTCCTAGGATACACTAACTTAGCACTTACCATCTTTTAGGAATACTTTTAACACCCTGTTATTTACAAGACCCTTGTATTGTAGCCCTATAGTATGCATGTCGCTATTAGCATATCAGAATTTTCCCCCCAAAATATTCTCTCTTCTTATATGGAGAAAGCTTATAGAACTCTATGCTTAGCTTTATGTTTACTATGGAAATATTAAGAGGTGGATGAGGACCCTATACTTTGGCTCCCTATTCTTACCAACCTAATATTTGATATTGCTACTTGTAGTGTTCCCGTTGGTTTTCTGGAGGTCTCTGGACCAGCCTTCCTTTCAGCCTAGTAATTACCATGAGACTAGCCAGGTGTTAAAGTCCAAATTCTTTATTGTCTCCTTGCCTGGAGACTGGGCTAGCTTGGTCTCAGTGGAGGAAATGCAGGACAGGCCAGCCACTATTGTAGTGTGAGATGGAGTGAATCTGTCTGGCTAAGTTTGTCCCAGCTTATATGCTCTGTTACAATTACATTATCATAGGTGTGAATCTTGTAAAATAGGTGTCAATCCTGTAGAACTATATTAAGTACTAAGTACATGTAATGAACTAGAGAACTATTAATCACCATGCTAAACTAGATAACCATTGTCTTATCAATTCCACTGACTTAACACCTTGTAAGTTTCAAGTATAGAGTTCTGGCCCATAACAGCTACTCTGGCTAAAACTATCCTGGTGTAATATCTCTTTATCTAATGTAACCTTTCCTCTTTCTTTCTCTTTGCTCAATGTAAAAACCTTCACTTGGTTTAAAAATAATTAGTGTGCAAGTACAGGATGAGAAGGAATAGGTGTCTAGACAAGTTTCTTGAAAAAGAATTGAGAGTTTTGGTGGACTATCAGTCAACACTTTGACATGACAGACAATTAAGGTTATGTATCCTATGCTTAAGAGAAGGATGACATCCAGAAATAAGATGGCAATTTCGCTGTATTTTGCCCTGGTCACCTCAGTTTTAGAAAAGATACTACTATTTAGCAGGAACAGATAAAAGGAAAGAAAACAGGATAATTAATTGGTGACCATGCCATACAAGAATCAATTGGAGGAACTCTAAAAATTTTTAGCATGGAAGAGAAAAGCATTATAGGGGGACAGGAACAGCTAGCTGCCTTCAAGACTATCATGTGGAAGAAGAATTGGGTACCAATAAATACCCTGATACTAGGAGTAACAGATAGAAGTTGCAAAGGGGGTAGATTTAGGCTCAATGAAAGAAAAAAACTTCATCATAATGTAGTTAAAAAGTAAAATACACCTTTTAAGAGATACTCAGCTCCCTCTCACTTGTCTTTGAGGCAAGATTGTATGTCCACTTCTTTGGGCAGTTACAGAGGGATTCCTGTACAGGTCTAGTTTGGAACATTTGACCACTAAATTTCCTTTCCACTGTTGAGATGCTGTGTGATTCATTATCAGGATTCCCTCTGAGTCTGAGAAGAAAAGAACCCTGAACTGTGCATGGTCTCTCTTTCTTGTTCCCTAGGTTTCATTCCGCTACCACTGCCAGCTGTATTCAGAGTGGAGAAGAACTAATCAAAAAGTTCGCTTAATGATTCTGGACTCTGAAAGCTGTAAGATGGCCCAGCATTCACTACTATCAGCCATGCTCCTCAAGAAAACAGCAGAAGAAACTACTGTGTGAGTGCCCTGGATCTGGTAGCCCTTGGGAGAAGAGGGTCAATCCTGATTCACCATAATTCAGAGAGAAGTTCAGCCCTAAAGGAATCAACTGGCATATTGGGACTTTAGAGGAAGAAGGAAAGCTGAACACTCTGTCAGGCGGCCCAGGATCTCGAGGATATGGTTCAGAAGGCTTAATTAACTCTTTGAGGAAGGACACAACTGGCTCCTTCACCCAAATGTGGGATGACTTTGTTACAATATACACTAAGTGGAGTATATTCTATATATGTACATATTTTTCAATTTCCTTGCATAAAATTTCTGTATATTATGTTGACAGACTTGGTTTTAAGCTTCAGTACTGAAGCTGGCAACTTGATCTCATCTGAGGTTAATTACATGCCTTGTTCTGGAGTCACTCAAAGACAATTCATGTTTCACAATGCCTTTGCCCTAGGAGTTTGCTAAGCTCTTGGGAGGCTATCTTCATATATGCACTTTTATTTTATGGTGTCATACTTTATAAAAGTTTCTGTGTTTTACAAATCACCCTGAAGGAATAAAATGAGCTCTTAATGAACATAATGGACTTAGCAATGATTTGTTTCTGAAAGTGCCTTAAACCCAAGTGCTTAACCCAAGATTTTTCTATTGAGGATAACTAATAATTCAGGAAAGAAGTTTGGGAATTGGGGACTGAATAAAGTATATAAAATTTAAATTCATTACATTGCAAGTACTTTAAGAGAACAAAGAGGTAGCAATTACAATGGGCTACATCATTCCATCAAAAGCCCTTCATAAAGATTAAGCTCATTCCCCTTGTTTTTTATAGTATTACTATTTTTATATATCAGAATTTTATATTTAGCTAAGTGTTTGATGGTCTCTTGGGTTCCAAAAAATTAACTTCAAAAGCTAAACAATGGTTTGGGTTTTTTTTGTTGGGGGGGGGGGGGATTTCAGGAGGCTTGGGCTGGGGGGTGGGGGTGTGGAGAAGATATGGCACCCAAACAAGATAATGAAAGTCATCTCAGGCTTCAAGAAGCCCCAGTGTGGAGAGGTGCTATTCTCTCACATATGTTTAGGTAGACAGCCTCCATAGTATAGTTTGTTGGACACCATATCTCCTTAGAGATATTTGCAAGCTGGAGATTATCCAGAGGAAAGCAAACAAAATGCTAACAGGCCTCAATCCCATTTGCATAAGGATGAAAAGCAGTAGTGATAATAATAATGCTTGCTGTTGTTCTGTCATGTCCAACTTTTCTTGGGGTTTTCTTGGATAAGACACAGGAATGGTTTGCCATTTCCTTCTCTGATGGATTAATTTATTTGATTTAAAAAGTGGATTCTCCAGTGGATTGAAACAGCCCAGAGTCATAGCGTTAGTGAGTAAACCAAAACCACTTTGACTCTCATTGAATGGCTACCAGTAGGTACCAGGCCAAGCTCTACTTGCTCATATTTGAGTCCAGATTGATTCTGATTGAATATAAGTAAATAGCAATCACTTCTGCTTTGGCCTTCCCCTCCCAGATTTATTTAGATTTTTTTTTAAACTAAGTGCCTCAAATGTTACCTAACCCTAATCACAGTCAAACTGAGATCTGTTAAAGAGCTTAGTTTAAGAAGGCTGAGGTCTCCCTACATTTAAGGCCATCTCCAGCTGTCCTACTCTATATCTGGCACTTAGACCCAGATATCTCTGGAGAAAAAAGTGAGGCAGGGGACTTTGCACAGTCCTTCCTCATTTCAATCCAATTCATGCATGTCATGGCTTCCCCTCCCTGAGGTTATGGTCCTCTTTGAGAATGAAGGGCAAACAAGTCTGAGGCAGGATTTGAACTGAGGTTTTCCAAATCCAGGCCCAGCGCTCTATTCACTGCACCAATTAGTTGTCCCTAGTGGGTCATACTGAGTCTAGAGAAGACTTGGGGGACAAACTTAGGCTTCCTATAAGGAGAAATCTAAAAATTAGATCTTTCCAAAAGTGAAGTTGGTTACCTCAGGTTGTGGATTCCCTTTTACCTGACATTTAAGCAAAGGTGTGATAAGTATAGATGGGGTATATTAGAAGAAACTTCCCCCTCCTGCCATAATTGATGGCTTATGAGGTTCCTTCAGATCTCATGAAAAATGAAGACATTCTGAGATTGCCTTCCTAAAGAATACTTCAGGGTAGTGTTAACTAATGTGTCCCAAGCATGGCCCGAGAAAGCTCTATCGTAGGTGTCAAGAAACCTAGGTGGGTCCTGGTCTATCTCCTCTTTCCCAAAACAATAACTGTGGGAGACTAATTTTGCCAACATCAAGCTAACTTCTATGTGATCTGTATTCAAGTCCTCTCTCCACTCTGGGACTATTTCCTCCTCTATAACTGGTGATCTTTAAGGTGTATTCCAGCTCTGACATTGTTGTTACAAATCTAGCTGTTCAATTCTAACCCTGGTGCCCCACTAATTTGCTTTTAGACCTTCACATCCCCATCATAACTTAAAGGAATTATAATTGATTTCTTCTGTAAAGGGAAAATAATTGTCTCTGAAATGGCCCATCTGGAGCTCCAGGTTCCACTCTGGAGAAGAGGCTGACTAATAACCTATATTTCTTCGTTCTTTCATGGTTAAGTCCCCCAAGAATGCCATCCGCAATCAATACCTCAATTTCCTCTCGCCTTCTTGTGAACCTTCTTCAATCTGTTTTCTATCTGCATCCGATGCTGCCAGCAATCTTAGTAGCCCAATCTAATGGTCTGTTCTCAAGCCTTCTCCTCCTTGACCGCTTTCATTTTTGACTCTCCATCTCGCTTCAGGATATTCTGTCCTCTAGTGTGTGTATCTTTTCCTGGTTCCGCTAGAATAGTCTAATTTCCCTTGCTCGTTTTCCAAGTCATTCCTGATAACGGCTGGTACCCCCGAGGCCTCGTCCTGCGCCCTTTCCTTCTCTCCTTTCATGGCCCCTCATTTGTGAGCTCATCGGTTCCCAATTATCTCTACGCAGAGGATTCCCATTCGTCTCCATCCGGGCACTAAACCCCTCTGTTCCAGTTTCACCTCCCCGACTATCTCTCTGACGTCTCAAACGAAATATCCCGTAAGCATCTTACATGCAACTCGCTCAAAACAACGTCCTCCTTGTTTTCAAAGCCTCCCTCTTCCCACCTTCACCACTCCTGCTGGGATCAGCATCATCCTTGCTCCCCCGGATCCCAGCTGTTGCCCTGCCTCAGTTCCAGCCTCTCGGTCTCCGCCTAGAGGCGGTCTGTCAGCATCTCGCCAATCCTTCCCCCTCTCCTTTCAGCTGCCCGGGTGGTTTTCCCACAGCACAAAAGCCTTGCATCCTTCGGGGACTTGAGAATTCAGGTGGGGGTCAAATCCTAGTTACTTGCTCCCCGTGTGACTAAAGGCAAGTTGTTTCAACGCCCAGAGCCGCAGAACCCTCACCCGTCAAGTGAGAGTTTTGGAACAGACGACCTTTAAGGTCACTCCTGGCTTTTAATTCACGATCCTATGAAAAGAACTAAAAATGGGGAAACCAGGATAGACGCCTCTCCACTCGGCTCTACGCCTGCGCAGAAGTGGGGCGGAGCAAAACAAGGGCTATAAGTAAGGGTGGAAGGTGGGGCCTCGCTCAAGCGTTATTGGACCTCTCAGGTGTCACGTGAGTGCGCAGGCGCAGTACCTTCCTGCCCGCTCTCTTACACAAAGCCCAGAAGCAGAGAAAATGGCGGCAGGGGTGGAAGCGGCTGTGGAGGTGGCGGCGACTGAATCCAAAATGGAGGAAGAGAGCGGCGCGCCTGGCATAGTAAGCGGGAACGGAACCCCGACCCCCAAAAGGTGAGGCTTCTTCGTCCTCCTCGGGCTTGGGGCTCCTTGGGGAGGCGTCTGGCATCAACGGGGCCTGTGCCGCCTGGCGTTCCCCGCGGCCCCGGCTCCGTTAGCTGGGCTCTCTCCCTTCCACGAGAGGCCTGTGATGCTGATCCCGCCCCACCCTCCATCAGTCCCGCGAGACCCCAGCGCCCGTCCTACCCCCTTGCGCAGCTTCCTCTTGCTCACGGGGCCCCGGCACCCCCTCCGTCCGCGCGGCCCTGGCCTCCCTTGTACACCCCCCCCCCCCATAGCGTCGATTTGAATTCCTTTTCCTTCCCCCCCCCCCACGAGTGGCCCCATTCTTCCTCCCACGGCCCCCGATGCTTTCCCCCTCCCCCCATGTGCGGTGTGGATCCCTGTGGAGCCTCATCTTCCCTTTCTCCCCTCCCCCCCGCGAGTCCCTGACCTTCCTCCCCACGAGCCCCCATCCTACTTTCTCCACGCGCGGCCTCGTCCTCTGCACGAAGCCCCAGCCACCCTTGGCGCGTGTTCAATGCTCTCTCCCTTCTCCCCGCGCGCCTCCGTTCCACGTCCCGTGAGAGTCCCCCTCCCCCCGCACGGTCCCGCTCTCCCCCGCGCCCTTTTCCTCTCCCAGGCTCCTCCCCTCCCCTCTGCAACACCCCAGCAGCCCCGTCCGAATCTCCTCCCCCCGACTTCCCCGCGTGGCATCGGGCCCGGCTCTTTCCTCCCCCCTTGCAGATGAGCAAACAAAACGAGTGGCCTTTGTGCTCCGAGCCTAGCGCTGGGCCACCCCAGGGAAGTTGGGAGGCCCGGAAGGGACGGCCCCGGCACACCCGCTCTTCCCGTTTCGGATCCCCAGGAGGCTTCCTGAGCCTTTATTTTTGTCCCCCCTCGCTCGGCCACAGCACCCTGGCAACGTGCCGCCTCTCCTAGTTACTGCTTGTGTGACTGAAGCTGGTTTTCTCTCTGGGCCCGAGTTTCTTAGGGAGTTGAACGAGACAATCTCAAAATTCGTTTTGGGCTAACTTTGCTCTCAACTCTGGCCTTGTCCTTGTTTCGAGCCTTTTCTCTTTAATCTTCTTGGCTCTCTCCTTGCCTGTTGTTGGGGAGGGAGAGGGGGCGGGGAGAGGGAGGGGGGTGGTAGCTCGCTGTTTACCTTGGATCTTCAAAAGGCCTTTGTCCTGTTAGATGACTTAATAGCTGTTTATTTTCTCTGAGTTGCTAAACTTCGCTTTAAATTCTGATCATAAGAATAAATATGGATTTCTCACTGCAGTTGCATTTCTCTGATGGAAAGATAATTTGATGGTAACTTCAAAGTTTGAAGTCTGGCTTCCTTTTTCGCTTGGGACTTTTAAAAGATCTTTTTTTCATAAAAGGAATTTATTTTAATTCAGTTTTAAAGTAAAGGCACTCATACTATGTTAAAACGGTGCAATAATCCAGTACAACTCTTAGGCTCTTCCCACCCCCAACCTTTGGGGAATGCATAAGTATTTCTATAAAGGATTTGGACACAGATTAAGACGAGCTAGAATATCGATCACTACCTTAACTTGTTGGACAAGTATTGGTAGTATGGTGTAGTGGAAAGAGCACTTGGAGTTGAATTCTGGCATCGATACTCTCCATAATCTTGCCTTTCTTGAAAACATTTTTAATCTAAACAAACATCAGCATTTCTGTATTTAAAGAAAAGCAAAAAATCAATCATGTGAAACCATAAATCTATGTGCAGCTTGTGGTTTTTAGTTATAATTAAATTTAATGTGGTTGGACCCACTTGTCTCCTGAATTGCTGCTCTCTTTTGTGCAACTTTTGAGAATAATTTTTTCTGAAATGAGACATTTTCAGTATTTCAGTTAGAAACTAGAGGTCACACTAAATTGCTAGAAATTCATTGTGTTTTTAATAAGATGATGACAGATAAGTTTTTATTTTGCTTAAGCAGGCAGCATATGGTTATACTTTAAAGGCGTTATAAAAGACTGTGATTAACATGTATTATGTTCCTAACAATTAGCTAAAGTCAATGTATGATCTTATTTAAAAAGAACTCAAGATTTTCGAATGTTATTTATAGTGCTGAAAGTTATAGTCCCAACTAATTCAAATTTAAAATAAATTTATTTTGTAACAAGCATTTTAAGAAAATGTCAGAAAATTTAAGAAATGTCCACCATGACAATTGTAATTTTTTTTAGATTTTAAAATGCATTTTATATATTGTGGCATTTTTATTGTTTTGGAATTATAGAGTGTTTGAATTTGTGCTTACAATGCTTATATTTTTAGAAATAGAATCTGTTTTTTTGAGAATTTGTTATAGAGAGAAACTTAAAGCCCCAAAATGTAAAATGGTGACTTTGGTTACATAAGCAAATTGCTTTTCCCATCATTTATTGGTCATTAGTGATGTTGCTGTAGCTGTAGAAATATCATATACCATGAGTTTATTCCTGAAAGATTTTAGGCAGCTCCAAACCTGGAAGCCAGTAGTTATAAGTGACTGGGATAGGTGGTCAGTTTACTTCACGAAAATGACTGTTAATTACTTTTCTGTTCTCTTTTAGCTAAACTCAGTTCATTGTAGTGTTCTGTAAAGAAGTGAATAATAGTATGGGAAGACACTTAGTTATGTAGCATGAAATATGTATTTAATTATTACAGTAATTTTCTGAATCTAATTAGATTTAGTATATTTTGTTGTTGTACGCCAAGACTTTGAAGATATACCTATGCAGTGTGAATGTACTTGGGATAGAGCATTGGTGGTGGTCTGTGGCTAAAGAGGGTTTTTAATTCCTTGTAGCCTGCATCTGACCTTGAAAAGATCAGATTGTGCTTTATTACAAGTCTGGGAAAGATTAAGGATCCAAACCCACATTTGCAGTTTACTTTTCTTTTGAGTCCCTGCCAAGTTCTGTAAATCTTAACTATCTTATACTGAGGGAAGAGGAAGAAATTTCTTCTGTTTTCTGCCTGCCTGTCTATATTAACAGTTCTTCTTACATTGCTTCTGAATGAATAGGGAATGCAGTGAAGCAAGCTTCCTCTGTTTTAACACTGTAGCTAATTTCTGTACTAATAGTAATCATTTATAGTTTATACTTTTACCAAGGAAGAAAAGTCCTTGTGCTATAATGGAATGAATGGCTAAAAGTACATTAAATAAGTTCAAGCCATTTATCTTGACCATAAGCTTCTTATTCTAAGCTACCTGTTTCATAAAAGCATGTCATTGGTTACAGGGAGATTCTTGCAAAGCCATGGTTGATGCTCGTTGTGACCTGCATATAGTCAAGGTGGCATCAGCATCTTTGGAATCTAAGGAAGAATGTTCAAGTTATATGATTCTGTATGTGACAAAAATGTTTAGACACTGTTTCTAAAGTGTACGTTAAGAAATTTGTTTTTCTTATTTAAATATTGGTTCTTTCTTAGACGTTGCATATATGAGATTTAGATTTCTCCAACAGTGAAAAGAATACATGATGAAAAAATAAATGAACAAATAGTTTGAGGGGGAGAAGAAAGTTATGTACTGTATTAAAGGTACATTGTAAGCACCCTCCTCTCTTTACCCATGAGGTTGTTTCTCTACAGTCCTTTCCACTGGTGTTCAATTACTATAGTTCTTCACTTTGGTTTCCCCAGCTGGAAAGTAGATGGAAGGAAAGGGGGAGGGAGGATGCTGTTTTAGTTTCTTAGGTTAGAATTCGTAGGTAGGTTTCAGGTGGTGGAGGGTGTGTGTGTGTATGTGTGTGTGTTTTGATTCTACTGGATCAAAAATGAAAATGAGTATAGTCTTATAACTACTTTAAGGACAAATATAAAGATGATCATTTATGCGATACACTTACAAATATGTTTTTTCTTTGTAATATAGTGAAGGTGAACGATCAAGTCAAAATGAGAAGAGGAAGGAGAAAAATGTGAAAAGAGGCGGGAATCGATTTGAACCCTATGCCAACCCTACTAAAAGATACAGAGCCTTCATTACAAATATACCATTTGATGTGAAGTGGCAGTCCCTTAAAGACCTGGTCAAAGAAAAAGGTAATGGTATTGGTGTTGAGTAGGGTAAAAGGTTGGTCTGTCATCTTTCCTTATGGCTATTTTCTTGGTTATAATTTAATCTTTTTGTCAGTTGAGGCTGTTTGGGGGTAGATAAAGTGGTTTTTTTTGTTTTTGTTTTTTTTGTTTTTGTCTAGGCTTTAGAGTAAAGCCCTTTTTTGGTTTTTCGTGGTCATGAAACTGCGTGTCAAAGAGGGTAGTTTGTGTGGTCACTTGCCCCACAAATGATACTATTGGCTAATTTTGGATTATAGGGCTTCGATTACCTTTGAAAGGAGCCTTTTTGTGTTAGGGAATATTTTTTTTTTTTTTTGAATTATCTACATTAGTGAGGATTTCTGAAGCCTTTAATGCAGTTGGACAAGGTAGTTTGCTGATCCTGGTACAAGTGGATGTCTGTCCTAGAATCAAAATTCAGTAGATTGATTTGTTCTTGTTCTAAATTGAAAAACATTTCATAGCCATTTTTATGTAAAATGCAGAGTAGAATGGAGACTTGATGGCTTAAAATAGGTATCTGTTTGAAAGTTAGTGCCTCCAGATGATCAGTAGTTTTGGCCCTGGTAACAACTCTTAAATTAAAGTTTCATCTCCTCTAGAACGGGCTAAGCAGCCTAAGCAACACTGTTACCATGCAGCATCCGATGGTATTTGATTTTTTTTATTCATCATTCTCTTTTCCACCCCACCCCCCTTACTTTTTCCCTTCCCACCCTAGGTTCTCATTTTCCCCTATCTTTCTATTTCCTCTCCTGTTTTCTTACTATTAATAGAAATGCTTTAGCTTTACTTGTGGCACACAGATAAGAGGTTGCTTGGGCCCTGTTCTAGAATAAAGTGTTGCTAGAAGGTAGGAAAAACAAATTTTGTATATATTACTTTGAACTTTCCCTTCCTAGAGGCAAATTAGTCAAGTTACAGGTAATGGGTTTTCTTGAAAGATTTGTAGGGTATTGATTGGGTTGGGGGTGGGTTGGGGTGGGGACATTTATAATGAAAACAAATGTGAGCTTGATTTTCAAACTTATATGAATTGATGTTGCTTTGGCTGGCCATTTTGGTATGGTTAGGTTCATCACATTTAGTTTTGCAGTTATGAATGATATACAGAGAGTACTGCACTATAACTGAATTCCACCATGATATGTAAGAAATATTATTAGGCAATATGAATATCTTTATATGGTTTTTTTTCTTAAGTACTATAAATGCCGTTCCAAGTATTATGTGGTTTTTCTCCAGATAACATGGATGGAAAAATGTTGGGTGTGAGATTTGTTTTCCTGCCTTGATCAGCCAAATCATTCCTGCCATGCTCCTAGGGCAACAGTGAAATTTATTCATTTTGTCTGAAGGACTTGTCATGTTACATCCCAGATGCATTGTTCTTGGTTTTTGGGACTGCTGCTTCAACACTGTTTAGAATTGCTGTACAGTACAGTTGGGTCTTATTCTAACTAGTCTTTGGAATCACTCCCAAAATTGTGCTCTTGTGATTTGTTTGAACCATGAATTGATATTTCTTTTGATACATAAGGTATAGTAGTTCCAAGAACCAGGAATGTAGCTTTGAAAATGTAATTGTTAGAACTCTGTAAGAGACTACAGGCCCAATTTTTCATTTTTTAGGAGTGTGTGAACCAGTTTTGGGACATAATGGAGAAAGTAGGTGACATTTTGACTGCTTTACCATTCAGCATTTAAGTTTGGAAGATCTAAAGCTAGTAGCAACAGTGAAGTGTCTGGATGTAGAAGCAGTTCACCTCAATTTGCCATTTTGCACTGGATATATCAAGTATGGAGACAGCATGGTGGTTTACTCAGATTTCTCCAAACTGGTTCTCATAGTCCCCTGGTGCATTGCTTTGAATGCCCGGTTCAGTCATTTTGTGTATTTTTTTGGTGGTGAAATTTAGAATTACAGGTGTGCAGTAAATCGATATTTTTAATGAACTGTAAGATGTTCTTGTTTAGAGCTCCCCTGTATTGATGTTAATGAATTTGCTGTTGAACTAAATAATTGTCAGCAGTATTGGACTTTTGGTTAAGGGGTTTATAAGAGAGAGTGAAGGTTTTGGTTTTTTTTTTTTTTTTTTAATTGTATACCTAGTTTCAGTGTGTGAAATCTAAAGACAGTTTGGTTATAAAAATAACCATTTTTACCATGTTTACCTACCAAATGACTCTTAAAAAGACAAACTTCTATTGAGATGTCTAGGAACCTTTTTTTCTCTCCATGTTAGCATCCCAAAAGTTTTTTTTTTCAGTGATTGCAATAAATCTTTTTTCACAGAAATGTTTTACACGTGTTGCAATGCTTTGTTCTATGAAAATTGGCTGTTGCTCAGCATAGAAATACAGATAATACATTAATTTGAAAGCATTAAGAAAGATTTTGCACATGATAGTTGTATATATTGACAAATACCAGACGAGCCACAAATCAGTAATAAGTATTTAAGAGTATTGGCATGGTAAGGGTCAACTACTCCTTTTAATCACACATTGGAATGAAAACCAGAATTATAGGCATTCTTTACTTTAAAATATCTTTAATGTCTTACTAAACAATAAGTCATGTTAACATTGTACGTTATTGTTACAAAGCACTTTTTTGGATACATTTATCACTTGATTACCCCACACAGGCAATATAGTAGAAAACATGCCCATTTTGTAGGTGAGCAAACTGAGGCACAGAAGTAGAAACTTACTGAAATCTTTGGGCCAATATATACCATACTACCTAATGGTGAATAGGGATGGGTTCTTTTTATCAAGAGTGACCTCATATTAAAGTTATTATTGCTTTAACATCTCTGTGTATGTGTGTGTGCGCGCCCATGTGTGCTCATTTTCCACCTATTTAAACTTTTCCATAGGCTTACTACTTCATTATATTGAGCCAATCTATAAGACAAATAATTGTGCCTTAGCGTAGGTATGTCCTAGGAGTCCATAAATAAATCATGTTACGGAAAATAGGCCATTGTTCTTAGCCGTGTTGACTTTTTTTAAAAAAATTAACCTTTAAATACAAAGGCAGCATAGCTGACTCTCAGCCTAAATGAATTTAGCATTAATGCTATGTATCATTTTCCATTTTTTTACTTAAACTTCTTAACCACACTACTTTTTGTGTGTTTCTGATCTTATTCTGGTCTTTTAGTTCTTTGGATCCTTGGTGATTTGCATGGCTTAAGTAGTGAAAATATTTTACTCCCATTTTATTTTCCAAATGTTAGGTCATTTATTTAATTATGTTAAAGAGTCTAGATTATTAATAATAATATGATAAATTGTGAGATGTCCTTGAAAATTAGTCTTTTGGAGAATTGGGACTTTATGTGACTTCGAAACTTTCTCCATTAATGAAAAAATTTCAGTAGACTTGAAACTACAGCTACCAGTATTGTTCAAAAAGGAGTTTCATAGAACAGTGTTCCTTTCCTGGCAGACAGCTGGGAATTTCAAGAGGGTTGATAGCCCTTTGGAAGGACTAGAAACATTTTCCACTTTTCCTTTAGCAGTGCCTTTCTCTTTCCTGAGATTCAAGGTTTAGAGTCTAATGAGAGAAAGATTTAACTATCCAAAAATCCTTATTTTGATTACCTACTTGCCCTTACATTTTCCTAGATGCCATTCCCATTCTTTCTTGGCTACATTGCTGATTTTTGCTGGATGGAGAAATGAGCAGGACAGATCAGTCTGGTAGAAACAGCAAAGGATATTGGATAGAAAAGTTTATTTAAAAAAAAGAAAAGAAAAAGCCAACAAACTGAACCAGTTTTCAAATTTGCTTAAAATTTCAAGAATTGACCTCATTTGCAGTACATTTTTCTTGAAATGTGATCTATCTTCTGAAATGTTTTGAGTATTAGAACTGAGTAAAGTATTAGATTATTTGAGCTAAAGGTGATCTAGGAAACTTTTAAATTTAATAGTGAGCAGTTATAGAATGTTTTAAGGTTTGTATGAGAATGAGATTGTCAGATCTCTATCCCTGGATGAAGAAACCCCATTTCTCAGCAGCTAGCTCACTTGGACTATCTGGGGAATGGGGCAGATGGAGCAGAGGCAGGACTGTGGACCACCAGTAAGTTCTTCGTGGATCACAGTCTGAGGAAGAAAAGAAGGCAGGTCAGTAGTATTTATTCTCAATAACACATTTAGCAGTGGCCAGTTTTATCTCGGTAAGCAAAGATTTATTTGTTGAAGTGCTTAATCCTCCTTTGATAAATTTTGTGCAGTATTCTAAATAAATTTAAAGTTGTTACTAACTGAAAACAGACAAGAAGACACACTCCCAATGCCCAGAATAGGGTTAGATTAGAAAATTTTTTATTTAATAATTTATTTATAATTGTATACATAAAATTATTATAATAAAATTTAATAAAAATTGAGAGATTATGGGGCAAATCTGACATTATTTCTTACTTTAACAAACCCTCTGTTTTTCCTTAATAAGAGTCTGACTTGCTGCCCAATTCCGGTTGAATCCTGCAGTTGCAGGTCCACTACTTGTAAAGCTCAGTTAACACACACACACACACACACACGTAAAGCTCAGTTAACAACAACACACATACAGAGACACCTGTGAAGTTGATCGTCTGAGGCCAGTGAGCCTGGCATTACATTGTTGACCCTTTGGATCATTCTGAAAGATGAAACTGAGCCCACTTAGATTTTGGAAAGGAGGCTTCTAGTATAGCTTTCTGCATTTTAACAAACTCATGGGTAAAATTTACATTATTTTTGTTGCACATATTATGAGTCCCCAGAAAAGACATCCTAAAGTCTATTTTAAACCATTGTTTCTTAATATTCAGTGTGGATGATTGACTTTTGAGGGGTTTTTTGTTGATGGTTTGGGGGGTTTGGTTTTTTTGTTTGTTTGTTTGTTCTATGTTTTTTTTTTTTTTTTTTTTTTAATGCTTCGGTATATCCCCTGTTCATAAAATCTCTGGTGGATTTTTATTATAATTAAACATCCTATAAAACTCAGGAACACTGTTCTTCACATTAAATCACTTCTTTCATCTCATTCCAGACAAAGGGAAAAAAGGAAAAACATCCCTTTTTGATCAGTGTTGGGAGACACTAAGAGCTTTGTATATTTTAAGGTTGATATAAATCATAGATCTAAGCGACTGTCTCATTTCTTTGATTTGGATTAAATATTGTTTTTAGCAGCAAGATTTATTGATTCCCACAGTGAGAAAGTGGTTTTAGTTATTTGTTTTAAAAAATATAAAGAGGCCATCTTTAGGGTTTTCAGAATATTGTATTCAGGTTCTTTTTATTGTAAGCGTCAGGTGTAGTAGAATTGGCTATTAAATAAAGCTTCAAGCTGGATATAGCCTTAAATATTAACACCAGCATTTAAGTAGCTTAGCTACAGTCCATGTAGAAAGGGGGAAAAGAAAAAAGCAAGCATGTATTCATATACTTACTAGGTGCTTACAATTTGTCAGAAACTGCTCCAGGGAGAGGAGCACATTAGTGATTTTTATCTGGGATTGTAATAAGATCAGTTGCTGTGACATAATCTTTGATATTAGTGCTGCTACCTTCCTTCCACCTAAAAACAGTTGTTAATCAAAATTTTTGTGAATTCTTTAGCAAACTTAAAAAAATTCTTCTAAGTAGTTTTAACTACTATGCTAAAGTATTCTTATAACAAAACAAAGGCTAATAATTTACTAAAGCATGATAACCCTCAAGAAGCTCTCAGAGCAAAACCATTATCTCTGTTCAGGATAAAGTAAACCCTAAAGTTCTGCCAAGACCTCATTGTTTTGTAAGATGTAGAATAAAAACTAAGATAGTTCAGTCTTTTCCTGATTAAATCTTAAAATAATTAGAAACAAAGGATAGGATTTTGTTGAAATAAAAAACTACATGAAGCCTTCTATTTTCCATTTGTAATTAAAAGAAAAGAGTGTTACTAAATTTTTCTTATATGACGATGGAAGGACAAATTTTTTTGATAGATTGGTCTTGGCTTTTAGGTAGCAGTTACATCTGTACTATAAAATGTTTATGGTGAACATGGAACACAGATTTTAACATAAAACAATATTTGAAATCTGTCAGTGACAGCTGACTTGAGTTTGAAACTTGTGGTTCATTTTTCCTTTATTTTTGTTAATAAGGCCATTGGTAAATAGATCATGTTTTTATAGTTAATAAACGTGGGTCCACAGTTTGACACAATTTGTCAATAAAATAGAGACAAGGATTGTTGCTCTTCTAATGGCTGCTGCTGTTGAAAAGAATGGCAATTTGAAGGGGGGGAAAGGGATTTTTTATTTTTGATAAGAGCCATCTAAATTTAATGAAGTATACTTGGGCTTTTGGATAGATTTGTTTTTATATTTATATTTATAGTTTATCCAATACATCAACTAGTGTTGATTTCTTTAAATTATTTTTCCTGGGACAGCTAGATGGTACAATGGATAGAGCATTGACCTTGAAGTGGAGAGAACCTGAATTCAAATGTGACCTCAAAACACTTAAAACTTCCTAGCAATGTGACTCCAGGCAAATCACTTAACCCAATTGCCTCCCAAAGGGGGTGGGGCGGGAGATATTGTTAGAAAAACAAATTTTTTTCCCCCTCTAGTTCTCTCTTGTTCTCCTTTGGCATTACTGTCATTTTAGCTGTTTGGGAGCACTTCGGTAGGATAAAATATTCCAGATTTTAAACTTGGACTCATTTGCTTGTCTTGACCATAAACATTTTACAACAGTTAGGACTTGATTTTATTGACTATAAGTTGAAAAGCAAAATGTTCTTTCTATTTAAAAAAAAAAGAAAAGTTTTTCCTTGACTTTGAAAATAATCTGCTTATCATATCAAATTCAAGATCTTCATCTTACTATTCTGTGAAGGAAGATATGAGACCTGAATAATTTGTTATCTGGCCCTTCCTAAACTTGTCCTTTTGTAAATCTGTTGAAAACCAAAAGAAGATAAACTTGGTCTTTGGCACTTTTAGACTAATATTCTTTAAACTTTGTGGGAGATTAAAATTTTTGGTTTGGTTTGGTTTGGGTTTTTGTTTTTGTTTTTTTTGTTTTGTTTTGTTTTGTTTTGCCATATTTAAAGTAGTAGCTTCAATAAGCCATCTTCAAACTCAGCAGCCATTTTGGTAGTTGTATTCTTGGTGGTAAACAATTTGGTTATGGTGGTCATGAATTGGCAATCCAAACCTCGAGGAAAACCTGCAGAATTAGCTTTTTGAAATGCTCTTTGGTTTTGGCCTTTGTGAAGATAAGAACTGCATAAGGCTGTTTGCTATAGATATAAGTGAGCCTTAAATTTTGATTTCTTTGGTCACCTGAAGAGAAATGTTGAAAGCAGGAGTAAATAATTGCATACATAATTTCATTAAAAAGAATCTAGATGCTGCTCTGGCTTTGTGGTTTTGTAGCAAACCAGTTGAACCCTTTTTTCAGGTTAAGTGCTGAGCCAAGATCTACATGCTCATTTGATCTTCGTATTTTGTGGCATTCTTTCACTTGCCATTAAATGTGTTTTCCTCCCTTTCCTAAAAAGTTAATGTGCAGAAATATTTCCTATAGATTTGGATTGCCTGTAGTCATGAATGAGTATTCCAGACAGGAAATTGATATCATGGAAAGGAAGTCTGTGGAAATTGCTTGTTTGTGGTGGGAGGAAAATCAAGGACATATTGTTAAACTAGTCTTATCTACTTTTACTGCACACCTGTAATGCCTAGCTTGGTGGTTTAGAGAATATGGAGTGTTTCTGGGCTTTCTTATAAGGCAGAGGCTCCATACAAGGTTGCTGATGATTGTTCTAAATTCCCATTGTTTTCTTGGCTTTTCTCCCTTGGTATATGTGTCGTCTGGAATCTGATTTGTAGTTGGTGAGGTAACATACGTGGAGCTCTTAATGGACGCTGAAGGAAAGTCAAGGGTAAGTGTTTGAGAGAATTTCTTCTGTGGATTTACTACATGACAAATGTAACTGTATGGTGGCGTGGAGTGGAATGAATTCAGGAAGGTAGTGAGTGTTATGTTACCAATAGGTAATATTCGACATTGCCATACTTTTGAAAGGGGGTGGGGAGGGTTTGCAAATGGGGGTCCCACTGCTCCAAATGGTTGTCCAAAGAGCTTTTTGGCATTCTGTTTGGATGTTTAATTTGGGTAACTGGGGACCAATAGTAGCATCGTCTCTTTGTTAATAGAGGAGTTGGCTGTGTGTGAATTATGCATGGAACTCTGGCGGTGGCATATTAATGTAAAACGTGTGTTCTTGTTCTAGAAAATGTTATTTTTGGTTGTTTGCTGAATTTGTAAGTTGTGTGAAAAAACGTTTCTGAAAAGTTGCCCTTGTGCCAGTAAAGCATAAATCATATACTTAAAACTTGAAAGTTTAAAATTGGCAAATAGATTTTAAACTATTTTCTGTTGAGTGTAATAGGATGGCTTAGAACAATCAATAGGACAAGCTTATTTAATGTATTGAAGGGATGGATTTAGGATGAGTAGGACAAGGAATTGATTGACTACAGAGGGGAGCAGATCTAAAGTTTGTGGAGTGTTCTTGGAGAACCTGAATTTAGGTCTGCTTATTACAACTTCAGAAACTACAAGGCAACCCTGGTAATGTGTAGAAGCTAGGATATCATGGAGTCCAGCTTTTAGTAAGGAAGGCTAGGTAAGATACTTCTTCTGTCACCTTCCCCTTAAAAGGGCTAATTTTTAAACTAATTTTATGTAAATTTTATTTTTTAGTTTGTTTTTTTAAAAAATGTTTTCTTTGCACTTACTTTCTTTTTTTTTTTCTTTTTTCTCTTTCCTTGTCCTTCTGGTTGTCTGTGGCTGCTTCTAAAGGGATGCGCGTAAGTATTCTTTAATTACTTATTGGTGATTGGTTTTTCAAAGCTAAAAGACATTCCATTCATATCTTTTTGATATTCTTTATATAGTGTTGTTGAATTCAAGATGGAAGAAAGCATGAAAAAAGCTGCTGAAGTTTTGAACAAGCATAGCCTGAGTGGAAGACCTCTGAAAGTCAAAGAAGTAAGATTTTCAGTACCTCTGAGATTAAGTTGTAGAACCTAAGAATGACTTTTTATGTAGCACTTCGTATCCACCGAGGTTATGACTAACTGGAAAATAATTCCCACTCCTTTTTTCCTAAGAGGAAGTGTTAATGGGTCATTCAGCTAACTTAAGTGTTAGACGCAGGACCTGACCCCAAGTCTTTTAACTTAAGTCCATTACCCTTCTTACTATACCATGTTGCCTTTAAATGAACTTAGATTGCAAATTCATAGAAACTTCAGTTCCTGACATATTTTCAGCAAATTTTGAGATTAATCCTCCAAATCCTGATACAGTCTTATAGTAGCACCAATGCTCACTTAAGGCACTAAACCAAACCTAAATTGGCTACTGGACACATTTTAATAGGATTTTGTTTGTCTCTGAGCAGGGAACAAGATTTATTAATTATCAAATTTACAAATATTAGTTCATTTAACTTTATAAAACCCTGGGAACCTATTAAAGTCAACATTTTACAAATGAGGAAACCTGGGGCAAGCAGAGGTTCCGTGATTGGCCCAAGCAGGAAGTGTCTGGATTGAAATTGAACCTTTCCTAGTGGGCCTAGTGCTCTATTTACTGCTCCACTGGCCGTTTCTAGTGCAGAGTGGAGAGCACTAATTGTGGCTATTGTCAGGAGAATTGTACAAGATGGCCCCCAAAGGCTTTCCAGTTCCAGTTCTAGTAGAAATCCATATCATTTGTGGATAATATAGAAAAGTGGAGGCAAGACTTACAGGATCATTGATGTAAAACTGAATGGAGCCTCATAGTCCATCTAGTCCAATCCCCACTTATTGTACATAAGTAGTAGCTAGGGCTCCAGGTACTTGCCATGATCTAGAAGTAAGTATTGAGTGAAGTCCCTAGGATCTGTATTTGCACCTTTGGTATTTGAGATTTTTATTACTTGACTTGGAGAATCAATCAACAGTTGTTTATTAAACATCTATTGTATGCCAGGCATAATGGTAGGGACTTGGGGGTACAAAGAATGAAATAATCCCTACTCCTAAAGAGGTGTGATATTCTTAGAGGAAACATTGCATGTAATGTATATACCCAGTAACCATAAAGAAAGTTATATTAGTGAGGAAGGGGGATCAGGAGAGTTTTCATGTAGGTTTTTTAGGTTTAACTTGAATGAAGAAAGAGAGATTCTATAGGTAAGAATTAAGAAAGGAATTTTGTTCCAGGCATAGAAATGTGGTTTTGTGTATGAGGGATAGAGAGAAGGCCAGTTTGGATAGTGGCAGAACATGAGGTAAGAAATAAAATACAATGAGGCTGGAAAAGTAGGCTGGGGTTAGATACAGCAGATAAGTTATAGGGGAGTGACAAGATCAGACCTCACTTTGACAAATCTGTAGAGGATAAATTGGGAGAAGAGGAAAAGCTTGGAAGCAGAGAGATCAGTAGGAAGCTCTTGGAATTATTCAAGTGGGAAACAAGGAAAACCTGAACTATGCAAGTAGAGAAAAAATAGTAATGATAACTACTATTCATATAGTACTCTTGTGTCGTGCACTATGCTAAGCACCTCATTCAGTCTCCTCATAAACCTGAGAAGTTGTCATTGTCATTTTATAAATGAGGAATCAGATATGAGGTTAAATGACTTGTCCAAGAGGTCTGGGGCAAGATGCTATCCACTACTGTTGCAGGAGATGGCAAGATTTGGCACCTGATTGGTGATGTGAAATGGTGAGAACTTTAAGGCATTGCTAACGTTGTGTTCCTGAGACTGGAAGGAGAGCGAAAATTAAGTTCACAAACTGAATTTAAGATCTCTCTGTGAAATGTTTAATTGAAGATTTTGAATGTAGACTATAAACTCAGGGGATTAACTGAGTTTGTTACATAGATCTCTAAGTCACATTATAAGAAATGAATAATTAAACCCAAAGGAGCTGATGAAGTCATTGCGGGGGGGGGGGGGGGGGGGGGGGGGGGGGGGGGGGGGGGGGGGGGGGGGGGGGGGGGGGGGGGTGTGTGCAGTGCAGCATGGCAAAAAACGAAGCTTTGGGGAATATCTAGGTACTCCCCAGGTAGAGGACAAGTAAGAATGATGAAGCAGCAAAGGAAACTAAGGAGCAGTCACTGGTCATAGAACCAAGAGAGCAGTATCACAAAAAGATTATGACCTGGAGGTCAGTGTCGTATTACTGAGAGCTCAGGAGGGGTGAGTGCTAAGAGAAGACAGTTGTCTTATGAAGACAGCAATTCTGATTCTGTGATAAAGTAGAATAATTGTATTTCATTTTTTCGAAGTGCTGAGTGGTGAGCATAGGAAAGATTGTTTGGGCTCCTTGTGTTCTGGGATCTGATCCCTGATCTCTCAGAAAAGAATGCCTGTAGAATGCAAGAACTTGCTTTTATTACCCAGCCTTCATAAATGTGTCAGTTGAATACATTTTGCTCCAAGCAGTTGTTCACAGAGTAGGGACTTACTGAGTTACTGAGGAAAAAAAGAGGGCTTTTTGATTGCTACAGAGACAAACAATTGGGAGAGACCTTATAGACCATGTATTATAATCATAACATCTGCAGGCCACCATTTATGTATGAAACAAGTAATGTCAATGAATAAAAGTGCATTCGTTCATTCATTCCTCCAAAGACTCAGTGATCATTTCCTATGTGTCAGACCCTATTAGTGTTCCTTATCATTTTCACTGTAACCTTTCAGTTCTTTATCCCTTTACTTAAAACTTTGATTGCTGCAGCAGGCAACCTAATCTGACCTGCCTAACTGCCTATCTTACCCTCTCTCATCAGGAGGGAAGATTTAATTTTTTCTCACCTGTAGTCTGGTGTTCTGAAATGAGGTTTTGAGTTACCCCTGTCTTGATTTTTAAGAGGCATTGTGGCATCTAATGAGTAGGATATTGGACTTAACAATCAGGAAAACTGGGAATCAAATTCTTTCTTAAATACTTAACATTTTTCTGGAAAAGTCAACTTAGACTGCCTCAATTTCCTCATCTCAAAAATGGGGTTGGTAGAGTGGATAGAATACTGGGCCTGGCAGAAGAAAGAAAGATCCTACATCAAGACACATACTGTGTGATCCTGGGTGTCACACTTCACTCTGTGCCTCAGCTTCCTCATTTGTAAAATGAGCTGGAGAAGGAAGTAGCAAGTCACTACACTATCTCTGCCATGGACATCCCAAATGGGTTCACAAAAAGTTGGATATAACTGAAAATTGAACACAATAAAACGAAAATGGGGTTAATATTTGTGTTGCCTACTTCACGAGGTTGTTAACAAGAAAATTATGATACAATAGGATTGCATTAGCTAGAGTCAATGTATTAGAGTCAATTTGGTCTCAAGAGTCTTCTATAACATTAATTATTGAGAAACTAGTATTTTGAAACTAGAAGGACTCTTAATCCATCTGATCCAAAGCCTTCATTTTATAAAGAGGAAGCTTAGGACTGGGAGGTTAGGCTAGTTAGTAGTCAGGGCATAATGAGAAGCCAGGTCATTCTCATGCTCTCCTGCTTGGTCAGATTTCCTTTTTCATCATTTCCCAAGGGAAAGGCATAGACTTAGTGTGTGTTGGTTTCAGTAATGCATTTGGCTATCATTTTATCCTTGTGAGCTTATATAATAATGTAGTTAGAGGTATTTAGAGTTTGTGAATGACCAAGCAATAATAATTAATTCCTAGCACCTCATAGGAAACCTATTAGTATTATTCCATAACATTCTGAAGACAAGACAAAACTAAATGTTAATGCAAAATCAGAAGCCATTATGTTCTTTGTATTTTTAAATTCTGATTTCAGAATTTTCAAGTTTTATCCACTTTTCAAAAGTTAATTTTGGCCCTACTTCTTCAGACCCTTTTCTTTACCCTAAAAAGTAGATTTTATTTGTGATTTTTCATTTCTTAAATGATTATGGGTGTTTACTTCTCATGCCTGCATTTTATTTCTTGTTTTGATTAAAATGCTTTTCTCTTAAAGAGATCTTCCATCCATATCATGCCAACACCTACTTGAAGGATGATGCTAAAGAAAAACCACTCAGGTTGGGTCATTAAACTCAGTGTTAGGGCAATGCAATATCTGTCTTTGAAAGTACTTCAAGGATGTGGTCTCTCCTTTAAGTCCTGAGTGCAGCTTTGTGTCCTCCTTGTTAGAAGCCTGAATACTGGCAGATGCTGAAGAACCAAAAACCATTTCTTGTCCGTTTCTGGGTTCTATTCTTCTGAGCCATTTCCTAGTGTCTTTGATACCAGGAACTTCCTGCTTAGTTCCCTGTATTCCATAACCTTTCTTGAAGTTCAGTTTAAATTACCTGGGGTCAGGAGATAGTCCACACAGTGAGCCTCAGTTGTGGTGGGTTAGAATCATGGAAATTGAGGTGAAAGCATCTACTTCCCAGGGTGGTTGCAAAAATAATATTTGTGTATTACTTCACAAACCTTCAAGATAGTTTATAAAAACCAGTTTTTATTATGGGGTGGTGTATCTACTTTGCCTTGAATAACATGTATGAATTCCTAGATTGTTCATGGAAAAGGATCAAGCTACCTAGTATCAGAAAAAATTGATCTATATGTTCAGGAAAAATAATGAGAAACTTTTAAAATGGAATTAGCTGTAAGGGTACACATGTCAATCTTTTGATTAATTGCCAATTTATAATCTAGTTTTTAGCACCAGTTTTTAGATTATAGGAGAATACATAGCAAAGTTGTGATTCCATTGATCTGTGAGATTCCCTCTTTAGGAAACTCATTAGTTCAGTACAAATCAGCATCTTTTCTACATATTAGAGAATTGTGGAGAGCCAGAAATAAATTACTTTTCCCAGCTTCACATAGCTGCTATGTGTCAGAGGTGGGGCCTGAAGCTGAGAAGAATTGGATTTGAAGCCAGCTTTCTAATTGCTCCTAAAACTATGCTACTTGTCTCAGAAGAACTTGTGTACATTTTATATGATTTCTCATGTACTTGGCTTTCTGTTCACTTTTGAAAAGAGGGACAAGAGTGAAGAATTCTGATGATCACTTAAGCAGGGAAATCAAAGAATTTTCTTTTAAGTGTGTATGTGTGCAGCAGTCTCTGACATTACCCCGAATTCCATCACGAAGAAGAACTCAGGCAGCAGTGAAATGACTCCGGCAAATTTTTATTGCATTTCTTCTAGTGGCCAGAATCGGCTTCTGTGAGTTCAAAGGAAGCATGGTGCTCATGTGAACATTACATTCAGATTTTATTTGGAAAATAAAGCCCTTCCCTTAGTTGTATTTCACACTTCTGTTTGTGGATGAATTCTAGGTCTATGAGCTCTTGATAGCTTGATTTTCTACGTTAAACTGGGGGTAGATTATTTTAAATTTCTATATTATAGTTCTCTCATTCTTAGGTTCTCCTTCAAGAATTTGTTGGGAACCACCGAGTACATATGCACTGTCAATTTCATAGTTTAGCCCTCAAAATATGTACTCTTTCTGATAGAAAGTTGTGGCTAAGTGTACTTCTTTAATTTCTTAAAACCCTTAATTATTTGTCTATAATGTCCGAAATATTAGGAAATATAAAACATTGTAATACAACCCCTTAATGTTTGTTATTATTGAATCATATGTACCAAATATAATTTTGCTTGTTTTAGGATCCTGATGGCGAACATGCCAGGAGAGCAATGCAAAAGGTGATGGCTACAACTGGTGGGATGGGTATGGGACCAGGTGGCCCAGGAATGATTAATATCCCACCCAGTATCCTAAATAATCCTAACATCCCAAATGAGATTATCCATGCATTACAGGCCGGAAGACTTGGAAGCACAGTATTTGTAGCAAATGTAAGTAAAACAATACTATTTTAAAATGCAAAGTTTGGATGTTGTGAATTATTAACATGTCACAGTTCATAGAAAAAAGGTGATCATTTAAGGACTAAAGACCTGGGGAAATACTCAAGATTGAGAAAGATCATGCACCTTACATGTTTGGTGGTTGTTGCTAATGTTGCTTACAGTATCAATTCTGGATAGGACAGATATAGACAGAAGTATTATAGATTAACAGAATACAGGAAAAGAGGATGTTGTGACTTTTGGGGTTTTATTTTTATACACATACACGTACACACAATTTCTGTTGGGATTAGTGAAGTTTATTTATAAAGAATAGTACTTACTGCTCAGAATATTTGAGAGTACAAGAAAATCTGTGCCTTGCATTTCATTCTCTTTCCATCTCCCAATGCCAAAAGGGAAGAAGGCATGGGAACAGGCAAGGGTCAATTTATGTCCTTTATGTTCTTGGCTGGGTCCAGGTCACCTCTGCTTTGTCAATATAGTCCTATTCTAAATAACTCCAACTCTGGGACAAATGCCAGTAGGGCCATGAGGCTTTCTTCCCTGATCATCTTTTTCTACTCACTCCTAGCTTTCTTGGAAAATCCAATTGTTCATTGGATTGAAAAGATTTTAAAACATTCTCTCAAATCAACAATTGGGGATAATTAAGGTCTTTTAGTGTAAGAACTTATCCATATAAAGGTAATTGAAATTCTGTGATTAGATGGGAGACTCAGAAAGGAAAAGCCATTATAATGGGGAGGAGGGGTTGTGAATGGGAAAATACAGAGGACCAGCAAAGAAGGATGTGATCTTTGGACATTGTGGTACACTAAAAAGAATGCTGAACTTGGAGTCCTTCGGTCTGAGCATAGATGTTAACTTTGCCAGCATTTCCTCTGTTTTCTTGGACAAGTCACTTCATCTGCAAAATGAAAGGATTGGATTGAATGATCTCTTTAGAGGCCACTTGTATATAGCTGTGTTTGTTATCTTTATATAAGAGTTGTTAATGGCAATGTTAACTCTTCTCCATGCCCACTTACCCTTGTATTGAGCTACTTAGGCCCTGACAAATTCCTAACACTCATCCTGCTTCTGATCTTTATGTAGTAGAGATAGAATTTACTGGAAGGCCCTTTAGACTCTTTGATCTTAGGGGAGAAGGTAAGCTCTATGTCTAATCTTTTGCCAACTCCCTACATCCTGATATTTTGCCTCTTTTCTGCCAGGACAACTGATCCTGTAGTAGAGTCTCTAGGCAATTTTTGTCTTTATCTGAAAGGTCAAAGGGGAAACAATATTCAGGAGTGAGACTACAAATGGTTTATTTTTTTTTTCCTTTTTGTTAGAAGCATATTTTTTTTATTAAAAAAAAAAAGTTTAAGGGTTGTTTACCAGTCTTCTACTGTAAGAGGTCCTTTTTCGAAGCAACTGGTCATAAAAATAAACTCATTTTCCATTCAATATCAAATATGTTCTTCCCCAAGTACTTTTTCCTATTTCTTCCTTTCTCCTTTCCTCCCCTCGGTCGTTCTCTTCCCCCCCCCCCCAGCTCCTTCCCTCAACCAAAAAGTAACTAAGGGAAAGGAGAGACTCTTTTAGGACTTGGAGTGTGTTCTTGGGCTCTACCCATAGATTTTTAACTCCAGGTCTGTGTCACTGGTGCTAAATTGGAATTCAGAATATGCTTCTAAAAAGTTGTTGCAAGTATTTAATTCTTCTTTGGGCAAAATATACTAAATGAACCTTCCTAAGGTACTAATATCTTTATGGGAAAAGCATTTCAAGTTCCAAACAGACTTGAGAAACTGAAAGTGGAAATTTTCAGCAAAAAACAAAAACAGATCCCCTTATTTTTAAGGATAGCACTTTAACCTGTCCTTTTTAGTACATTAGTACTACCCTTTAGGATAATATTCTTGATTATCTTTTTTGCTTGGGTCTTAGATAAGGACCTGTGTGTGACCTAAGAGCAATTTTTTAAAAGCAGGAGATGCCTATAGCAAAAACAACAAAAACCAACTGTTTTTAAAGAATTAAATAATTGGGAATTATTTAACAAATTAAATAAAATGGGAGGTGCAGAAATTCTGTATTTGTGCACTTAGTTAATTTTAAGGATGTAATTTTCTATAATTTATATGCAGGACAAACATTTATAAGTAAATGTGACTGTATTAGAAACTTAATCTATGAATGACAATGAAGAAACACAGGTGAGGCCCATGTTTTAACTTCTACATCATTGTGTCTGGGGAGCAGTTACATGGCACAGTAGATTGAACACTGACTGGAGACAAGAGGATTTGAATTCAAATGTGATCTCAAACACTTGATAACCTGTGACCCACATAGTCCTGTTTGCTTCACCAAAACAAAAATATTGTGTCTGGAAATCAAAAGGTTCATTTTATAGATAAAATTAATTGAAGTGAATGAGGCATCTCCACCTTTCAAAAATTACATTACAGTTGATTTAGTCTTAACTTGTCTTTTCCAAATACATGTCCCCCCCCCACCCCCACCCCCCCAATGTATCTTATTTATACACTAAAAACTCCTTGTGTAAATATTCCATGATGTACAGAGTCCTTTCCTTTTCAGCTGGATTATAAAGTTGGCTGGAAGAAACTGAAGGAAGTGTTCTGTATGGCTGGCGTAGTGGTTAGAGCAGACATTCTTGAAGATAAAGACGGAAAAAGTCGTGGAATCGGCACTGTTACTTTTGAACAGTCAATTGAAGCAGTTCAGGCTATATGTATCCTTTTGAATCTGTCAAGTACCATCCTAATAATTAGAGCAGGTTTGATGGGGAAGGAAGGGGGATGGGAGAGATACTATATCATGTCTTATTTCAGATGTGAGAGACAGTTCTTTGAAAAGAATAATATGTCCCACTATGGAATTTGAAAAGTATTTTGGTATGAAATAGGCTAAGGAGTGTTGATACATAATGAGCCCAAGTTTTGCTGGAGTTTTTTACCTGATTTCTCTCAATGTTTTCTTTATATTTTTGGTGACAACTTTAACCTGCAGTCTTAATTTCATTGTTTGCATTAAGGTATTGCATCTTTTCCCAGGGAATGATGCCTATGTATCTAAATAAGTCTGGGGTTAATATATTTAGTACTCATCATCTATGCTTTCTTTCTCTCACCTTTATGGAAAAGTAGAATAAAAAAAGAAACTGAAATATTCTCCAGTGTTTTGTCATCAGCATAGTTGCTTGGAGTGTTTGGTGAATTTGCAGAAAAATCCATCCTTTTTATGTAAGATAGTCCATCTTCTATGACCATTGGACCTGAAAATTCTAGCATGATTCTCTACCTACCACTTCAGTCCTGTCTTTTGAATGACCTCTCCATTCTCTCAGTGATTGCTGATCCTGAAATATCTAATACCAATCATTTTCTAAGAAGATTGCACCTCTGTACTTTTTTATATAGGAAATGTTCTAATGTTGGAGAGAATCAATGTGGCAAAAGTTAGAAAGAGTGCTAGATTTAGTTTAGGAGAGATTTAAGGTTTGAAACCTGTCCCTGGTACTTTTTTACCCCTTACATGATCTGAAAGTGGGCTGGTCCCCAAACTTCTTCAGCCGTCTTTCCCCACTTATAAAATAGAAACTTGTAGTCCTGGACCTCCCAGATTTATTTGTTGCTATAAGGCTAAAATGAAACTTGGAATCACTATACAAATGTTAATTATGATCATCATTATTGCTGCACATAATAGGATCCATTTTTATTTATATATATATATATATAAACAACACTAAACTTGTTAATTAGGAACTGATTAATAAATTTCAATACTTTTTAAAAGTATCAATCCTTTAATAAATAGATGTGGCCAAGATTCATTGTTCTTACTCACATTTCCTACGATAATGGTTATATTTAACACGTATTCCCTAGTTTTATCTTTTGTCACTTTGCGTTGTTTGTAACAATGATTTACATTAGGGGGTAGCACAGTATAATCACTGAACTGGATGTCTTTCCAAAACTGATATTTAATTTTCTTAGGTAGACCTACAATAGTATAGAATTCATATTGAAGACACGAGACCTTTGTAGCCTCTGTGCCATGATTAGAGAAAAGGTTTATTTGGTGAAGAAGACTGAAAGGAAAATAAATGGTATATATGAACAGTGTGATGGTGATGTTCACAATTAGCTTGAACATATTTGAAAATCAATTACCATAGGCTTCTTTATTAGTTTGAGGGATCTGATTTGAAAATAACAAATAAATGACCTTAACTAATATATCAGCAATGTTCAATGGCCAGCTGCTATTCGACAGACCAATGCATGTGAAGATGGTAAGTTTGACACAAGGCTTTCTCCAGTATATGTACTTGAAAATTACATAATCATGAAATTTGAGGGTTAAAAGGGACGACAGCAGCCATGTAGTCCATGAAAGAAATCCTATTACATATGTTTAAAAATAGCATTTTAACAGACCTCCAAAGAGAAGAAACGTAGCACTTTTCAGCATCCTGTTTCACTTTTGTGCAGCTCTTACTAGGAAACTTTTTTGATCGCAAGCCTAAATATTGTCTCCAAATTACCTCCCTAGTGCTCCTCGTTTTGTTGTTTGGGGCCAAATTTTTCTTCCACATGAGAGAGCTTTACTTACGTAAAGGTAGTTTATCATGGCTTTTCCCTAAGTTTTTTCTTCTCTAAGCTATTATGCCTTTTTCCTTTATTCTTTTATGACAGAAATTTAAGGCTCTTCACTATTCTAGTGTCTATAAGTAAATATTTTATGCCATATAAAGACTTAATGATGGCAAAGTACAGTGGAACTCTTCCTAGAAGCTTAGGTCTTCTTAGCTTAGTTTAGTTTAGCTTTCAGACCATTAAAAACTCCTAGATCCTTTTGAGAATAACTATCTTTTCCTTTCCCATCTTACATTTGTGGAGTGGTGCTAACTTGTACACAAGTGCCAAACCTTTACATGTATTCTTGTGTAATTTCATAAAGTAGGTAAAGATTTTAATACATGCTAAGAATCTTTTGAGCTTGTGATAGTGATGTTTTGTTTTTAAACCTACTGTTTCTGATTTTCATAAATACTCATTTTATTTTTGGTTGTTAAAAGTGCCAGACAATTTAGATAAATAGGAGACAAGATAGTGAGTCTTTTGTTATGGTTAATCTCTTAAAATAAACCACTGGTAATTATTACGTTAGAGAACATATATTCACAGGAGTGAAAAAGAAACAGTAGGTCATTAGTTCAAAAGATAAAACTGAGTCTTACTGAAACAGCTCCTCTTAGTCCCTTCTAATAATATGTAATGATTGTTTGTATTATGCATGTAAAATAGTAGATTATTTGAACAGATGATTTTGGTTTCTATCTTTCACATAGCATTTTTGGATTCCTCCCCCAGATCTCATTTGGGGTACATCTGCAAGTTCGTTATATTTGCCTAAGCCAAAAACAAAATGCTTTATCATCTGTTATCATTTGATTTTGTGTCATTGGCATAGGTAAAGGACGTTGACTGTCTTAACAACAATATTCTTAAATATGTGACTTATCAGGCTCATATGTATTACAAAGTTGCATCTGGCAGAGACTGCTCCATTTAAATTCTGTTTCTTTCTGCCAAAGCTTCAAAAGCTATAAAGGCTCCAGGTCAAGATCTGGTCATGATGGTGCTGTGCTTTTCCTACATGTAATTAGGGTTAGTTGTTGCACATACCTGCCCCTGCTTTCTCTCCCTCACCTCTCTTTCCCTACTTTTTTTTTTTTTTTAATTGACAGTTTAATTGATATAGGGTTTAAGATTGCTCATTTCTTCTGGAAAAAGTTTAGAGAACTTTGACATAAGCTAACATATATTGACTATTGCCTTTGGAGAAGCAAATGAAGGGCTGAACCAAGTTCTGGGTGTTTCAGTCAAATTTTGTGTTTTATTACTACAAATGACTTATTTGTCAGTTAAACATGACATTTTCTTTGACCCTTGGGAAGGGTGGCTTTTTGGAAAGGTATCCATTAAGAAAATTAATAAGAATTTGTCAAGAAAAATTTCAGTTTGCTTAACAGAAAATTGACGTATTTATATGGAAACCTAAAAGGCTTCTAAAATTCTGACTTTTAAAGGTTTATATAGGAGAAAATCAATGCAAGACAATTCTTCATTAGTGGTTGGCTTCCTTTTCTGCTGAAATTCCATACAACTTGATTTCAAAGTAGAATTGTATTCATGATAGTTGTATTCAGTAAAATAATTTTGATTGGGTTGATGTTCTGTTCTCTCCTATCGAGAGTGAACTATGTTTTTTTTTCCCATTCAGGATGAAAGGGCCTTGCCAAAGGGTGACTTTTTCCCTCCAGAGCGCCCCCAGCAACTCCCTCGTAAGTATCACTTAGTTCCAATGGCTCTTATTTATTTTTAAGTTTTGCAAGTAGATAATCTGATTTTTTAAAAATCCATCCATGTGACAATTTTTTGGGCACATACTTAGCTGACACTTTATCTCAGTGATTTTTGGGATATGAAATTTAAAAAAAAGGAATGAATATAAATTCAGCAATGGGTAGTAACAACTATTAAAATGCTTAAAGGATTTGCCAAGTACAGTAATCGGGTGTGTATTTGTAGTATTCCCTACTTTACAAATAAGAAAACTAAAACTTGGAGATTCTACTTGAAATTACTTGACCACACAACTCAAATAGCTGTGAACATCCATAAATAAATATTGTCTCTTGTCTTGCCACTAATGTCAATTAGTGAATAGAGCACTGGGCCTTGAAGCACAAAAATCTGAGTTGAAATCTTGCTTCAAACACTTAATGGTATAGGAAAGAAATGATCAGATTGGATGGATTATTGTTAGGAATGTTAGGTTTGAAAGTTAATGATAAAGGACCATTCACTTATCCTATTAGAACTTAATTGCCTCATATGCCTAATGAAGATTTGATACTTCAGCTGCTTGCCTCATGGATTTATGTTTTTTAAAAAAACCTTTTATTCCTTCCCTAATGAAATGCTTAACTTGAGTTCCAAAGTTACAGGAAATAAATATAATTTTCTTTGGAAATGGTTTCTTTGGAAACTATTTGTGAATATAGAAGCTGACTCATTTTCAACCTCAGCTGCTGTAGAATGTGGTGTTTGACTTAATAATGGGATTTTGGTCCCAGGGAGCTCATTAATCTTGTGTTCTCCTGTTTTCATAGGCTGCTTTATTGCCTCCCCAAGTCCATTTCCAGGTG
Organism: Sarcophilus harrisii; assembly: GCF_902635505.1. Classification (NCBI taxonomy): domain Eukaryota; kingdom Metazoa; phylum Chordata; class Mammalia; order Dasyuromorphia; family Dasyuridae; genus Sarcophilus; species Sarcophilus harrisii. The sequence continues at coordinate 672,359,341 of NC_045426.1, forward strand.
TTGACTTGAGTCTAGAGTCCTGTGTGATTTGGGACCAAGAAACCATAGAGATTAACTCTTTGTGCAACTTGATTAAAAATAAAAGAAGCAGCTAGGCTACTAGTAACCAGATTGGTTCCCACAATGGATCTTTCCATTGAATATTCTTTCTAGAATTTTTTCCCTTATTCTTAGCCTAATTGGACTTGGTTTCAATGCTAAGATACTATGCAAAATAGAGCACAACATTGGACAGTCCTACAACCCAATGGTGTGTACTGATAGGCATCTGAAGCCTGCTTAGCTATAAATATAACCTAGGTTCATTTTACTTGGTAATAATTCTTTCTAGTTAACTATTTTTGGAGAAAGAATTGCATTGCCGTTCCTTTGTATTATCTTTCACATCAGGTAGTCTATGTGACCATTGACTGTCAGTATTGTTAGTTGGCCAGTGTAATTAGTGCATTCTTTGTTCATTTGGGTGGCCTTTCCATAGAATCTTAAGATGACTAACTTCCTCTAGGTTAGCTCATAGAAGTTTATGGTGTTCTGACATCCAGGCATATATTTATAACATAAATAACATTTATAAGTTTCCAATGTAGGTACTTCATCCTTAGGTTTGAGTTGGAGGAAGAGAATGGTCTAGGTAGAGACTCCTGGAGCACTAGTAATTGGCTTTACATTTTCTTAATATGTAATTATGAATTGTTTACTCTTTAGTTCTGAAATGGAGTGCAAAGCTATGTTATAGACAAATAATAGATTATATACACATGGATACTTGATAATTCTAGGTTCGCTATTCTGAACAAGGGAACAAAAAAGGAATTTTGAATAATTTTCCCCAAAATATACCTATAAATATGTTTTGAAGATTCCTATACTTAGCAATTTGAGATAAGAACTGTGACTGGTATTATTAGGTAATAAACTGGATTTGTTCCTGGAGTTTTAATACATATGAAAATTCATGCTTGTGGTGTAACTGTCTTTCTCCAGATGGACTTGGTGGTATTGGCATGGGACTAGGACCAGGAGGACAGCCCATTGATGCTAATCATCTAAACAAGGGCATAGGAATGGGCAACATAGGACCTGCAGGTAAGAACAGTTCACCCATTACTACCAACTTATTAAAAGCTTCTAGTACATGTGATTGATTCTAATGCCTGCCAAATAAAAATACAAAAGATAAAATGGACCTTTTCCTTGTAGAATTGGTCATTTAGTTATTTCTTCCATTTGATAGATGAAGAAGTTGAGAAAGTACATTGTGTTATATAGGTCATATGTTGATAGAGAGCCAGGCCTGAATTCCTTGATTTGAACCCTGTATAATTGCCTGAATTTCCATGTTATCAGAGAGAGGTTCATTGGTAAGGAAACCCTCCTAAAACAAACAAAGCTATAAGAAACACAAGTATTTTTTTTTTTATTCAAATCAGTTAGCTGATGTGTATATGAACCATTTGGTGATTTTGATCTCAAGGCCTTCCCTTAAAAGGTCGGCACACGGCTTATAAAAAGAAATTATTGGCCACCGAGATAAAAATAAAAATCATAAAAAGTCAAAACCTGAAGGATAGTGTGCCCTTTAGTGTTAAAACAGATACCCTATGAATACCAGTAACTTTTGAGCCTTGGTGGTCATGACTAGTTTATCAAAGAAATGTTTAGTATATTCTGCTTTTAATAGAAAAGTATGTGATACATTGTTGAAAGAAATTCAATAGATTGCAAAGGGCTAAACTTTAGTAATCTGGAAAATTAATGTGTGAAATAATTTCATTGGGTTTTGTAATCCTAGTCCCCCATGATGTCTCATAATTGAGATGTTAACGATATTATAAATGGTTTGGTTTTAAAACTTTTTTGGTCTTCTCCATTTTCTTATTTTCTTAGTCTCTCATTCAGTTTTATAAGCACTTAAAAAGATGTATTTTATAAATGAACTTAAAATAGAACAAATATACCGTTTGTGTATATTGGAGTAGTATCACTCTTGTAGCATTGGCTGTATAATTTCGCCTCTGGTCTTGAATTTTTATCAGTCTGGGACATCAAATTTGAAAATTCTCACACCCTTCCCTCTTCCCAGTTGTTTAACCACCATGGTACAGTAGATAAAGGAGCTCCTCCCTATGTTTGTAGTCTTGGCAGTGCTTTGAGTGAAGACACAAAAGCAACATATCAATTGTGCGAATGATATGGAATTTAGAAGGAATAGCCAATGTGTTGGATAACAAAATTGGGATCTGCAAAAATTAGATGGGCTTAATGATACTTTCTTTATCCATTTGATGAAGCCAATTTTTTGTGATGTGTTGTAGAAAGAGTTGTAGTTTTGGGGACAAAGAAGACGTCTAGATAGTATTAATTCTAGTCACTTATTCTCCTTGCTTATAAAAGTGGCTAATAAATGGGTTGTGGAAAATTGAATGTGAAAGTACTTTGTAACAAAAGACTATACAAATGTGAGGTGGTATTGAGAATGGCATTTTCCTTTTTGTTACACTGTTACTGTTCAACTAAGATGCATCATTTACTACTTTGATATAGTTTGTTTGCATTGAATTTTTCTTTTTAAGGAATGGGAATGGAAGGCATGGGATTTGGAATAAACAAAATGGGAGGTAAGAAATTCTTAATATAACCAGTATTTGTGTGATCTTTTATCTTCCCTCCCTAGCTCAATCTTAGCACCCTCTGTGAACTTTTGAGTTTGAGTCTAAGAACTACCTTTTCCCCCTGACATTAGTTCAGCAGGCCCCCTTATACCTGTGGTATGAGAACCCGTACGGTAGGTAACATACTTGTTTCCAAAGGCGCAAACACCGTGCTGGTCAATTCCCAGCTGGAAGCATATGAAAGTGTCGTTTTCCCCAATTAGTGTCAATGGCTCCCTAGCAGTGAGATTAAAGGTTTCATTTTAATTTCAGGCATGGAGGGCCCCTTTGGTGGTGGCGGCATGGAAAACATGGGTCGGTTTGGATCTGGCATGAACATGGGCCGAATGAGTGGTGAGGATCTGGTTGCTATAGTATTTAGACTCCAGTCTTCTGTTTTGAGATGGAAGACCCAGCTTGGTGCAAAGCAATATTTTCCCCCAAAAGAACTATTAGTAAAACCACTTTCCACTTCCACTCTGCCGCTAAACCAACAAAGGCTTTGTAAACATAGATATGTACTAGATTTTCTAAATCAGGAAGTGCAATGTATATTTATTTTAGGTGCTGTCTTTGGTTTTCCAGGCTTAACAGAAATTCCCCAACCAATTATAAAGCTTTCAGATGATTGTCTTAAACAGAAAAAAATGCCTTGTGGTTAAATTTCAGCCAATAGTTTTAAGTTCTTTTAAAAGCTGTATGTAAAGTGTAACTGCAATGTGAAAAAAACTTCAACAAAACTCCATTTTCATTCGGATGATAAATTCATATAGAGAGAGTTATCTTCCCTAAAACATAATTATTCCATGATAATTAAAACATGATTAACTACTTAAGGGCTTCAAAAAGTAGATCTGAGAATAAGTAGATCTATTCTTCTCAAGCCAATGTGAAAAAAAATTGCCACCAGTGAAGTTCTTGTTTTCTGGAATGTGGAAGTAGCAGAGTATGTGACTTTTAAAAATTCCTTTCAATCCAACTTTTAGAGCTGATAGTGAATTTTTAACTCAAATAGACTGTCAGGGTGCCTGGGTTTGGAGTGGGTCATAAAAGCTTATCTAAATTAATGCTTCTCAGTTGTGTGACCTGGCAGAATTTCTTGACTTCACTGAATTTCAATTTATCCATCTCTAAAATGGTGGTAATATTTATATTTTCTAGTGCTTAGGATTAATAAGATAATGTCTGTAAAGTACTCTCTAAAGGTTAGCTGCCACCATTTTTTAGCATATGAAAGACAGTATGGTTTTTATTTAAGAGTTTTGAAAGACAAAGCCATTGAAAATATCATAAAAGGTTCTACAAAGGAAGAAAGACTGAGATGAAAGTGGTGTGGGGTGTTTTTTTTGTTTGTTTGTTTGTTTTTTAATGTCTTTATTAACCAGTAAAGGTTTAGAGAGTTGAAATAGGAATGTGTATGTCTGCAAAGCAAATGCAGCAGAATAAATGCCAAGTTGTGAACCTTTCAATATGAAATATTGCCAATATACATATTATTTATATTTTAATACAGCTGTAATTGATGTGTGATTCCTCTTTAGTCAGTGACTTTAGAATTCACCTATAAATTTAGGTAGATAACTAGGCTAATGAAAATTTAAGCCAAATAGAAGATGAAATGGTTAAGTTATAATTCCCAGACTGAGTGGCTAAGTTGATAGTATTATTATAATATAAGTATAATAGTATATTACTACTCTGTGCTAAGAGAATGGCCAGCTGATTAAAGTCAACCTGATTGTAAATAAGGACAGGATTGTATGTCAAATCTTGTTGTAACAGGTACTCTAATGCCAGCTTCTGTATTGGCTGAAAAGTTTCCAAATCTCAGATGGGAAAAAAAGATAGGCTCATTTAGAGTTGTGTTAATTCATCGATGGCCTGCTGCTTCAGAGAGGGAATAATCTAAAATTGCAGCTCTCAGTAAGAGCTAGTGATTGGCAGTCAGGGAGTGTTTTATGTCCATTATTTCCATTGGTCCTTGAAACATCTCTCTAAAGGAAGCAGAATAATGCATTGTTATCCTCTTTTTATAAATGATGAAGGTTGAAGTCCCAGATTCTTTCCTTTCTGCCATGTCTACCCTTTTAGTGGGTGAGCCATCAGATATTTATTCAGAAGATTGGGATTGGGTTGCTGACTAGATGTCAATTAAAACAAATTCGCCTTCTCTGCCTTTGGAATATTTCTTAAGTGGACAAGAATTCCTATACATTGGAGAGGTATTCATGAAATGTTGTGAGCCTCTCTGGAGAAACTATTCAAGAAATAAGGATGAGAAAGAGAATTGCTTATGGAGGAAATAATCTTTGGGGTATGCCTCAAACTTAGGCTAGGAAGTTTCTAACTCCTAAGGTGATCTTTCCACAGAAATGGATCGAGGAATGGGTGGAGGATTTGAGAGAGACTTTGCACGGAATGAGATGGGAATGGCTCGAAGTTTTGGAGAACCTCTTGGCAGGGGAATGGGTAAGAAACCATTTGAATCTTATCAGTTAAAACAAGCTTTTAGAATAGGTTTGGAAAGCAGTCTGTTAGCATAATAATTTAAGACTTCTAATTGTGTGCCCCCTTAGTTTTGAGTATTCTAAAATTACTAAGGTACTGCAAGGTGTTTTGTTTTTTTCCCTAACATGTTATAAAAACATGTAGTTTATTTAACCTTCTTTTACTTATATTAATCACTATTGTCATTTTTCATTGGTGTCTGTAATACAGGAATCCTATTTAGTTTCCATTTAATTTTAGTGTACTCTTACCATGGGCAATTTTAAGATCTTAGGGAAAAGTTTTTTTTAACTGTTTTTTTTTTTTTTGGCCTTTAATGCCCTAAATGACACTGCATTCTCAATTCCCATATTTCTAATTGATTTAGAAGGCCATTGGTGATAAACCTTTTAAATTTAATTCTCAAATTGGTTGAATAACATGTTTTTGAAAATATGAACTCTTAGCACAGAAGCAATGTATGATTTATTTTTAAACCAGATTCCCGTCTTTTGGACTCCCTGCCAACATCTGATCATTTAATTATGGTAAGGGAATCAGCCAGGGGTGTAGGAGATAAAGGAAGGGTTGTTCCAAAGTGTAGAGTTGAATTTAATTTATCTGCATTATTGTGCAGTGAGATGCATAATACTAGTGAGGCCTGGCATAAGGAAGATTCATCTTCCTGGTTTCAAACCAGACCTCATACTGGCTGTATGACCCTAAGCAAGTCACTTAATTTTGTTGCCTCAATTTCCTCATCTATAAAATGAACTGGAAAAAGAAATGGCAAACCACTGTATTATCTTTGCCAAGAAAACCCCAAATTAGTTTATGAAGAGTCGGACATAACTAAAAAGCAATTGAACAAAAACAGATTTACTTTATCAATATTGGATACTTTAGTCTTAAAATTGTCTTTCCAACTTGTCAAAAAATATTTAGCACTAGCAGAGTAACAAATTGGATCTCTTAAATCAAGAGACCTTAAAAGAGGGATTTTATTTGATAAATTGAAAGTTGGTTAGTTCGCCTTCCTTTGTTATGGAGTGATTTGGGATCGTTAAACATCTCTCTTCTCTGCTCCTGTTTCCTACGTTTTTTCCCAAGGAAGCCACAGTTTTATCACTTTCCTTTTAAAAACAGGGTAGATAGAGTATCCCTTCATTCGCCACTCCAAAACCCCTAATACTTAGCCCTGTTTTTTCTTGTTTTAGGTGGTGGTGGTGGCAGTGTACCAGGAATCGAGAGGATGGGCCCTGGGATTGACCGCATAGGTGGTGCTGGGATGGAAAGAATGGGTTCTGGCCTAGGCCATGGGATGGATAGAGTAGGGTCTGAGATGGAGAGAATGGGCCTTGTCATGGATCGTATGGGGTCAACTGTAGAGAGAATGGGGTCAGGAATAGAACGAATGGGTCCCCTTGGCATAGACCACATGACTACAAGCATTGAAAGGATGGGCCAAACTATGGATAGGATAGGTTCAGGTGTAGAAAGAATGGGGGCTGGCATGGGTTTTGGTATTGAGAGAATGGCTGCTCCTATAGACCGTGTTGGCTCAACTATAGAGAGGATGGGATCAGGTGTGGATCGCATGGGCACCACCATGGATCGCATGGGTCTAAGTATGGATCGTATGGTGCCTGCTGGCATGGGAACTGGCATAGATCGCATGGGCCCAGTTATGGATCGAATGTCTACTGGTTTGGACCGTATGGGTGCCAATAACATGGAGCGTATGGGATTGGACCGTATGGGTGCCAATAACATAGAGCGCATGGGATTGGACCGTATGGGTGCCAATAACATAGAGAGAATGGGTCCCACTATGGGACCAGCCCTAGGTTCAGGAATGGAGCGCATGGGACTTGCCATGGGAGGTAGCTTTGACCGAGCTATGGAAATGGATAGGGGAAATTTTGGAGGCAGTTTTGCAGGGTCTTTTGGAGGTGCTGGTGGCCACGTGCCTGGGGTTGCTCGAAAAGCCTGCCAGATATTTGTGAGAAACGTAAGTCTACTTTTTTTTCTCCCTACTCTTGCCTTATATTTTTCAAGTCAAAAATTCAGGAAACTTTCTGTAATCCAGTATCATGCAATCGAGACATAACCGATTTTTAGTAATGTATGTTAAATCTGAATATTTTTCAATCAATCAAATTTACTTTTAGGTGTAATGCTTATATTACTATATGAACTACATCTGGACCAACTGATATTAAAATGAAATCAGTGATTAAGTCAAGTTCACAAATTCCTGTCTTCTCTAACATCCTAGAATTCATCATCAGACTGGCACAATGAATTAAATTAAGTAGTTCTACAAAGTATTTTCTCTGGTAGGCATTGTGTCAGGGATAAAGGTTGTGCTAACTTGAAAAACAATTTGAGATTCTTTATAGAACCTTGTAATTTCATTGGGAAAAAGGATTTTTAAAAATCCTATAGATAATTTTTGAACTAGTGAGGTTTTGTGTGGCTTCCATCCTTGCAAAGAAGAAAGGGAGGTGTGATTCATTCTCCTATCTTTGAGGTCATTTTAATTTTGATTTCTTGACTTACAGTTTTGATTTGCTTTTTCCATTTACATTGTATATGTTTTCCTGATTCTTTTCACTTAATTTTACATCAGCAAATTTCATGTTAATTTTCCCTTCTATTAGTGGAACATTTCTTATAGTACAGTAATGGTGATGTTAGATACAGCCATTCCTACAGCAAAAATTTCCAGTATCATTTGCTTACACAGTTTGTGTACAATTTGTTTAGTGATTCCCCAATTGGTAGGAGGTCTGCCTTTAAAAAAAAAAAAAAAAAAAAAAAAACTGCTATAAATATTTCATCTATTTAAAGACTTTCATTTTCAACTATATTAAAATTGTTCTAATTAACCTTCACAAGAATCAGATAAGTGCTCTTTTTGTGCTTTGTTTCCTGCCTATTCCCTAAGGAAATAGGAATCTAGTAAGCTCTAGTTTTTTCTCATTAGCCCTTGACACTCTTGATCAGATTCATGGGCACACTGCTCCATGGGGAGATTTAGCAGTATAACAGTGATAGCTATCCTCTATTCTATCCTCCCAAATAATCTACAGCCAAGCTTGTAACTGATTTGTGAAGTTAGTTGATGTGGGTGTGTTTAAATAATAAACTCTCAGACTAAGTGGCAGCATGTTTTGCTTTTCTTTCTTAGTCATTCACTTCAATACTTTTTTTTTTTTTTTTGGTAGTTTGACTTTTTTTTTTTATTATTTTTATTATTACAGCTTTTTATTTACAAGTTACATGCATGGGTAATTTTATAGCATTGACAATTGCCAAACCTTTTGTTACAATTTTTCCTCTCCTCCCCCAGATGGTTGATCACTACATGTTAAATATGTTAAAGTATAAATTAAATACAATATAAGTATACATGTCCAAATAGTTATTTTTCAGCAAATACTTCTGACACAAGAATCAGCAAGGGAATTTTTGTAATTGTAGTATTAAAAGACACTTCATTGACCAAATAATGCAACTCATGTCTGACAAGGGATCATTCATCCTCTGCTTAAAGATTGCCAATAAAAGGAAACCTCCTTCCTCCCCACTCCTTCCTTTTGCAGGAGTGTTAGTAAAGGAATATTAACTAAAGTAGCTCACTGGACTGTTTTCATGTTTAATCAAAAATCTTTTAACCTTAAAATCAGTGCCATATTGGCTTCTCTCTAATAAGCAATATTTTTAATGTTGGAAATTATTTTATTGAAACATTTTGAGATTTTTTTTTATGGTCTACATAACTGTAGTCTCTTAATTGACAGTGTGGTGTTTTTTTTTTTGTTTGTTTGTTTTCATCTTCAGCTCCCATTTGACTTTACATGGAAAATGCTAAAAGACAAATTCAATGAATGTGGTAAGTGTTTTAAGATTTTGATAAGCATGTTTCAAGGTTATGTGAAACCTTAGGATTTGGGAATAAAAAAATTGTTTTGGAGGGAAATCAATGGTGTCTGTTAAGATCCATCTGTTGTGAGATGGTTCGTGGTAGTTGGAATTTTCCTTCTTTTGTAAAACCGGAGAATTTGTATAAAATACTTCGTAAACACTGGAAACCTCCTCACCACTTGGCTCTGATCCAGCTTTTTATGCCATCTAGTAAGCATTCCTTAGTAGTACCTCCATGAGTCTCTCAAGAATCCTGGTGGTACTGAAAGCCCAGCTAGTTTGATGCATGCTTTCTACCTTTCTCCTGCCACTCCAGCTTCTCAACATTCAAAATCTTCCTTCCCATAACAGAATTAGCAGCATGGAGTGCATTTTTGTTGCCATCAGACTTGCTGGTCCTGTGTGAAAGTTGCCAGTGATTGATTCACTGGATTAACACTTTGATGCAAAGGGTTTGAACATTGGCAGATGTGGTACTATCAAAGTAATTTAAGAGAAGCTTTTGTGCCTTCCCAGGCATCTGGTTAGAAGGTGCCTAGTATCCTTTTCTTCCTTGGCATCTATTAGATAAAGCCTTTCACAGTAGCTTTATCTTTCTCCTCTAGTTGTTTTGAGCCTGAAGACTGCCCGTTCTTTCTTTTCTTAGAGTCCCCAGCAGTTATTAGTAAATGCTTGTGTTGACCCTTATCCATATTCTAGCTGATTCAATCCTTATTCTACATATACATAGTAGTTTTGCACTAGCCTCTCCTGAGTAAGCTTTTAGCATGCTCTCCTTGTCTTAATCTTTCCCTATGATATTTTCTACCCATCTTGAACTATTTAACACTTCCCTTGTTCTTTGTCTCAGATGCATATTGTTAGTTTATTAATGTTTTATTTTTATATCATCTCCAAATTTTCTCAATGCTGTTTCATTTGTATCCATCTGCAGCCAACAATTTTGCAGTGGTCTGTGTTAAAGTACTTAATAAAATTTTATCCAGAGACTGGCTCTGTCAGCTGACATTCATCTTCCTGAAGTTTTTCCTCTGTCATTCCAAACTCATTCTTTGGTTTTTCAGGTCTCCCTTTCTTACAATCTTGTGGGCTTAAAGAAGGTTCCTTCTGCCTTCCACCCCCAGTTCTTAGCACTTGGCATTGATGAGCAGATCTGGACAAGATTCTGTTAATCATGCCTAGGTGATTGTAAATAATTAGCCTATCACAGCTTTATTTAAAGGGGCTAATCATTTAAAATTAACTTTGTCTTTTGTAGATTGTGGGTATTTGCATGACAAACATTTGTTCTGCAAAGAGGATTTTTAAAATTCTTTAGATCTAGTAAATTTGCTTTGCTCAGTCATTTAAGAATACTGATACTAAAGGTGACAAAATTATTGATATTGAGACATTCTTAACAGTAGATGAGTTTATTTTTTCTTAAATCTCAACTAATTGATTGTGGCCAATTGGATTCTAGTTTATGCATCGTGGACATATTTGATAACTAGACAGATCAACTTTTACATTGATTTGATAGAGCTTTGTAATAATTGACCTATCATTAAAGTTCCTTGAGCAGTTCAGTAAATAACGTGAAACATGTATAAAATGCCAATTAAGGGAAAAACATCTAAAGCCTTTGAGATGAACTCTGATTGGGAATTGTTGAGCGTTATACAACATTTCCTAAAGCCTAAAGAGTATAGCTGGTAGCCAGCTTTTTGATGGATTTACAAATATTGTAGACATGTTAGAAGAGGAACAGCAGGTCAGCTATTTAACATTTTAAAAGAATTCATGTTCTATTGTCAGTGTGGCAGAATTTGAAAGGAATTATTTCTGTGAGTTTATTGCTCATAATCCAGCAAGTGTTCTGGACTTAGTGGACTCCCAGAAAGCTGGGGACATGGGACTTTGTCATGGGTCTGGTGGTCTGATCCATTTTTGCTCTTTTCTCTTCCTCTGTTCAGGTCATGTGTTGTATGCAGACATCAAGATGGAGAATGGCAAATCCAAGGGTTGTGGCGTGGTTAAGTTTGAGTCCCCAGAGGTGGCAGAGAGAGCCTGCCGGATGATGAATGGGATAAAACTCAGTGGCAGAGAGATTGATGTACGAATTGATAGAAATGCCTAAGCAGTTGCCTTTTTTTTTTTTAACATCAATACCAGACTTCCAAATTTGTATTTTGTTTTCTTGTTAACCATTTTAATTTGTTGGCTGGATGTATAAAGATGTTAAAATTCAGTTGCTTTCTGGGGTGATTTTAATTACTTTTTTAATGACTGGGATTCCATTTGACTGTTTGCATTGAGATTGCAATGTATGCAATTTTTTTTGTAGTTGTGGCATCTTGTTGACATTACGACTTTGATAATAAATACCAGTTACTGAAAGCCTCTTAACCTTGTTGTGAAGTCTGTTAGAAGTGTTCGTTATATTCTGAATCTCTGTCTTTGATATTGAATGATTTGTAATTCATAGTGTACTTGGAGCTGGCTGGGATTGTTAGATCATTTAGATCATTAAAGAGGTAAATAGAGGTTCTGATTATTATCGTTGCCATCAACTTTTTGAAGGTTTCCTGCTAGGACTCCCATCTTTCATCTCTCCCCCTTGTGGTGACTAGACTCACTACTTTTCACTGTCAGTATCTAGAATTTGGGCATCGAATTTTTAGACACGCCTCTTGCCTTTCACACTTACACCCATTCTTCACAGCAACAGTGACTGTAAAAGGCAAAAAGTTGAATTAAGAACCTTATTGGTTGGTCAGGTCACAGTTTAAGTTCTTAGATAGCTATAACTAGCTTCTCCCAATAGGGAACACCTCTTTCCAACTCTACATAGCCAATTTATTTTATAAAACTAGTTCCCTTGAGCAGATTCTTCAAGAAATCAGCCTCTCCCTCTTTCTGGTCTTGGCTTCAACTTTCTTTCGATAGATAAAACTCTTTTTGCTTGTCAACATTCCTTAGAACTGATTGAATGAATGTCCCATCCAGAGTTTCTACAAACTCCTGTTTAAACCAAGTTAGATGTATTTACCTACTAATTCCTTCTATGCTATAGGAGAGTATGAGTGAGATAACCTCTTGAAGTGTAAACTATTCATTCTCCCTTGCTTTTTCCCCTCTCTTCTGACCCAAATCTCTCCCTTCCACATCTCCCTGAAGGGAGAGGTCTAGGAGATGGGAACACAGAAGAAAGGAGAGAGCCACTTGAAGAGGTAATTTAATACAGTCAGTGTTCATGCATGAGAACAGTATAAACTGATGAGTTAAAAGCACATGAAGGAGAAACTTGTAGTTTTCTCTACCCACCACGTAGGAGACTGCCTAGTCCAAGTATTCTCTGCAAAGGAAGATGGGGCTCTACAGCCCTTCAGGTAGGTCAGTAGCTCCAAGTGCTTTTTATCCTAAAATTCCCTTGGGAGATTAGGGCTGGGTCAAAATCTCATCACCAGTCCCCTTTGCTACCCCAAGAGAACAAGGCTGGCTCAACCCAAGCCCTCATGCTGCCTTTCCCCCACAGATTTGGAACTGATAGCAGAAGCAAATCATGGTGGTCATGTACCTACCTTAGAAACTAACGTCGTCATATACTTCTGTCTCCCTGTCAACAAGAGAATGGACCATAAATAGTCAGCAAATGCCAGCCCATCTCTAAATGGGTTTGAGGATAGACAACAACCCTCCCACCACCCACACTTTTTGCCCATGTATCCTCAGCATGATCACTTACAGGGGGAGCAGAGCTCTTCTAGGGATGAAACCATCTGCAAAAAGGGAATGATGGGCTTAATGGGATTACAAGGACAAGTGGCTCACCCATTCCCAGAGCATACTAACCAACTCACATTTTCCACTGACATCTCTGCATAGAATCTGTTCTTTGCTGGTGAATTGGATTACATCCATGATCTCCCCACGTCTGATAGCCAAGTTTCTACCACCTCCACGACGGGTTTTGGCATTAGGGTCAATCATCATCCTTGTCAAGGTCACAATGTCACCTTCAAACTAAGAGCACATAATGGTAGGATAGCTTCAGTCACTTTCTTTTACCCCAAGTTATTCACCCTGAAAGTCTAATGTAAAAAAACCATTTACTGCGATTACAGCTACTCTGATAAATTGTCTCCAGACCCTAAAACCTCATCAGATCCTGTTCATACCTGGGCTAGATTAGACTGAAAAGAGGGTGATGGTGTAGAAATGTTTGGTCCTGACCTTAAATTTCTTCCTGAATTCCCTTTCTGCTTTTTCTTCTTTCTTGTACTGCTTCAGGGGGTTAGAGATTTCCTCTGTGTTAGCCTCTTCTGCAGGTTTCCAACTATTCCTGAAGATGGATAGTTACATTCATAATTGTAACAGGCTACAGATGCCTTGCCCCCCAGACTCCCCATTCAGTTTTCAGACCCCATCCCTGCACCCTGAACCCTTAAGTTACCACAGTTGCCGGCCAGCTTGTTGGAAATCTTTTAGAGTTCTCTCTGCAGCCAGTAGATTATCTGAGAAAGCCAAACAGCCAGGCTGACAAAGGGGACCAAGGTATTGGGCTCTTCTTACCCCCCCCCCCCCCCCCCCCCCCCAACTCTGGGTTCTTCACAGGCTTCCTCCTTGTCCCCAGTATTACAACTTGAATATGCGGTGTCTACATATTATAACAGCAGTCATTTATGGACATAAACTAGGGAGGTTCTGTCTTTCACAGGAACGGCAAGTTGATTCTGGTATTAACAGTAATAATATCTGAGTGAAGTGTCTGGAGGGAGCAAATTAAAAGTGAGACTGGCTTGCCAAAGGTCTGTAGCAATATGGAGGATGATCTCCACAGACTTCAAGAGAGATTCTCTGTAAGGTGAGGATCCTTTAAAACAACTCTTGGTGGATGACACTACTGACTCCCTTATGAGGGAGAGGGTACAATGAATCAGGAGAGAATGCAGAGAAAACGATAGAATGAAGAATGCCTAGAAATCAAATGATTGAAAGCGGATTAGTAAACCCCAAGATTAATCTGTCAATACATTTACTTTAGAGACAGATATGGATTTAGAGACAGTAATGGATAGTGATCCAGACTCAGAAATTTTTAGAGAGATTGCATTTGGATAGTCCTCCCAGGCTGCCTTTAAGAGGACCATATGTGGAGAAACAGAACTCGAGAGGAAGCAGAAGGAGCAGTCTGGGCCCTGCCATCTGAGAATCAGGTAACAGAAAACTAAACAGGGACCCGACATCTATCGGGAGGAACTGTCATGGTGGAAGGACTAGACTACAGTCATCCTTGGCATCAGAAGATGGAGCGAGGCAACAGCAGGTGAGAGCTGCAAAAGCAAAATAGAATGAACTGCCATAGGAGGTAGCAGGTTGCACATGAGTGGTTGGCGAGCCGCTTTTAATGACCACTTGGTGATATGGTCGATGGAATTCTTATTCGGGTGCAGGAGTTTCACCTCAGATTCGAAAGATAGTTTTCCTGGGGACTTACGGAGAGGTGAACTGAGGGAAGTGAATTGAGGATACCTAAGGCCAGAAATAGTTTGGGCACTTGAGACCCAAGACCTAAGGAAATGGATTCTGAAGCTGTACTCTAATCTGTCCTTCACAAAACTGTTCAATTAAGTTCTACAATTAAGTTCAATTAAGTACTACTCTTAACCACATGCAGTAAAATTACTTTTGCTATTCCAGACAACTGGACTGTTCTGATACGCATTGAAAGGAGGTAAAGTGTGTATGTGTGTAAATAGGAGCAGAGCATCATGAAGCACAGGAATAATTCATTTTTATATATAATGTCTGGAAGCTTACAACACACTCATAACCAGAAAGCAAGAGAGGGAAGTTGTGTGTAGCAATATCCCCATATTGTAGATAAGGATAGCAATATCCCCATATTGTAGATAAGGAAAGAGGAGGCACTTAACAGGGTGATTTCAGGTCTAGTTCTCTACACCACAGCATATCAATCCCTTGGAAGGTAGCACTTGGCAGGGAGCCAGTAGTGAGATAGACAATGTAGTAGACCTTCCTGCACCCCTCTTCACAGTCTGCCAGCTAACTAGATCTGAGCCCTCTGGACTAAGACAAGATTCCTCTTTTCCCCCCCTTCCCCCAAAAAAATTTGGAATTTGAGTCCATATCAATATACTGATTGAAACAGAGAAAATGAAAATTAAAGCAAAATTAAGAATTAAAAACATAATTAAACTTGAAAGAATACTGAACGACTATCAGGTGCAATGCAAAGAGCATGAGGTCTAATCAATATTAGAGTTCTAGTTCCAATTACTCCTTTAGGCAAATCATTAACCTTCCTGGCTTCACTTATTTTCTTTATAAATTACTCAGATCATTTCTACTGTTGGGATTCCTAAGAGACCAGACATTTAGACAGAAACCAGGAGCCAAAGACCATTTTCCACTTTGGAAACTGAATTTGGAAAAGTTTGTGGGGGGGGGGTGGTGGTGAGGAGCAGCTGCTCTTTAAAAGGAAGAAGGGAGATTAAGGGCCTCAAAAAGGCCCCTGAATGAACAGTTATAGGAATGCTCCAGTGTCACTGAATTGATATTGATGAGTAGTTCAAAGTTAACCCAAAGCTCTGAGGGAGCTTTTACTATGGATCTCAAAACATCCAACTCCTCCTAATAAGGTAACCCTAGGAAGCCAGAGGAGATTTATGGGGCAGTGAATGAGATTCCTGGCACTGACTTTGAAATCAAATGATGGGAAAGCCTATGTTTGAGAGAAACTCTTCCTAAATAACAGAGGAATTCACATAGTTAATTGAAACTATGAACTATCCCATGGGGGTCACTCAGGATGGAAAGGTCATAGTGAGAGTTCTGATAAAAGGTGATCCACTGGAAAAGGAAGTGGCAAACTACAATATTTTTGCCAAGAAAATCCCATGAATGATAGTAAGATACTAAAAAGTAATATCAAAAAGGGGCAGCTAGATGGTGCAGTGGATAGAGCACCAGCCCTGGAGTCAGGAGACCCTGGGTTCAAACCCAGCCCCAGACAACACTTCTTTGCTTCCTTATGTGGCCCTGGACAAGTCATTACCCCAATTGTCTTGAGCTACCCCACTCCCCAAAATAATGACATCAGAAGATGTCATTCAGGTTGAGAGCCTAATGTGCTACAGTTCTTAGGATCATAAAGAGTCACAAACAACTGAACAAATGGAGAAAACCAGAACTTCCTTTCATCCTCGAGAGCTAAATCCATTTCATGTCACTACTAGGCAAGTGTAATTGTGGGGTTTCACTAGGACAGAAAGTTGCTGACTCTTAAGATTTCAGCTGTCTGGGAAGGGGTCCCACAGATAGAGTCCTTTAATTCTGCAACCTTTACCCGGAAACACAGGAGAGGCAGTGGTAGGAAGCCAAAACTTTCTGTGGTCAACTGTGTGCTAATGAGGAGATGTCGCAAGCTTCACCGAGGACCTCAGGAAAAGGCCAGGAAAGACCCCCCCCCCAAAAAGAAAAAAAAAACAGAAGCAGCTATATTTGGGGTCATTTAAGCACCTCAGACTTGGAAAAGAGATCCAAATTTGTCTCATCTAATCCCCCAGCATGTGCCAGACTCCCCTGGGTCCTCTGGAAGCTAATTCATCCAACTTCTATATTGACCCCCCGCAATGATTGAATACTCACTATATTACAAGGCTGACTTGCACTCAGAGTTGAGATGGTTTTCTGAAGGAGCAGTTGAAGACTGTTGGAGGAGTCACTTGTAAGTGGGGGAAGGGTAGAGCTATCTGTGTCACAAGTGTAATGAGGAAACCCAGGGACAGGCCACAGGGTCAAATGAGGAAGAAAATGGAAATAAGAGATCACAGGGCAATATTAGAACCTCCAAATAAGTCCCCAGAGGCTTATTGAAGGATTAGGATCAATTAAGGACTCTTTTTTTTTTTTTTTTTTTTTTTTTTAAACGATGTTTCCCTTGATCTCTGCAAGAGGCAATATCACATAGACGAAAGATGCTGATTTTGGAATCAGAGGACCTACATTCAAATTCCAGCTCTGAGCCCATTTTACAGGAAGGGAAATGGGATGCAGCTTAGGGTCACAAAGTGGTGAATGGAAACTCAAATTCCAGGAATAAGTGAGTCCCTAAAATCCTGAGAAAAAAAGAATTGAAATGCAGGAAGAATGAGTGGGGGTTCTTTGCTGGAAAGTCCATGAGGTCAAAACTATTTTCATAATTCCAAGGCATTATTTGCCTCCTAAAATATTCCTTTTCCAATGACATATCTGTTTGAAGCTGGATTTTCTTAATTTTGGCTCAAAATAACAGGGCAGCCGAGTGAATGAAGAAACAGAGGAAAATCTTAAACCAGACATTAAAGAAATTTGCAAAAAATATGTAAAGCAATACTATTCCCTTAATTTCCCCCCAAAATTGGCTATTTTTATTTAAAAAGCTATTTATGTTCATGTATAAAATGGATTTATTGTTATTGAAAAGTGAATTCAAATATTCTCAAATTTTAGCAGTTTTAATCTCTAAAACAGTGTCAATAGATTGAGCTCACATAAACAAAAGCTTTTTAGGAGGCCCCCTGAGACCAAAAAATTTGAGAACCACCTAACTAGGTTTTTGTCCCCAGGACCGCAGGTTCAGATCCCATCAATTAATCCAGCTAGGTTAAAAGGGACCTGGCCCTGGGCATGATCAAAGGAGTTAGCCACCTAAAACTCCTCTCTCTAAAACTTACCTCATCTCCAGACCCTGATCTAGTGACTTTGCAGTATGAGGCATCAGTTTCCTTGCTTTTAAAATGGAGGCTGTACCACTCATTGAAAGGGAAGTGCTTCAGAAGTAAGTTAGTATCCTAGAAAGGATTGTAGACTGGAAAATCCACACCACCTCTCCTAAAATTTACAGCCTCATGCTCCACTTCCCTCGTGGATACACACCTCTCCTCTTGGGGCCTGGTGGACAAGGGTTTGGCTCCACATCATCATAGATCTCATCTGGATCCCTGAGGGGAAAGTGGGATTAGAGAAGGCCATAGGACCTTCCCACAGCCTCTCCAAAGTGCCCCCTCCACCCTTCCCAAGTCCCTAGACTTACTGTGGAATGGGAGGGACTGGGGGGCCCAGCCGGCTACTACTGGAAAAGGATCCTGGCTTCTGAAGCGCTGTCACTTGGGTCGCCTTATTCAAGATGGTTTTCTTGCCTGGATAGAGTTATACCAGGACAATTGAAGGCTTTCAGGAGAGTCTGACCCCACAGCTACCCACTGGAGGGAGCCATGCAAATTGTATAATAATGACTTATTTATGAAGATTTGAAATGTTTTTTTCTCCCAGTGGGAAAGACTGGATTTGAATATCATCCCCAATATTAGCTAAGTAACCCCTTTAGGTAAGTCACTTTCTCAACCAGAGAGTGGAACAACTGGGTCCTGGTCATATTGGAGCTCTAAACCCCAATCCTCACCCTCCCCAAACCACCATAATCCAGGTTCTGCATCCTCCTCCAATTTTTCTTGACAATCCAAAAACTCACCTGTAGGTCTTTTGTGTATGATTGCTTTCCTCCTGAATTGTTCTAAGTTCAGGATACCTGGTGGGAGGGGGGGCTTGGGAGGCTGGGGACCAAGAGTCTTCAGAGGGGGCAGAGGTTTCCTGCGGGGGACACTTGGGGCCGGCTCCTTCCTAGGAGTCCTTGAAGAACTCAAGGGGATGGGGTTTGGAGGTGAGGATGCCTTCTTTCCAACATTTCCTGCAATTCTCCATGGTGGCTGCTGGTCTCTGGAAGTCTCCCTGGTCCTGGTTCTGGCTTGAGGGCCTCTTCCTAAATTAGGGTGCCACGTACTAGGTGGGGCCCCTTGTCCTTGCCATGGAGGGCCTTTGTGGTTAGTTGCAGAAGCCCCAGAAGGAGATGAACTCTCAGAAACAGTATGCACACGAGCCAGACATGGCACTTGAGAGCCCTTGGGTAATGGTGGCTTCTTGGGTACCTCACTAAAACCAGTCTGCAGGTCCTGGAACTTAGCTTTAAGATTCTGAAAGTCCTGGTGACTCTCCTGTGAGACACAAAGCATCATAGAATCTCAGAATTCAAAGATGGGTTAGACTTGAGAAGACATCCAGTCCAACCTTGTGTGAACAGGAATCCGTTCTAATTCTTATGGCTGCTTAGCCAGCTGCTTCTCAAAAGCCCCTAAAGGATAGTGGAACTAGTACTTGACAGCACTGTATGGACTGTTTTACTTTGGGACAATTGTGATTGCTAGAAAAAAATTTTTTTGACATCAAACCAAAGTCTGCTTATCTATAAGCACACAGACAAACCAAGATGGTCAGAGATTATGAACATGCAGATAAACATATACAGAGCAATACACACACACAAAGTTGTTCAGCTTCTCCAATTAAAAGTTCTGAATGGTGTCCAGATTACTCTTGTCGAATGATCTCTTAGAAAGTGAGTCTCTGGACTGATCTAGAAATCCCACTGCTGGGCACATGCCCCCAAAAGGGCACTGACACAGAAGCTCCATGAACGTGAGAATATTTATAGCAGTACTTTTTGTAGTAGCATAAATGTGGAAAGAATTTTGATATGTCTATTGGAAGATAGCTAGATCAACTGTAGTATGTGAATAGAAGAATATGACTTGTGAGAAGCAAGACGGAGAAATATAGAAAGATCAATAAGCTGATGATGCTGACTGATGGATCCATAGACAGTGGGTCATAAACAGCATACCCATAAACAGCAATAGACAGTGTTTATAGCAATGTAAATAGAACAGACTTCATAAAGCAATCGGATATGAATGTTGTAAAATCTTGAACAAACTTGGCTCCATAGAAAAGATGAGAAAGTATTTCCATCTTGCCTCCTTTACGGGGTCGGAGACTCCACAGATGTGAAACATATATATCTTCAGATTTTTTTTGATATATTGATCTGTTTTGCTCATTTTTTTCCTCTTCCTCTTTAAATATATATATATATATATATATATATATTTTTTTTTTTTTTTTTTGGTTATAAGAGATGCTCTCTGAGAGGAGGGAATGAAATATGGAGGAAATCTGGGGCAAAGTAAAAACAAAATAATATACTAATAAAATTCTAATTTAAAAAAGGTTTTTTAAAGGGAAGCATGTCAGTTTTCTTTTATACTAAACTGATAAATATTTACTTGAACACTCCTGCCTCTGGAGAAACTGACTTAGGAGATGGGTTGAAGACCCAAACATCTTCAATGCTGTCACAAATATTGCCCTACCCTGTCTCAGTCCCATAAGTGGGGACAAGTCTTTCTGACCTATTTTGCTTGAACAGTCTGTGGGCCCCTGGGGCCCACAGGAAGCCCCCACCCCCTTGGAATTCAATTTTCAGGTCATCACCAGCCAGGCCCGCCCCCCTCCTTCTCCCCCTCCCCCCACTTTAACTATTATTATCCCCTTTCTTATATTCCCCCTTCAACCATGGCCCATATTTCCTTCCCCCCGCCAGATACTGCCTATCTCTCCTCTCCCCACCCAGGTAGCTATAGCATGTTACTAACATAGCCATTGCCCAATGGCATTAAAGAAAAATGAGGGCACCAACGTGCCCTAATTGGGGGTGGGGTTTTGAAGAAACAAAAGCAAGGAGAGCTGGAAAGGGTTGGATGAGAAGTAAGCAAAGTCTTCTATGAAAGCAAGCTCTTTGAGTCCCAGGGCTGATTCTACCACTCTCTCCTGGGAAAACTCATGCCATTTAACATGGGAGCCAAAAAGAAATGGTCCTAGGCCAGGGGAAGAGATTGGTGTCATGGACTGGACAAACACATGAGACCCAGCCTCTGTCATTGTCTCTAGCAGGAGAGGTACCAGGTAAGTCTGGACCCCCAGTGAATAATGACAACAGGTTATCCACTAAGGTCCATTAAGTTTCTTTACCTTGCCTTATTTGATCCCCACAACAACCACTAAGGTCAGTAGTGCACAAAGTCACCCCCATTTTGCAGATGAGAAAACTGAGGCTGAGAGTAGTTAGATATCTCATTCAAAAATACAAAGTTAGGAACTGGAAACAGGTTTTCCTGACTCCAAGTTTTTCTACTGTAGCAGACTGACTTTATCCCACAGTGGCTCTCATTTGGAAGAAAAAACCCAGACTTCTTTGCCTAACTTTTAGGCAACCTTCTCTCCCTCAGTTTACATCTCAAGTTTCATCTCTTTTCCCTATATATCTTGTGATTTCAGCCTTGAGGGAGTCCTTCCTCCCTTCCCTCCACTATATTGCATCCTTTGCCTCCTACTGCTGTTCCTGACTACCCTCCCTAGACACACACATGGGGCCAAGAACCTCTCAGGTTCTCCTGAGCCAAAAGAAATGTTAGTAGAGCTTGAATTTGTTACTTCTGCTTTCTTCAAACATTCCTGTGAGTAAGAATAAGGGGTGGCAGGGAGGGAGGAACAGAAAGAGTCGCTTACCATGGATCTTGAGCTCCGTTGGTGCAGTAGTCGGTAGATTGGAGTGCTCTGCTGGTTTCTGAGACTTACCAACAACTGGGGGGTTGCAGAAATATCTGGGGCTACTTCCAGGAAGTAAACTCTGACAACCAGATGATACGTGTTGGAGCAGTGAGGGGAGGGAAGAGGAAGGAAAGAAGAAAGACCATGAGGTGGGAGGGGGTAGAGACAACCGGGAGGGACCTTCTTGATCTCTACAGGTGCCTCCTCAGCTTCAAGGCCCAGCTCCAATCCGGCTTGTTCCAGGTTCAAGGTGATCTCTGTTGGTTCTACACAACTTCTTTCCTGAACCAGATGTGATTATAGTCTATATGTGAGGGGATGTTTTTTTTTTTTTTTTTTTCTGGGTTGTTCTAATAAGAAGACCTAGAGTAAAAGCTGAGCCCAAGTCTGAGTGCCTCTACTCCTAAATGATAGCTGAAGGGAAGGACTAGTGTTCTGAGTCCTGGAGGCCACACTACACAGGACCTCCTTTTGAATCTTGGGTCTCACCTTCAGATCCATCTACCAAAGGGTCCACTGACCCAGTGGCCAGCATGGCCACTTACTTACTGACCTTCAATTCAATTCAATTTATCAAGTACCTAGTACAGTTATCCTTTCCACATTGATGGGGTTGGGGTATGGTTACCTATGATCTGGAAAATCCAAGTATTTTTGACCCATACTAGAGAAGAAGTCTGATTTTTTTTCTTTTTCTTTTATAAAGTTATTAAAATACCTTATAAAATTTGGGTTGATAGTATACAATACTATACAGCTATTTTATGCATTTCTGAGTTTCTAAACTTTTCTGTTATCTGATAGCCTTTGCATATCATCTGTGGCTTACCCAAAACTCTCCAAAAATTCCCTTTTAATTTTTTATACTAATACACAATATATCAAAACTGCAATGGGGAAAGTTGGAAAGTTGAGATGTGGAAAAGATAATTATGTGCAAAGTACTATCTTAGATGATGGTGGAAACAAAGATTTGAGAAAAGAGAGGATACGTTCAATTTGAGGCTTGCAAAACTTAAATAGCTGGTAGGACCTCTAGGTGATGATGTCCAGCAGGCAGTTAGAGATGCTGTTGGACCTGGAATTTGAGACAAAAGGAGACTAAGGGTATACCACTGACCTAATTAATCACGGATCTCTCCACCTGAGAATCTTTCTACCCAGTAATCAACTGGCCTAAGGAACCCTTGACCCATAGACCCTAGTCTATATATATATATTCTCATCTATTCATCTGACAGACTTTTGTCCTTATAATTAGGCAGCACTGAGTTTCATTTTTGTCATTGTTGATATTTTCATTTACATTGTTGCAATTATTTTGTATAGTTTTCTTGTTTCTCCTTCATTTTGCAACAGAGAACTTCCTAAGAGTTTTCCCATACTTCACTGACTTCATCATTTCTTAGAATGCATTAATATTCTATCATGATTAGCCTATCCATTCTCCAGTCACTAGATCTTTTGTTTCTATTTCATTGATACTATGTGGATGTGCTGTATTAACACGTTAATACTCTTGAGAGTTAAATTCTATCTTTGACTTTTTTATGGCATATCTCTCCTAAGAAGTGGGAACTGTAGTTCAAAGGTTATGAACAGATTAGTGACTTTTTTTAAAAAGCATAATTCAAATTGCTTTTTCTAATAGTTTGACCAATTCACTGCTCTGCCAACAGGGTGTAAGTGTATTTGTCTTTCCAAAACCCTTCTAACATTAACCATTCTCTTGTTGTGATTTTGCCAACTTGCAGGGTATGAAGTAAAATTTCAATTATTTTGATTTGCATTTCTTACATAAATGACTTGGAATGTCTTTCATTTGACTTACAATTTGCAATTCTTTTGAGAATTATTTGCTCGCATATTTTGATTAGAATGTTACTGGAGAATGAATAAAAAAATGAATTTTGTTATATATTTCGTATATTTGTTATATATATATATATGTTATATATGTTATGTATTTTATGAATCAGTTTTATATATGTTAGTTCCCTAAATAACTTTTGATCCTCTCTTTCAGTGTTATGACTTTCATTAATTCATTCAATTCATTCTGCAAGCTTTCATTAAACATTGATTGTGTGCCTGGTATAGGAAATATAATTAAGATAATAGTGCCTGTCCTAGGGTTCTGGAATTAGCAGATAAATATGCACACTCTGCTACAAGTTTGGGGTAGGTTTTTTAAAAAATGAGTGAGGATGTATGTATGTGTATAAATTTTATTTTGTGTGTATACAGTGCCTATACAGGGTTCCTTTGAATCAGTGATTTAATCAGTGTAGGAAATTCCAGGTAATAAAATTCCCTCTACCAATGCAGATC